>NC_090298.1:106046250-106351666 GCF_039906515.1 Pseudorca crassidens
TAGAGATTTTTCATTAAGAGTGCAGAAAATGTAGGGAATTCACTGGTGGTCCAGTGGTTAGGACTCTGCGCTTTCACTGCCAAGGGCACGGGTTCAATCCCTGGTCAGGGAACTAAGATCCCACAAGCTGTATGGTGCGGCCAAAAAAAGACAAAAAAAAAGTGAAGAAAATGAAGGTATGTAATTTAGTTATGGGGTACATTACAATATTTGACTCCATAAAGTAGGTGTAATTTAATTCTTAAGGCCTGTGTGTTTTGTTAAAGTGTTGGTGTGTGTATTTTTAATCTTTATTTTTGGGAAAGTATAGTGAAATACAGACAAAACATTCCTATAACATACTTTAGTATGTAACATACATTTAGTGCATAATGGTTTTAGTAACAAACCATTAGTTTTAAAGGGCACAGTAGGAGGAAAAAATGGATTTAAGGTGAATAAAAAAGAAATCCTCAGTCTGGGCTGCTGTTCTATCTTCCAAATTAAGTGGCAGTGCGACTAAGGAGCCCATGTGCCGCAACTAAGGAGCTGGCAAGCCGCAACTAAGGAGCCCATGTGCCGCAACTAAGGAGCCCACATGCTGCAACTGAGGAGCCTGTGAGCCACAACTAAGGAGCCCACCTGCTGCGACTAAGACCTCACGCAACCAAATAAATAAATATTAAAAAAAAGATTAAAAAAAAACAAATTAAGTGGCAGCAAAATAATTATACTAACAACTGCTTAAAAAACCCCAAATCTGTAACAGAAAAAGACAGCTTACATGCTACTCAAAAATCATTTAAAAGCTTCTCAAAATCAAAATGAAAAGCAAAATTTAAAACTAAACAGGACACACTCCCCCAAAAAGATACAATTTAAATGTTTAGCCTTAGAGCCATTTTTTAAAGTTTCAATAAAACATTATAATGCTTCAAATAATTATTTAATGTTTATATATATTAGGGCTTACCATGTATCAGGCACTGTCCTAAGCACCTTATAGATAGTAATTAATGTAATCCTCATAACTCTATGAGTTAGCTACCATCATTATCTCTATTTTACAGATGAGGAAACTGAGGCACAGAGGTCACACTAGTCCACGTCACATGACTAGTAAGTAACCAGTGAAGCTGAGATTCAAATCCAGGTTGTTTAGCTATGGGGACCATGATTGTAATCACTTAGCTATTTTGTAAAAGTATTTATTTGACATATTAATATTTGATAACAATTTTGAACTTTATTGCAAATGTTCACAGCCTGCAGAATTAGAAGTAAATCAGTGCAGACACAAATAACTTTTCCAATACAAAATTTTAGTGATTTCCTTGATTAGCTTTTTTTTTTTTTTTTTTTGCAGTACGCAGGCCACTATTGTGGCCTCTCCCGTTGGGAAGCACAGGCTCCAGATGCGCAGGCTCAGTGGCCATGGCTCACAGGCCTAGCTGCTCCACGGCATGTGGGATCTTCCCAGACCTGGACATGAACCCGTGTCCCCTGCATCGGCAGGCGGACTCTCAACCACTGCGCCACCAGGGAAGCCCCAAATTTTGTTTCTTATAGTTAACTAGGAGTTAACAACATTTATCACTTAGAATATTTCTATTAATTAATAATGTTGGAAAAATATTGCATATCTATTCTTGATTAGCTTTATGACAAACACGTGTAGGTGGAGGTAGGGAATGAGAAAAGAGATTGTGTTTACTTTAAACGTATTTGTCATGAATTTACTGCTTGGATAAACAAAACATAAAAGATTTCGATTCAGTAAAATCTTGGGCTATGTTTTCTGAAAGACATAATTTACAAATACTAACTTAAGTGTTATTTAGATAAAAAGCAAGTCAGATTTTGATTAATGTTTAATTCTATGACTGACTTTAAAATCTTTATATTTTTAATTTAAGAAGAATATGATCAGACTTAGATAAGAAAACAAAATTGTAACATTTATAGCATATACAAGCTTCTCTAGGGTAACTTATTTTTCCCATGATAATCAATTTCTCAAGGTCAATACCATTGACCTAAACTGTATGCTGATTGCTAGCTAGTAAAAATGGGAAACCATAACCAGGTAGAATGTGAGCACAGCAAGCACATCTAGCTAAAACTCAGTGTAAAAAAAAGATAAATAAAAACTGTGACTTTAAAGCTCCTCAAGGTTTTGTATCTCACATGCTCTAATGGTGCAAGATGTGAAGAGTTGCAGGTCAAACATAATTTTTATCTCCTTTTAGGACATTTTAGCATTTGTGAAATGAGAAGCTTGGAACAACATCCTAAGTCCCTTCTAGTCCTAAAATTCTGAGTACATTCGATACATAGTAAGGACATTGGTACATACATGGCCAGACCGACTTCCTGGCAAAAGGGGAAGATGAGCAAAATGCCTGGGTTACTCCTCCATCGTGGCCCTTACAACAAGTCTGTTCTCCTCAGAGTGTCTCTAAATTGACAACTGGTAAATCTGATAAATGTTTGGTAGCAGTGAACTACATGAGACTTCTCCTGACAGTGTTTCTACAAGTTTCACATGCATACTTTGATTCTATCTCCTGGAGCCCTTGCTCCCTCTCTCATTACCCTCTCATTATGTTGGCTAATATATGTTACTAAATTCAATATATATTCACCTCTCATCTTTTTCCACCTCTTGGCCCAATTTAACACAGCTGATCCTACTTTGAAAATGCCTTCATCTGGTTTTCTTCTCATATCTCAGGCCACTTCTCCTTTAATCTAGTCATCAAATGTTGGAATCACACAAGTCTGGGCCCTAGGCCTTCTTTTGAACTCTATACCTATGCTGTTTTATATGGAAGCCACTAGCCCATGGGGCTGTTTAATAAACTTAAGTTAACAGAATTTAAAAATTCAGTTCAATTGCCCTAGGCATTTCAAGGGCTCAAAAACCACAAGTGGCTCATGGCTATTGCATTGGGCCACACTGATACAGAATACTTTCAACATTCTATTGCACGGCGTTGCTCTATTCCATCTTACTGAGTGACCGTATTCATGCCCATGGTGTCAGTTACTATCATCTATTTGCAGAAAATCCTCACATTTGAACTCTCATACAAACTTCTTTTTGAGCACAAGACCCATGTAGCCAAATGCTGTCTTAATTTTCCACTTGGATGTCTCAAAGCCCAAAATGCCCCAGACCAGCTTTCTCATATTCATCTTCAAACCTAGCTTTAGAATGTCCTTCCTCACTAATGTCACTGCCAACTAACTCCAGGTGAACAAGTTTGAAAACTCGTTATCCTTCATTTTCCCTCATTCCTTCAATCTGTTTCCAAGTCCTCTGAGTTACATCTTAAGTACCATATCGCTCAAATTTTTCCCCTTCCTCATTTCCCTGCATCCTCCATAATCCAAACTCCTATAACTTGATTAGTGGAGAAATCTCCCTGGATTTAAATCTTGGTTTTGGCTGAGTGACCTCAGACAAGTTTCTTAAACTCTTTTCCTTAACCAAGCTTTTCATCTGTAAAATAGGAATAATACTATAATGTTCTTCATAGTGTTGCTGTAAGAATTAAATAAGACTATGAACGTAGAGTTTAGCACAGTATACAGGACATAAACTCCCTATAAATGTTAGCTACTATTATTACTATCAGCTCATGCCTAGATTACTGAAATTGTATCCCGACTTTCCATACTTATTCTTGCTCCTCTCCAATCTTCTGCCCACAATATAATAACTAGAGAGAATTTTAGTAAATGTAAATCTGATCATTTGTGCTCCCCACCCCAAATCTTCCTGGAAACCCATTTTATAGGTTTTATAGGGCTTTTAGAATAGACTCATCTTTTATTACTCTTGTCCCTTAATCCCTATTCTTTAACCAAACTGACCAAGTTCATTCCAAGAGGCCTTTTGCTCACCGTATTTCCCTTTTCTCAAACCCCTATGAAAGTTATAGTTTAATCCTAGTCATCCTTCAGACCTCACTGAAGAGTCACTTCCTCCCTGACTAAGTTTGGTCCCTCTCTTTTGCATTCTCATTGTACCATATTCCTCTCCTAGAACTTCTCGGTTTGCCATCACACGTTTATGAGTGACTATTATTTGTTATTACTATACATTTCTTTGTTTCCTCCAACAGACATATCCGTTTGAGCTCATGATATTCCTCCAACCCAAGCCTACTCCATTTACCATCTTCTACATCTCAGAAAATAGCAATACCATTCTTCCAGTTGCTCAGGCCAAAACTCTTGGATTCTCTACAATACTCCACATCCATCAGCAAATTCTATTGCCTCCACTTCAGAGCTTGACCACTTTCCTCCCATTTCCACTGCTGCACACAGTGGTCAAAGCCACACCTTCACCTCCCGGATTGCAGCAATACCTCTTAACACATCCCCTTGCTTTTTTCTTTGTCACCACTGCTTACCCACTTGTGTATTTACAACAAGGCAGCTAGACTGATCCTTTATATATCATCAAATCATGTCATTCCTCTACTCAGACCCTCCAATAACTTGCCATTGCTAGGGACTGTACTGTGTCTCCCCAAAATCCTTATGTTGAAGTGCTAACCCATGTGACTGTATTGAAGATATTGCCTTTAATGAGGTGATTAATGTTAAATGAAGTCATAAGGGTGGAGCCCTGATCAGAGAGAAATGGTGCCCTATAGAAGAAGAGACATCACAGTTCTCTTTCTACCATGTGAGGACACAGTGAGAAGGCAGCCCAAGCTAACATACCATCCCACTCAGAGTAAAAGCCAAAGAGGTGCTATACATTCTGGACTGTCATGTCCCCAACCCCTAAACTCTCTGACCTTTGATTCTCCCCAACCCTTAAGCAGCTTCAGCCACACTGGCCTACGTGCAATTTCATCAACATTTCAGGCATGCTCTCACCTTCAGGCCTTTGCTTTTCCTCTGCTTGGAACACTCTTTTCCCAGGTATTTGCATCACTCATTTCCACACTCAAATGTCACCTTCTCACTGGGGCCATCCTATGAAAAATTTTACCACCTCCATCTTACACACATATCCCATTCCCCATTGCTTAGCACTCACTACTAGCATGCTACATATTTTACCTATTTATCTTGTTTATCGCCTCTCCTGCTAGACTATGAGCTCCACGAGAGAAGGGATTGTCTGTTTTGCTCATTGCTAGATCCCCATAACACAGAGCACCTCATAGTAGGTGCTTACTATTTGTTTAGACCAGTGAATGTTGAATACCCACAGCCACCAAATTAGCTCTGGAGCTAAAAGGTACCACATGCATCAACTACTAAGGCAGCAATCTTGTAGTAGAAACTGTACTGCCTAAAGGACCACCTGATTGTTCTGGCTTCTTCTAGTTTTCTAATATTACTACAGCTCATGAGGGACTTTAAAAACTGTGGCTCCATGATCCAAGAGCGGTTCCTTCCTCTCTCCATCTTTACAACAGAGATAATAAACTGAGATGAAAAGTTGTGAATGTCAAATAAAATCACGGATAGGACAATTTTTTGAAAATTGCCTGGTTGCATCTTTCTTGACGGTATTTCCAAACAGTTCCGCAAACTCTGCCTCTCTTTGATCATGCTTCCAGGATTCAGCAAAGGATGTGTTTAACCCCATAAATAAAATTTAAAATTACGTAAACATCAATACAAAACTAAAAGACAAGTGATGGAAGAAACCATTATCTGTTTATGTAGGGCTGTGGGTAGAATTTAGGTTAAAAATGGATTCTACCGCTAAGAAAGTTGCAAAGTAATTATATTCCCCTATTTTTTAAAGAAGAGAAAATAGGTCTGCACAGGAGAAGTACCTTTCTGTTTTACTTGAAATAGCGGAATTCTTCACAACTTAAACCACGTCGAAACTTCCCGGTTAGTGCTCCACGGTTAGTTATTGCTCTCAGTGTATTCATTTCTATGCTTTTTGGAAATGCCTCCAGTTAAAAATCGTCTTGAAACAATACGGTATCACAACTAGGCTCCCTTCTCACCTTCAAACATCACAGCTTTTAAAATGAAGGTGTCATAGGAAATGTGTATACACCCAATGCATCACGACTGGAATTAGTATCTGGTTATGGAAATCTAACGCTGCCAGGCAGGTAAACGCCTCAAAGGCAGCACAGAGGAAATCCTGCCTCCCTCTAGGCTCAGGCCTGGAGTGGGTGAGGGGAGTCGCGGCGGGCCGGAGCTCCGAGCAGGCCTCGCCGGGGGGCGCGCCTCCCCGGGAGGCGCACCTTGCCCGCAACTTCGGAAGCACCTGCGGTCCGGACGGGATAGCCCCCGGCATCACCCGCAGGAGCTCAGGGCCTCCCGCCGCTCCTGCATCGCCTCGGGTACCACGTGCCGCAGGGGAAGCGGCCCGGTAGCCCTGGCAGCATCTCGCGAGATCTCGCCGGCTCAGCCCCATATTGAGAGCTTAGAACGTAAAAAAAAAAAAAAAAAAAAAAGCGAGCGGGCGACTGCCTCCGGAGCCGCCGCCGGAGCATCAGCAGTCGGCGTGAGCCAAGGCAGGGCCCGCGCGCCCTTTCTCTGGCCGGGTGGGCCGGACACCGTCCGCAGCCTGGTCTGCCGTGGCCTGTGCCGTCGGCCCACTGACGCGCTGACCCAGGGGCGGGGAGAGAGGGAGGAGGCCGGGGGGCCCCGCTCCTCTTCGCCGCAGAGCGGGGCGGGGGAAGGAGGTGGAGGGGTGGGAGGAGGGCGACGGAAGAGGAGGTAGCGGCGCAGAGATCTTCCCGGCTACGGCGGCGAGGCGGCGCTTGGCCGCTCCCGGATCGCGCTGCTCATGCTGCCCGAGGCCCGGCGTGGACGGGCCGGACGCGATCCCTGAGTGGAGTAGCGCAGGAGCCAGGACTGG
The DNA here is from genome assembly GCF_039906515.1 of Pseudorca crassidens. Taxonomy (NCBI): domain Eukaryota; kingdom Metazoa; phylum Chordata; class Mammalia; order Artiodactyla; family Delphinidae; genus Pseudorca; species Pseudorca crassidens. The sequence goes on from NC_090298.1 coordinate 106,053,089, forward strand.
CCGGGAGCCGAGGGAACCTCCGCCGCGCGCCACTGCAAGACCGCGGCTGGGCGGGCTGAGGGGCGGACGAGTCGCGGGCCCCGCCTCCCGCGTGCTGCAGCGGGAGACACCAACGCCGCGGCCCCGCCGAGGCTTTAAACAGCGGGGCCCGCCCCGCGCCCGCCGCACTCGCGCGCAGACTCCGCTGCCGGAGGCGTTCGTGCCGGCCTGGGCTAGCGGCGGCGCGTGCGCGGCTTGGAGAGTGTGACTCCCTCACCTGGCGTTGCGGCCGCAACCACCGCCGGCCGGGGGCGCGGAGGGCGTGCAGCCCGCCAGGTCCGCCAGGCTCTCCGGGTCCGCCGAGCGTCGGGCGACGATGGAGCCGGGGCCCACGGCGCCCTCCTCCGGCGCCGCGAGGCTGGCGGGGGTCGGGGAGACGCCTCCAGCCGCCGCGCTGGCCGCCGCCGGGATGGACCTGCCCAGCACGGCAGTGCCCTTGGTGCCGGAGGATGCTGCGACTGCGAGCCGGGGCGGCGGCGGGGTCCGCGGGGAGGGCGCCGCGGCGGCCAGTGACGGGCTGGGCAGACCCCTGGGGCCCACCCCGAGCCAGAGCCGCTTCCAGGTGGATCTGGTTTCCGAGAATGCCGGGCGAGCGGCTGCGGCTGCGGCGTCGGCTAACGCTGGGGCGAGGGCCAGGGAGACCCCCGTGGACGGGAAAGCTAGCGGCGAAAGCGGGCTAGCCAAGGGCAGCGAGGAAGCCAAGGGCCGCTTCCGCGTGAACTTCGTGGACCCAGCTGCCTCTTCGTCGGCAGACGAGAGCATGTCGGATGCAGCGGGGATCGGAGGCGACGGGCCCAACGTGAACTTCCAGAACGGCGGGGACACAGTGCTGAGCGAGGGGAGCAGCCTGCACTCGGGCGGCGGCGGCGGCAGCGGCAGTGGGCACCACCAGCACTACTACTATGACACCCACACCAACACCTACTACCTGCGCACCTTCGGCCACAACACTATGGACGCCGTGCCCAGGATCGACTACTACCGGCACACGGTAGCGCAGCTGGGCGAGAAGCTCCTCCGGCCCAGCCTGGCGGAGCTCCACGATGAGCTAGAAAAGGTGAGCTCTCCCGGCCCTCTCTGCAGCCCTCTCGCCAGCCCCCCCCCCCCACCCCAGCCGCTGGTCCGCGCTGACCGCGGGATGTAGCTGCCGGCTCTCGTCTGCTGAGGCGGCGTGAATGGACGTGCACAACTCGCTGGCATCTCTGGATTCAGCTGTCAAGGGTGGAATTGCAGAGGAATGTAACTTAATCTCTTAAAAGTTGGCAGCGGGTTAGGCTAGTTACGTGATACCGGAGAGGCTGCATTTAACAATCTCCCCCATCCAGTTATATATCTTGTGTATGCTTTTTTTTCTCACCCACGCTTAACAATTACCATCCCTCTGAATGACAGTTGTACTTTTAGGCCCCGAGAAGGGAATGTGCAGGAGGTTTAGGTGGTGAGGACGTTTCTCAGGAGGGAGTGGAGAGCACCTACCATCCGTGTCTTTTTTTAAAGGTTGTGTTGTGTGGCTTATGTACACCCGTTAGGGGTCCCAAGAGTGGGAACATTACTATTTGAAGGGAAAATCTTAGCAGGGTGTGTTTGTGGTGTATGAATTATTAAAGCTCAATTCCTGCAATCTTGATATAGAAATCTTAAGTCTTGGGACAAGCTCTTCCTGATAATGGCATAAATCCACTTTTATAATGTAAACCTTTTGGAAGAGGGTTACATCAAAAAGGCGGGGGGCAGAGTCTAAGAGAGAGGGAGAGAGAAATAGAATTGTTTTTTCTGTGGAAGATGTCCAGAAAGACCTTCTGGGGTCTTGTCTAAGTAGTTATACTTGGTGAACAGAAACCATCCCTATAAACTCTATTGATTTCTGTAATTCTTCTTTTATGGCCGCATACAACTTTTATTTTTTCAGGGTACAAAATCGTTCTTTTGAGATGACATTGATGCTTTTGAGATTTGATTAATAATTTTTTATGATTTAGGATTACTTGAAGACTGCCTTTATAAGTGTATAATGACTACATTGATGGAATTTTGTGAATGCAAAGAGTTAGCACCATATAGTTTGACACGATCGAAGTGTCGGAAAGTTTAAATACAGAAAGTATGTAATTTCTTCTGGATATGATTATTTGACTTCATACAGTCATTTCATACAAGACTGTACTTGTCCCAGTATTTGAAAATGTAACATTCATAACATTCATTGAAATAACTGCCGAGGTCCCAACACTTACAGCTTATTGATTGTTTAAAAGCCTGACATCATTTAGCTTTGGGTAATACTACTTCTTTCATTCTGTTACGGTATTTTGTCATATAAGAAGAAAAACGATTTTTAAAACACTTATTTTATCCATATTCCTGTAGTTTCTTTCAAATCTATTATATTTTCCTTTCAAAACTCAAAATTCTCATAAAGCAGATTATATAGCTGGTAATTTCCCTTTTAGAGCATTTTTATTATTGGAAATATTATATAGATAGTTTCAGATTTCACCAAAGCCCTGTAGTTTAGTAGTAAAACAGTCTGTATTTACCCATAAGTCTTAAAAGCTTTTTTAATTGAAGGATATTATATACCTTGATCTTGTATGCTTCCTAGGAATGTTTTTGTTATTTTAAACTAAATTCTGTCAATAACAAAGCCCTTCCAGTTCTCCAGATTTTCAGGTTTTTGTTTGTTTGGGGTTTTTGGTCAGTTCACAGTATATAAAAAAGAACACCTGTATTGTTTAGATGTATAGTAGTTGAAGAAGTCACCTAGCTTCTCAGCCTCAGCTTCCTCACCTTTCAGAGTTATTTTGAAGATTAGGGGGAAAAAATGTATGCAAAGGCCCACGTTCAGTGCCTGCAAAATAATGCCTAGTATAGTTACCATTTGAATCTTATATTGGCCCTTAAGAAAATACATCGTTAAACTTTAGGACTTCAGTTTTAGATTCTCCTAATTTCTGCATTTTTCAGTGAATGTAGTATCTAAAATGTTATGTTCAGAATTCATTTGTGCAGCATGTAGTGTAATGAGTTCTTTGTAGTTTTTTACCTTTTACCATTCGGGCCCTTTATGGACAGCAAAAAAGGTTTATTAGGTTAAATAAGCATAGAACCTCCTCTTGAAGATAATTTTGTTTAGAATTGAGTGAATGGATTAAAGAGATGTGTCATGTTAAGGAATACAAATCTGGCTATAGATAAACCACTGCTCAAGGAGGGCAGGGGAGGCCTGATAGTATAGGTTGGCTCGATTCCCAAAAGTTGTTCTTCACTTTTTAGATGGACTCTTACTCCTTAAAACCTTTTCTGATGCTTGTAGCTCTAGGTGAAATCATAATACTTAGAATTCTGTAACATTTAATCTTAGCTCTTGAGTGACTGTCATGTAGTCTGCTTGGGTCACTGAATGCTTAAATATCTACCATGGATCTAACTTTGTGCTAGGAACTATGGAAGAACAAAAGAAGTAAAAGAAATGCACTCCAGAAACTTGTTGGGGGAAAGGACTATAGTGTCTTCTACATGAATTCCTTTTTTTGCCCAGCATTGTGACTTTTTAAAGTATTTTGCCTAGAAATCCAACTGAAGGGGAATAGTTAAATAACCATGGTGCGTCTTGCTATATTATGCAGCCATTCTAGGGCCAGGACTTATGAGTTCTCCATTTATCAAATATTTATTGGGGAGAAGAGTTTCTTAGGTGTGGGCCACCTGGCTGTGGCACTGTGGGATGATGCCGTGATTAGCAAAACAGATACTGACTCTGTCATACTCAGGCATACATTAACCAAATGGTTGCACAAATAACCTAGTTACAAACTTTTTTTTTTTTTTCCCCAGTGCTATGAAAGAGAAGGGTTAGAATGCTGGTGAGGATATAATAGGACCTAATTTTAATTGGGGTTTGGGAAGCCTTTTTTTTTTTTAACTGTAATTAGGTATTACCAAATAAAGTAATAAACAACTCAACTTAGAGTGCAAAATGAAAGCACCTTATTATTTTAAAGGTGCAAAAGCAAGAAAATACAGTATAAACTTATCCATTTTTAAACAGTCGTCTGTGTGATGGGTATACAAAGTATGACATTGAAGCTGAAACCTGAAGGCTAAGTTGATGATAGGGCAGAACAATATTCCAGGCCAAAGGAACAAAATCTGTGAAGATAGTGAGGTGAGAGAGTGGTATGTCAAAAGAACTATGAGGAGGCCACTATAAGATTTTATTATAAAGGTAGTGCGATGTTATTGAGTTTTGTGTGAGGTAGCAACAAGATCTGTTTTGTTTTGACAGCTTTTGATTGCTGGATGGAGAAGGGTGAGAATGGAAGCAGCTTTTACTGTGGTCTCCTTACAGATAGTAAGGACTGGGGGCAGAATGAGTGGGATGTAGGTGGATTGGATGTGGGAGTGAACGAGAAGCTGATTCCCAGCTTTTGGACTTGAGCAGCTGAATAGATGGTTGGTACTTTGCCTAAGATGGGAAAGGCTGGAGAAGGAATATAGATTGGGGAGGAAAGAAAGAATGCTTTTGAGTAGCCTGCAAGATATCTTAGTCCAAGAGTCATTTTGAGGGAGAAGGGGCAGAATATATTTTATATGTATATGAAATATATGTGTGTATGTGTATATACATATATATTTACATACATATGTACGTGTATATATATTTATGTATTTATCATCTAAAGTCGTGCATGAAATTACTTGGGGAGAGTGGGTAAATAAGAGAACAGAAACAGGGTCTGGGATTGGGCCTGGGGAATGTCTAAAGGTCTACTAGAGATTGTGTCAACACTAGCAAAGGAAATTAAGAAGGAGCTGTAAGGCTGGTGAGAAATAGCCAGGAGAGCAGTGTCAGGGAAGCTGAGAGAAAAGTGTTTTAAAGAAGGCACAAAGTCTTCAGAGATATGCCAGTAATTGATTTTTTTTTTTTAAGTATTTCAAAGAATAAAACCGAAGTAGTGATTCCTGCCCCTACAAGAAGAAAGTAAAAAGTGGGGGGTAAACAAATAAGTATTTGATAGACAACTTCAACATGTATGATGGAAAGCATGATTATCAAATGTGGAAAAGTGTGTGGTGGAGAATCCATAATAGCTCCTACTGGATTTGAAGCAGTTTTAAAGTAGTTTGAAAAGAGTGCATTACCACTGCAGTTTTGTCCGTAGGCCAAGACTTGGAGCCTTTTGCTGGTGGTATGTCAAATCTTTGTACGTGGCCTCTCTATTTTAGCCTCTCTTATTAATAAAAAGGGAAAGGTCAAGGGAACAGCTGTATCAAGTGTCTTATGTTTCACTGAACTTGTTGGTTTTTTCATTTAATTCCTAAGAAATAAGTTCTTATACACATTTTACTCATGATAAAATGGGGTCATAAAAAGTGAAGAAATTGCTTAATGCCACTCTCACAGAAAGTGGTACAGCTGGCATTCACACCCAGGTTTTTCTTATTAATGCCAGGACATAGTAGCTCCTCTTTATTGTTGTTTCTTCTTTCTCCCTATCCCGTGGACCTGCTCTGAGATGGCAGGGACGTTGAGGGGGACATGTTGGGGGTTGCCAACATCACTCTTCTATCTTGACCTCCTGAGAGTAGAATGGTTACATAACTGAGAGAAAAGAGGAGGAATTCTTGTGACAATGTAATTACTGACTAATATGACTGTCTCTTTCACTAGGATCTGAGCTGGTGTCTCATTCATCTCTAGACAGAGAATAGGTAGTTAATAAAGATTCGTTTATCGAATGTATCAGGGTGGGCAGTCCCTCCCACTTAACAGGGACTTTAAAACACTAAACAAGTGTAGCTGCTGCTCTAAATGCGCTGTGCTGAGCCGTGGACAAGAAATTCCACACACTGCTAATCATGTCAGTACAGAGCTTGAGTCTTTGCAGGTCGCCCTGGGGGAACCAGAATGGGTCACATCCCTGGGGATAAGGAATAGAGTAGGTCCAGGAATGAGTAAAGGTGGGACCTTGATCAGAAATAGTTGTGCAGGGCACAAACTTGCACTGTTTCACAATTTTGCCAGGGGCCCCACCCTCTAAACCCATGCCACCAGAGCTGAAGTCTGGTTTACCTGTAAGACTGTACATATTCTCCAAGTATATACCAACTAACTACCTGGGGAGAAGGAAAGATAAATTTGGGGATTTAAAATCTGGCAAAAAATCTATACACTGCTGTCGTAATCAGCGTCTTCTCTATGTGTGTTTGGGTTCATAGTCACATTCCCAATCTTGTTAGACCAGAATTTGAAGGACCAAAAGAGCATTTCTAGGTTCTTATGTATTTAGTGTGTTTGTTTTCACTAATTTTTAATTACATGTTTCATACGTGTTTGTAAAGTCTGTAGCACTAGTCACATTGGCTCCATGCTGAAGTGAAATGAATATGAATTTAGTTATTCAACAAATCTTGATTGAGCATCAATAATAGCCCTGTTCTGAGTGCTGGGGTTACAGCAGTGAGCACAACAGACTTGTGGAGCTTTCATTCTAGCAGTAGGAGAGAGTAAACAGATAGGTCAGTGTAACTGCCGAGAAGAAACCGAAAGGTGGATAGATGCTGATAGCTGGGGTGGTGTTATTCTGGGGGAGTTAGAGAAGCCCCCTCTGGTACATGAGCAGACACTAGACGGGAGTGAAAGATCAGCCCGTGAAAACACCTGAGGGGAAGAACACTAGGCGGAGGACGGCAAACACCAAGACCTTGAGATGGCAGTGTGCCTGGGGTATGCTTGGCATGACTGAGAAACAAGAGGGCCAGCAAGACTGGAGTGACTAGCAGGAGAGTCATAGGGGAGGAGGTTAGAGCAATAGTGAAAAGCAAACAGTGTAGAACTTGGTATATCGTGATGAAGACTTGGGGTTTTACCCTGAGTGAGGTAGGGAGTCATGGAGAGCTCTGAGCACAGACTTGACATGACTTACTTACATTTTTAAAACATCACTCTCATGCTGTGTGGAGAGTATCCTGTAAGGGGGTAAGAGTGGAAGCTGGGAAACAAGTTAGAAGCCTACTGCAGTGTTTTAGTTAAGATGATGATGACTTTTATGAAGGTGATAGTGTTTGATACAATGACAGCTGTTTAGATGCTGGATATGTTTAAAAGGTGGAATTGTTGGGATTTGGTGACTGTTTGGATGGGGGGTTTTCCCCTGTTGAGAATGGAGTCGATATTTATGAAGAGGTGGGAGACTGGGAAGAGCAAGTTTTGGAGGTGGACTCAAGAGTTGGGTTTCATTTCTACAAATTAGTTCTACAATGGGGCAAACACTTATAAAATTGCAGCTACTGGTTTGTGAAATAATAGAACCTAAGAAAATGGGTTTTAATTTGTAGTATAAAAATGTGCTTTTATGCTGCAAATTTCAGGTAAAACCATGAGAACCGGTAGTTTTTCAAATAGAGTATAAAGGGGTGGGGAACTAGTGGGTTGACTCCACAAAGTGAGAGAGTGAGGAATGGACGAGGAAAACTACTTAAATACTGAAGTTAAAAATATATCAATGGTTTCCCATTAAATATGAAATTTATCATCTGCCATTGGATTTATGATTCTTCCATTTTTCACTAGAACCTGTAGTAGTGCTTTCTTAAAGCTATTATGAAAAACTTGGAGCCCATGGAGGACTTGGGGATTTCTGATTAGAAGAAGGGGAAGTCTGAAAGGCACACATAGCTTAGTGGAATCTTGTCTCTCTGCAGAAGCTGATTGTGGCTGGTGTAGTCATAGTACCCTTGGGCTCAGAAATTTCTCTGCCTTAAATTTTCACTATGCTGTTCCTGAACACTGACAAATTAGCTATTCATCTAAAGTAAGAATACTAGAAACCTCTGGATGGTTCTTTGTTGGGTTGGTATGAATTGGTTCCTTCAATGATGTAGCTTCTAACAGAGTTTAGCGTGCGAGTCACTTTGGGGCTTTTTTGTGGGTAGGTGGCTTGGTAGAGCAGGCTTTATTATACTCCAGTGGAGGAAGACTTAAAGGACCTATGAGGACCCTGATCATCTGCTGTAGCATGACTTTTACCCCATCGTTTCACCTAAATAGTTCTTTTTTAAAAAAATTTATTTATTTTTGGCTGCATTGAGTCTTCGTTGCTCTGCGCGGGCTTTCTCTAGTTGCAGAGATCGGGGGCTACTCTTTGTGGTGCGCGGGCTTCTCATCGCGGTGGCTTCTCTTGTTGTGGAGCACGGGCTCTAGAACGCAGACTCAGTAGTTGTGGCACATGGGCTCAGTAGTTGTGGCTCACGGGCTCCAGAGCACAGGCTCAGTAGTTGTGGCGCACGGGCTTAGTTGCTCCGTGGCATGTGGGATCTTCCCGGACCAGGGCTTGAACCCATGTCCCCTGCATTGGCAGGTGGATTCTTAACCACTGCACCACCAGGGAAGCCCCTCACCTAAATAGTTCTTATTGAAGTCACCAGTGACCTTCTCCATCCTTATCACCAATTCCAGCAAACGTTTTTTCTCAGCAGCATTCAGCCTTCCAGCAGCATTTGATATTCTTTTGAAGTCTTCTTGATACTTCCTTGGCTTCTGTAACATCACTCTCTCCTTTAGTTTTACTTCTTTCTCTCTGGCTCTTTCAGCCCAATGTCTTCTGCATTTTCCTTCGTCTCTAAACTGGCCATCCTCTAGGCTTGATTCTGGCTTTCCTTCTTCCTCTGCCGTCTTCTCTCTCTGTATATCCCCTGTCTATATCACCTGTAGGCTAATTGCTCCCCAAATTTTGTCTCATACTAATACTACCTTTGTGAGTTCTGGGCATCCAGAGCCTGCTGGACGTTTTTGCTTCCTGCCTAAAGGACACCCCACAGTCACAAACTTATGAGTTTTCTTCCTCTACCTCTGAAAACAAAACCACCCAGGCCCTCTTCCTGTGCCCTGTGTCTCTGTGAATGGTACCACCATTCATCATATTGCACAAGTGAGAAAACTGAGTGATCCTTGACACTTTTTCTCACCTCTCTACATCCAGTTCATCACCGAGTTCTTTGTATCACCTTTATTTCCTAAATATTATTTTCATCCTCACTGCTACCATCCTAGAGCAGTCTGCAGCATATCTTTCTCCAGTAGCCTTCTATGGTTTCCCCTATTCACTATGCCCTCCTATTACTATTGAGCCTGGAGTGATCTTTCTAAAACAAAATTGATCATGTTATTTCTTGGCTTAAAACTAGCCCTGCATTGTCTAGTTCTGGCCTGCCTCTTCTTTAGTGTTTCAATTTCTCAATGGCACAGTACTTCCTCTGGCCATAGTGCCTTTGTATGTAATACTATCCATGAATTCTTCCTCCCTTCTCCTCCATACCATACTGATAACTTTTCAGTCTTAATATTTCACTTCAATCTTTATTTCCTGAGAGAGGAAGCCTTTATCCTCCAGTCTAGGACAAACCTCTTTTCTCTTCGAGCCCTTATTTCAGTTAGTGGGAGTATGTTTGTTAAGATGGTTATTTGAGTAAACTTGAGTTGACTTCAAGTTCCATGAGGAGCAGACTATGTCTGTGACTGTTTATCATTATGTCTCTACTACATAGCAGACCCTCAGTCAATACACGTTGAATAATAGAACTATTCTTTATAAATTATTGTAGTACAGAAGAATCTTAAACTCTTTTATGTACCTTATATTGTCATCTAGAATCTCTAAAGGACATTTGACGGGCAGATGGCCCCAGTTTGCACATTTGGAATTTAAGACACAAAAGAACTAAGTAACCTGTCCAAAATCATAAGACCCGTAACTGGCAGAGCCACGGTTGGAACTTGCAACAACCATTTTGACTCCCAGTTGATGTTAATTCCAGTGTCCTACAGTTTAATACTATGTAAGTTCTTGCTATTTTGGTTTTTTTTTTTGTTTGTTTTGTTTTTTTAAATTCCCATGTCAGTTGTGTTTTAGTTCATTGAAGATAAAGTAGAAAAGATTTGGACCCCTCAGTTTCACTGTATGGATAGATCTTTTCCCAATAAAAAAATATTTAAAAAAAAATTTAAGTATAAGAAAGTTTCTTATAAATGGAATCATAGTAAGTTTTTTTTTTTTTAAATTCTTCTGCTTTTCTTATCTGTATCTCCCAAAAGTGTGATGTAAATGTTTAAATGTTCTAGTGTTGCACTTTTCAGTACTATAACCACTAGTCACATTTGGCTGTTAAACTAAATTTTTTTATTTTTTATTTTTTAAATATTTATTTATTTATTTATTTTTGGCTGTGTTGGGTGTTAGTTACAGCACGCGGGATCTTTCATTGCAGCGTGCAGACTTCTCTCTAGTTGTGGTGCGTGGGCTCCAGAGCACCGACTCAGTAGTTGTGGTGCGCGGGCTCCAGAGTGTGTGGGCTCTGTAGTTGTGGCGCGTGGGCTCTGTAGTTGTGGTGCGTGGGTTCCAGAGCGCGTGGGCTCTGTAGTTGAGGCACACAGGCTCTCTAGTTGTGGTGCATGGGCTTAGTTGCCCTGCGGCATGTGGGATCTTAGTTCCCTGACCAGGGATTGAACCCGTGTTCCCTGCATTGGAAGGCAGATTCTTAACCACTGGACTGCCAGGGAAGTCCCTAAACTAAGTATAAATTAAAGTTAAAAATGTATTTACTTGAGCCAGATTTTAAGTGCTCGATACCCACATGTTGGCTAGTGGCTACCATACTGGACAATGAAGATACAGAACATTTCCCTCATCACAGAGAAATCAGTTAGCCAGTGCTGTCAGGGGAAGTGATATTTAAAGGAACTTTTCCCTTCCCTCATTCCTCCTTTCTTGGATTTCTCCCTTCCTTTTCTTACATGTTAAATAGTCACCACTAGTTTAAAATTATTAAACAGTCAAATTTTCTCTAATTTTGTATGAGATCCTTCCTTAAATAAAGTTGTCTAAACATATTAGGCCCTCAATGAAATGTTTGTTGAATCAGTGGAATTTATCTCTTTCTGAGAATGGAGATCTGGGTCTTTAATATTGCAAAGGCTGTGAAGAATTTCTTAATGTTGTATAAAGTGTTAAGTTTCCAAAGCACTCTTAACTCATGTATCTGTATTTGATCTTCAAATCTATCTTTGGAGGAAATGGGTTTTCAGAAGGTCGTAGAGTAGCAGTCATATTTTGCAAGGTTGTGGTTTGTCTAAGCACTTAACTAATACTTGGTAAGGCTGCATCTCTTTGAAACTAGCTCTCTGTCTCCCTTTTCTTTTGGACTAGTGATTCCCAAATTTCTAAAAGAATTACCTGGAGAAAAATTACAGATTCCTCTCTCTCAAAGAATATACATGCCATTTTAAAAAAGCTTTCCTGGTGATTCCCAGAGAGCCAGGTTTGAGAACCAATGTCCTAGACAGACTTTGGTTATCATTATGACAGTAGTACATAGTTGCGGGTTTTTTTGTTGCTTTGTTTGTTTGTTTTGATATGCTGATTGTCAGTTTGAAACATCCTACTGTAGGAACCTATCAAAGATCTGGATTTAATCCTTAGATAACTGTATAATGAATTGTATAATGTTACCAATTATTCAACATCTGTCATGTTTCAGGAGCAGTCTGTAGTCTGTGCACAGTAATCTTCCAAACCAGTTAGTTTACAGATAGACAAACTCAGAGGCTAATAGCAACTTGCCTAAGTCTCACAGCCAGTGAGTGGTAGATGCTGGATTTAAACATAGACACGTTAGTGAAAGCTCACATGTGAGGTGCTAGGACAAATCCTGTAGGGAAGTCAGACACAAAAGTACTAACTGGTAAGTCTGAATCCTGATGAGTTCACATGGAATAGTTGGAGTGAGATATTACCTCTCTTTTATAGAACCTAATGGTTTCAGACACAAATAATCAGGCTTTACTATTTTAGAAGTTAAGCTTTATGATAAATTATTCTTAGTACTGGCTTACCTGTAAGTTTCCAGAAATAATAGATTTGGCTTGTAGCACTTGAAAAATTATCGTCTCACCTATTTCAGTCCCAATTATTTGGCAGATTTGCTGATTAGAAACAAAGCTGATTCAGTAATTAAGCAAAGCAGCAACAATAACAACAAAAAGGTCTCATTTAAAAGGGTTCAGCACACCTGCACTTGGGGACTACATAGTTAAACTTTATACACAGTTATAACAAATATGGCCTTCTGGTTTTCAGAACGAGGGCAGATTAGAAGGGAAAATGAACACTGGCAGAGGTGAATTCAAAGATGACCAGCATGTTATACAGATAGAAAATAAGAAAATCATAAAAAGCAGAAAATAGCAGTCTTAGAATAGCTCTTGAGTAGACGCAGAGACAGGACCTGAGTTTTGGTTGTCACAGTATCTCCGTCTAGCATAGTGCTGGCACAGAGTAACCATGGTGTTTTAAACCTCAATACAAAAAGAGTCAGCCAACTACACATTTGGAAAATTTCAGTCTCGTGTCATCCTAGAGTATCGCATTTTAAGAGGCTAAGTATTAGTCCTTTTCAGAACCAACACTTTAAAAATTTACTCCAAGGGTTTTGTTGTACTTTGTTTATTTAAAATGTTTGTTACCGTATCATTATGAAGAGAAGATAATATAGGAGGTTTGAAAAACAGAGAAAGTTAAAGACCTCAAATCCTTAACACTTTTACATTTTTATACATGTAAAAATTATGATTTTATATCCTACTCTTCCCACCTAGCATTAAATAACTAATCATAAGTAATCAGTTTCCTATGTCACCCATAGTAATCTTCTATTTAAGTGAATGTTTTTATGATAGTCTCATACATGTACCGTATGATATGTGTACCATAACTTGCATTTTCTCTGCAGACTCTTTAGTTCATTTACATTTATTGTGATTTGGCTGTTATTAGGCATGGTATTTTGCTATTTGTTGGTTTTCATACCCGTTTTTGTTCCTCTAATCCTCTTTTCCTGCCATCTTCTATGCTAATCAGATATTTTTTAATATCCATTTTAATTCTATTTACTTTCTTGTTATATATCTCTTTGCATTATTTCAGTGGTTGTTCCACTTACAGAGAATATTGAATTTTTTCAGCTAAAATATAGGAACCTTAAAACAGAATACTTTTCTTAGTACTTTGGTCATCGTGTAAATTACAAACCCAGCAATACAGTGTTGTACTTTTTGTTTTCAACAAAAGTCCTATGACTTTAAAAAAAAAAGGAAAGAATGCTTATATGGTGTTTTATTTCCTTTTTTTTTTTTTCCCCCATTTCTTCTTGTAGATCTGTGTTGCCATCTGATACTATTTCCCTTCCTTGAGTAGTTGTTGTAAGGGAGGTCAACTGGCAACAAAATTCTTTGTTTTTATTATCTGAAGATGTCTTTACTTCACTTTTGAAGGATAGTTTTGCTGGATGTCAGTTTCCTGGTTGCCAGAGTTTCTTCTTTCAGTGGTTTGAGTATGCACTTCCAGTGTCTTCTGCCCACCATTATTTCTGATAAGACAACCATTAATCATACCATTGCTCATCTGTATATGATACATTGGTTTTCTGTGGTTGCTTTCAAGATATATTCTTTACCTTTGGCTTTCAGGAATTTGTACATAGGGGCTTTTCTCTTTGTGTGGATCCTTTTTGGGTTTAAATTTCTTCTATCTGTAAGTTAATGGGTTTCACTGCTTCCTGCAGCCATTTCCACTCTGCTGTTGAATCCATCTAATGAATTTTTTATTTCAATTATTTTGATTTTCAGATTAAGAATCTCTAATTTTTAAAATATAGCTTCCATTTCTCTGTTGAGATTCCCTCTCTGTTACTCACTGATACCGTATTTACCTTTAATTTTTTAGTATGTTCATTATAGCTATTTTGAAGTCTTTGTCTCTCGTATCTAACATCTGGGCCCACTTGGAGTTAATGTCTAATGACTTTTTTTCTTGATTATGGGTTATATTTTCCTGTTCAGTAATATTTTGGGGTAAAGACTAGACTTCTATGTAGATAACACATTGTAGCAACTTTGGGTAGTTGTTTTTTTCAGTATTCTGCTAAGGATTATTGTTTTTTGTTCTAACAGGTACTTAAGTTGCCTAGATTCAAACTGCACACTGAGTCCTCTATCCCCACTATGCAGTACCTGATATCTCTGTTGTGTCCTGTGTTTTCAGCTGCTGCTTTTTTAGCCTGTCTCTTTGGGGGGGTGTGTGTGTGTGTATGTGTGTGGTGCAGATCCTCCCCTGTACCTGTGTGATTTAGTGGTCACCTGAGATTTGGGGCTTACCCTCGCTATCATTCTGTTTTTTTTTTCTAGAGATTCCCACTTAATTTCTAGTTCCTCTCTTGGCTCTTGGGCTCTCTTTTCTAATATTTCAAGCTAGGAAGGCTTCACTTTAAGCCATCCAAGTTGCACACACTTGGGGAAGTGCTCTCAGTTGAAAAAGAAAGCAAACTCAGTGCAGCTGTATCTATCTAAGAGTATTTCCTTTCTGGTCTTTGCTTTTTTTCAATCTGTCCTAGTTTTTTTTCCATACATAGATAGTTTAGCTGTCAGTCAGGGGTTTAAATCTTGGCCTTTCCGCTTAATGCTTGTGTAACCTTCAGAAAAAGAACTTGTCACCTCAGATTCTCAGTTTCCTTCTATAGAAAATGGGAAAGATGATAATTCATAGTGAGAAATAGCACATATTCATGTGAGAAATACATGAACTATCAAGTGCATACCACGTGCTAAATGTAGTTTTTGTTATCGCGTGGTTCTCCATGTATATTGCTTTTCTAATACTTTACCCATTTAAGATATTGCTAAGTCATATATTTATATCTTTGACAACTTTTGGTTCTCCTTATTTTAAAAATAAAACAATTTGAAATGTAAATGACACAGTTATACCTTCCAGTATCACTTAATAATATAAGTTTTCTGGTAAGTTGAATTAAAATGTTTTTAAGCTATTTGTTGACATTAGCAAGTTGTGTGGGATTTGAAATAATGTATAAATTATGCTATGCATAATGCATTTTGTTGTAACTCAGTCTTGAACACGATGGGCTAGGTAGAGGACTGAATTCTTTGACTGCAATCAGCAGTTCTGACTTGGTTCATTGTAAAGTCACATGGTCACAGCATCCACTTTTATCTGTGGCACTTGAGTTTTGAGCTTTGCATTAATGCCACTGGATATTAATAGACCATTGTTAACCAGAGCAGATTGGATTCCTGTAAAACAATACTTTGTTTTGAGAGCATAGTCTGTATGGGGAGCATTACACTGAATACACCAATCACCGACAGCACGGATAGGAAATGTTGGTAGCTTTGGGGTGATATAATTGGCTAGTACTTAAAGAAAAAACGGTTAGAATAAGCCCAGCCACTTTGGCACCTAAATTTGCATATGTATGCGTCCATTTTTAGTTAGTGATTTGGCTTTGTTTCATAATATTAATTTAACACTTTAGCTTACTTTGGTATTAAGAAGATGCTATTAAACTATATGAGAAATTTTTATCTAAAGTATCTTGATGGATACTTTAGTTCAGAAGTTTGTTTTTAGGATTTAAATACCATTTTTTGGTGAACTTTAATTTTTTTGAAGTGTAATTTTGGTTTTTTTTTTAAATCAATAATATGCTGCTTGTAAAGAAAGCAGTGAATTCTTTTATACTAACTGTGCCCTGAAATGAAGATTCCCCACTCCTCTGAGTGTCAGTAACAGTGATATAATTTGCTTAAATAAAGCTAGGCCCACAAGTTATGCTTCTGTTCTCCTACTGTGCAATTTAATATTAACCCTAGCTAGTGTTGCTATGATGTGCTTATCAGTTGCCACCAAAGAAAACAGCACAGGGAGGAAGCTTTCATTTATTAAACACATTTTTAGCACTAGAGAAGTTACAAAAGATTTCTAGTAGTGTGATCATTGGTCCTCAAAGCCAGGTTCTTCACACTATATCCTATTGACTTCTTGATGGTGTAGGTAATAAATCTTTTACCACCATTCAGAATGGAGATGCCACATTTCTATATATAGGTCAGTGTTTTTGTTTATTCTTCCAGAGGTAATCTTAAACTGCCAGTATTATAGGAAGCAGTGTAGTAGAGTCTAGATTAATAATGTTTTGCAGTACTTACTTTTGTGTATTTGTTCAACATCCAGTTATTTAAACTCACCCCATGGGCAGTTGAAATAATCACTTATTTGTTGTTTATAATAATAGCCAAAATTTATCAACCACTTACCCTGTTAATGTCAGACAATGTACCAAGCAGTTAATACATTTTGTTTTTTAATCTTTTAAAAGTCTTTTTATTTTATTTTTTTAGACATTTTGCCCATTGCTTTATTTATTTATTTATTTTTAAATTTTTATTTTATTTTTGGCTGTGTTGGGTCTTTGTTACTGCGTGGGCTTTCTCCAGTTGCAGCGAGCGGGGGCTACTCTTTGTTGCGGTGCACAGGCTTCTCATTGCAGTGGCCTTTCTTGTTGTGGAGCTCGGGCTCTAGGCACACGGCTTCAGTAGTTGTGGCTTGTGGGCTCCAGAGCACAGGCTCAGTAGTTGTGGCTCATGGGCTTAGTTGCTGTGCGGCATGTGGGATCGTCCTGGACCAGGGCTCGAACCTGTGTTCCCTGCAGTGGCAGGCATATTCTTAACCACTGCGCCACCAGGGAAGCCCTAAAGGTCTTTTTAGAATGGTGGTATATAGCAGAGAAAAAAAATGTAAAGACTAAATGCATAACTTAATCAAGTGATCACCACCCAGATCAAGGAATAGAACATTGCTGGCACTCCAGAAACCCTCTGTGCACCCCATACTGATCTCCCTGTGCCAAAAGTAGCCACTGTCCTGACTTAATGGTGATCATTTATTTGGGTCTGGGTCTTGGTATTTTGTTTGTTTGTTTGTTTTTGTCACCTTTATGTATTCTGGAAGACCATTAGTCTAGTTTTGCCTGCTTTAAAACTTTATATGGAATCATACAGTGCTTTTTTATCTGTCATCTTTTGCTCACTGTTATGTTTGTGTGTATTTTTAATTCATTCATTTGTATTGCTAATTATCTTCCATTATATGAAATGCTACAATTCTGTAGTTGTGGATGTTTGAGACTGTTTCTGGTCCTTGGCAGTTTTTAGCAATGCTGATATGAACATTTTAATGTAAGTGTCCTACTTCATTTAAGTGTTGTTTATCTATAGGGACATATCTAGGATTAGAATTGCTGGGTTAAAAGGTATGCATTTTTTTCAGCTTAAGAAGATAATGCCCAAACTTCTTTTCCAAAGTTGTGTACCAATTTATATTCCCACCAGCAGTGTATGAGAGTTTTTGTGTTCTATACAATCATGATATTTTCTCACTTTATCTTCTCAAACACTATGGGATAGGTAATATTATCTCCATTTTACAGATGTGGAAACTGAGGGCCAGAGGTGTTAAACAACTTGCCAGAGTTCACATAGCTAGTGATAGCAGAGCTAGATTTTGAACTTGGATCTGACTCAGGAGCAGACACTTAAAATTTTACTTGTTACTATTTCAGGACATTATTTGGAAAACAGGGATTGCCCATAAAGACTCAATATTCATTCACTATGTCTTTGATTAAAAATGACGGGAGAGGTCTGTACCCTTGTGGACCTTCCATTTTAATACACATTGAAGGAGTGGAGGTAGGTACATATATTACAAGAGCTGAGTAAATAAAAAAAATAATTACTGGGTGTGATGTATGCTATGAAGAAGAAAAAAGGGGCACTGCTGAGAAGAAACTATATGTTGGGTGGTCTGGGAAGGAGGCTACACTTGAGCTAAGACCTAAAGTTTGAGAAGGAGCCAGCCATATTCAAAGTGTGTTAAAGACAGGGAATAGCAGGCAAAAAGTCCCCCAGGAGAAAATACTTTAAAATCAACATTTCAGCAATAAAGCAGTATTATATCAAATTAAATATTTGATAGAACTCTCAGAAATTTTCTAACTTAAAGGATAGGATTTTGAAGGTGTATAAAAAACTTCAAGGAAAATTAATAGAAATAATAAAGTGGTGTATGACTGGAAAAATACAGAGACTTCTAAAACAGACTAATATTTACTTTTTCTTTAATAATGTCAAATCTTACTATGTGTGGTAATAAAACATTGATGACAAATCTCAAGGATTCTGTGTGGATAATTTTCTTTTTCAAGGCTTCCTGAAAGGGCATGGATGTGTAAGTGGACCCAGGGGTGAAGAGGTTGCAATGGTAAAGCATGTACGGGAAGAAGGAACCCAGTATGACCAAGAGCATTTGATCAGAAGGAGTTGCTAGCTTGCGCTGCTAATGTCGGTTTTTAATTGGAAAAAGAAAATTCTAGGTAACATAGAAACTGAACGATTTATTGGTTTAACTACCCTGTCTACCACCATAGCCTCCAAATAAGCTCCTAAAGTTAAATAACTCGTATAACTCTATTTAGGACACAATTTCATATTAAACATTTTACGTGCCTTCCAGGTGGGTTATATCTGTACACTAGCAATTTTTTCTCCTCCGTAGGAGGTCTGATCCAGCTGTCTGTAACAGTCCTGTAGGGCAAAGAGTTTCGCACACACTGTAGACCCTGGGGGAATTTCTACAAAGAGCAAAGAAATTTTTAAAAATACCCTCTGGTGTCATACACAGCGCAGAACTTCTGCTGTCATTTTTATGAGAACTGTGTCAGAAATCCTTAGCTTCTGTAGATTTGGAAGCAGAGGAAGGAGAGAAGGATGAAGCAAGGTAAAGAGCGAAAATAGCTGAGGAATTGGGAAGTTTGAGCAGGACAGTTTCTTAAGTTGGGCGATTTGTCTAATGTCTCCTTGTCCAAAATAGGTAACTTTAAATAATTCACCTTGGCTCCCTGTAATATGTGGAATTCTACCATTTAGAAGATTCTCTGCATTGCCACATTAATAGCTACACGGTTTGGGGTAAGTTAACCTGTCAAAAGACTGTTCCCACATTTGTTAAGTGGAGATTAGATCTGTCTCTCAAAGATGTGCCAGTTCAGGGAAATAGGGTGTGAAAGCATTTAGGGAAGTGTCTGGAACACAGTAGTATTTCAGTAAATGTTGGCTGTAATTAAAGGAAGCCGGAGAGATTATGAGGGTCTCCTATATTACAAATTCTTATTTTACCCCATGAGTAATGGATAGCCAAACCTAGATTATGTACAACTGTATTTTGTATGAAACTTTTGTTTCTTGACAGTAGAAAAACTACTATTTTGATGTATCTTGCAGTATTACTTAGAACAAAAAATCTGGTGTATATCACAATAAACTTGAATTGGGTTGGATTCTATGCCAGGGTTCACCTTACCCCAAATATGCAAAACCAAATTATTGCCTAACCTATAAATCAATTCTTATCCAGAGTCAAACTCTTTAAAAGTCATGGAGAAAAAAAATCATCCTTTTCCCTGTTATATTTTCCAAGTGTGTTTGTAGTTATAGGAAATAGTAAGAGAATTGCTCAGAAAAAGATGGAAGAGGCAGATTGTTACACTGCTAAATAGGCTTTTCCATCTTGTTTTTCATTTAGTACAAATATTAATTGGGGAGAATTTAAAACTTCTGGAATGGATTATTGTTTCAGTTCTGTTTATGTGTGATCACCCTTCATGTTGAACTTGTGACCTTTTTGGTAGTTGTAATTAACAGAAATTTTTAGCATTTCGATGATATGGTCTGCCAGAATAATTTGAAATCAGATAATTTGAATGAGGGTAGACAGTTCTGTATATTTAAAAATTTCTCTTATTTCTACCATAGCTACTACCCTGTACATAACATCTTCTAAATAAGTAGTTGTTAAATGCATGCAAAATTTTATAAGCTATATATCTGCCCCCCGCAACATTGTTTTCCAGTTGAGGTAGTTTTTTTTTTTTTCTGTTGCTTAAGATTATTTGGTAAGGTTGATTTACTGTGTAAAAAGTAACATCAGTTGTGATTGGGATCCAAATTTTATTTCATAGATCACAATGCTAGGATGCAGTGTAGTTCCCTAGTCTTCATTTGGCAGGGTAAATGATTGTTTGATGCATATTTTGTGGCAGCCAGAAAATGATTAGCCAATACATATAATTTTGTTATATTGAAAAAATAAAGCCATCTCATATCCTATCTTTAGTCCTTTGCAGCTTTCTTCATCTTCAATAATTTTAGCTTTTTTTAATGTAAACGAATACCTTATCTTACCCAATCCTCACATTAACTATGTAAGTTAATGTATTAGTTTAATAACCACTTTCTAGTTGCAGAGATAATGCTAATAGAAAATTTTGTTTCCTTATGGACTTCCCCGGTGGTGCAGTGGTTAAGAATCTGCCTGCCAATGCAGGGGACACAGGTTCAAGCCCTGGTCCGGGAAGATCCCACATGCCACGGAGCAGCTGAGCCCGTGCACCACAACTACTGAGCCTGCACTCAAGAGCCCGCGAGCCACAAGTACTGAGCCTGCGTGCCTAGAGCCCGAGCTCTGCAACAAGAGAAGTCACCACAGTGA
Source organism: Pseudorca crassidens (assembly GCF_039906515.1). Classification (NCBI taxonomy): domain Eukaryota; kingdom Metazoa; phylum Chordata; class Mammalia; order Artiodactyla; family Delphinidae; genus Pseudorca; species Pseudorca crassidens. The sequence continues at coordinate 106,073,587 of NC_090298.1, forward strand.
GAAGCCAGTGCACCACAACGAAGAGTAGCCCCCGCCCGCCACAACTAGAGAAAGCTCACACGCAGCAACAAAGACTCAGCACAGCCAAAAAGAAAAAAAAAGAAAATAAAAAAAGAAAATTTTGTTTCTCTAAATAAATGAACCTTAACACAGAAGCATGGATTCATAATGGATCCATAAAACATGATCAAGATTTAATGCAAGATATATTTCAGAGATGCAGTGTGGGGACAAAAGGAGGAGGACCCTTAGTTGCAAGAGGAGTTAAGGGATGCTCACTGGCATGGGTTTTGGTCCTCCGTATTAACATGGAGGACCTTTTTATAACATTCATAAAAAATGAATATATTTGGGTTTGAGCTTCCCAGCAGGTGCCACAGGAGCAACACTGACTGGGCGCTGAGAGCATGTACAGCCTCAGGGAAAAGAAAATGCTGCCTTTGCTCTGATAGGGTCAACTGAGTGTGTAATCTTGTTCTTGTTGAGAAGTGGCTGGGCATTGAAAAGCCAGGCCATCTAGGAATAATTTTCCTACTAAGCCTTTTGAAGTGTGTAACTGTGAGTCACACTTTTACATTTCTAACATGGCACTGAAACTTAAATTGCTGTATTATAATCAAGCTGTATCAGTTGGCTTGATAGTCAAGCCCGAGAAACCTCAGCTGCTTTATGTGGCTGTAACACATTGATCTTTATTTACGGTCTTGAGACTCCAAGGAAATGGTACAGGTGGTCAGGGATTATTATCTCCATTTTACAGATTAGGAAACTGTCACAGAGAGGCTGTGACTTGAAAAGAGGCATCAACCGTTTTTTTTTTGTTTTTTTTTTAACTGGATTAAACAATTAATAGAGGCTTCTTGGTATAGTAGAAAATGCCCTGGATAGAAGATAGAAAACCTACCCATCATCTTTAGCCTCTACTATAAAAATATCAACTCTGGGAGGGCTGAAAAGTCCCTAGCGTGGTTCTTGATAAAACTGATTAATAAATATTTGTTTAATGAATGAGTGGAAGGATGTGGTTGTGGTTTATGCTCAGAAACTGCTTTTTGCAACTGTAGAATCTTCAGGTAACAGAAAAATATCAGAAGTTACTTTAAGGGACTGGTACATTTCCCTCTTCAAAAAGTGTCCATATTTGAGCACCCTTAAGTCTACCTGGAAACAATATTGTAGCAGCCATAGACCTAAAGAGATAGTTTGGTACAGCTTTGCTCAGTTGTTCTTTGAAACACCAGTAAGACAAAATAAAAACCCAAACATTTTCCCCTCCTCCCAAATTTTAAAAAAATTATGTAGGTTACTGTCTTTTGCCTACTATGGCCTGAAATTGCTGAGCTAAGATACTTTTGCCAAGTCTTTACCAGTTTAACTATAAAAAAGAGAATAAATTTGTATAAAAATGAATATATTTGGTAATAGGCTTTGCCAGAAATGTGTTTTATTCTAACTGTATTCAAGAGTTGCACTGTCTAGACAGTCTTGATTTTTCTTTGTACAATGATAAGCACCTTTATTCAGCTTTGGACAAAACATGATCATAAATCATTCTGAGCACTGCACAGTCATCTTTCATGGGTATTAACATCCTTGTCCAGTGATGTCGCAGAGACCATCTACACTACCTTGTATACTTGAGATGAAAGTCTTGTGGACTTAGTAACTGGGATGTCTGAAGAAAGAAAATAACTGACATTTTAGTGTAATGTGTACCTAAAGCATTTATCAATGAAAAGTGTGTTGGTGTGCCCATGATGAGGATGTACACAGAGGATAATACTGCACTCTCAGTTACAGAGCCAGTGAAAGCAGTGTTAAGGTTTCTAATTGTAATTTTTTAAAAGCTTGGATAAGTATTTTTTCCTAAAGCTTTATTGTTCATCACTTTAAAAAATCTGTCTCCATCCTAGGTTGTCTCTAAAATACTGAAGAAAATTCTGGTGTTAGGGAAGAAACGATAGCTTGATTTTTTAAGAATTTTTTTACTGAGAAATCATCAATAAGCCTAGCCTTTGTGTTCAGTTGTATTTTTTTTTTAGGTCAAGCAGAGTGTGAGTTATGACCTTTGATATGTAAAGGGTAATTTAAATTAGTGAATTCAAAACAAGTTAATTTTTGGATATTGGAAACTGAAAAACTAAAATTTTAAGACGTGTATTGCAGAATAAATCTAAAATAAATTTACATTATAAAGGATTTTAATTATTAAGAATTTTTTTGATGGAAAGTTTTTTTTTAATTTTATTTAAGAAATTTTTATATTGGAGCATAGTTGATTAACAATGTTGTGTTAGTTTCAGGCATATAGCACAGTGATCCAGTTATACATGTATCTATTCTTTTCAAATTCGTTTCCCATTTATGTTACTACAGAATATTGAGCTGTGTTCCTTGTGCTATACAGTAGGTCCTTGTTGGTTATCTGTTTTAAATATAGCAGGGTGTACAAGTCACTCCCACACTTCCAATCCATCCCTCCCCCCTCCCCTTCCCCCCACCCCCATGGGTAACCATAAGTTCGTTCTCTAAATCTGTGAGTCTAGAACGTACTATCTTTCTGATCAGATACCTTTTTTGATATTTAAGTGTCCACTGAAACCTTTAAGAATTAAAAACTAATCCAAAAAAGAGAAACTGTTTCCCTCTCCTTTTCATTTAGAGGAAAGTTGTTTGTAGTACACTGACAATTTCTTTTTTCTTATTTGGTGAGAATTGGAGTAGTAAAAGTAATGAACTATAAAAGTGGCAACATCAGTATTTTACACACAGGGCTGATATTGAGAGGGGAGGTCTGATCTGGAAAAGTATGGGAGCCGTCACTTATTACTTATCACATACAGATGGTGTTTAAAGCTACAGGTCTGGTGAGATGACCATAGGAGAAACAGAGTGAAAAAAAGAGATGGGTCTAAGACCAAGTATTGAAAGGACTCTTACCATTTAACTGCTGGGTGGAAGAGGCTAAGAGAGTGTGGTATTTCAAAAGAAGTTTGAAGAAAGAGGGAGTTGTCAACAGTATCATGAGCTGTTTCAAAAGTCCTTTGAGACAGGGACTAAAAACTGTACATTAGATTTATTAGATTTGGTAGCAGAGAAGTCCTTGGATGTCTTAAAACTATTCCAGTGTTGTGGCATGGTGAAGCCAGGTTGGTGTGCCTTGATGAACGTGGGGTAGTATTTCAGCACGTTTGGCTGGACATATGGAGGTGGGGTGTGTGGTGTGCAGCAAAAAGATAACTATGGTTAGAGGACAAAGAATGATCAAGTTGAGGTAGAAATTTGAATATACAAGGGAGAGTATCCACAGTGCAGAAATTCTCCTTTTCTCTACTCCCTGCAAAGAAATAAATGACCATGGAAACCAGAGTTCCCTTTCATTCTTATGTTTTCTGTATTCTCAGAAAAATGCTCAGCTACTCAGGTTTTCTTTCCCAAAGTTTCTCTTTTCATTCTTTTTCCATAGCTTCACCCACTAGCTCTTTATCCCTGGCCCCTCTCCTAATTTCCAGTCATGAATTTTTTAACAGCCTGGTGGAACTCCTTGTTTCATGGCTCCTCAAATTAAGAAATCCTTCCAGTTACTGAGGGTCTACCTCTCTGTGTTTTCCATTGTTTCTTCTGTCTCTTCCTCTCTTCCCCACTCTTGTTCTCATGCCCAGTCTTTTTTTTTTTTTTTTAATTTATTTTTGGCTGCTTTGGGTCTTTGTTGCTGTGCACGGGCTTTCTCTAGTTGCGGCGAGAGAGGGCTACTCTTCGTTGCGGTGCACGGGCTTCTCATTGTGGTGGCTTCTCTTGTTGCGGATCCCGGGCTCTACGCGCGTGGGCTTCAGTAGTTGTGGCTCATGAGCCTTTAGAGCGCAGGCTAAGTAGTTGTGGTGCACGGGCTTAGTTGCTCCGCGGCATGTGGGATCTTCCCGTACCAGGGCTCGAACCTGTGTCCCCTGCATTGGCAGGCTGATTCTTAACTACTGCACCACCAGCGAAGTCCCTCATGCCCAGTCTTAATCCTTGCTTTGTAGACTCAGATTTACAGTGCTACTTTTTGAAAGATTATTTCCCCAAATAAATTTAAATTAGTTTGTTCCACCTCATTTAATATGGTGTTATCCAAAAAATCATGTTGTTATTTTTGACATTGTATTCATTATGTGAAAAACGGTAAAAAACACAAACCCTTCATTTCTCTGAAAATGGTAGGTAGATTGAAGATTTTATTTATGTACTTTTCTATCAGTATAATTTATAGTTCATAATTGTACATGTGAAATTTTCCTGGTAATAAGATTTGTATACAATATTTTGTGTGTGTGTGTGTGTTTGTGTGTGTAGATAAAACGCCATACTCAACAATTTCCTTATTTCTCTGAAACTAATGTATTTATAGAAACAAAATGTATTCTACCTTGGTTTCCTGTTATTTCAGGAAATAAATATAAACCCGATTTTATTTAACTTAAATCTGTTGATTGAAATATAAAAAATAACATACTCAATTGATTTTAATTTTTGAATTGTATTTTAAAGATTAATAACACTTTTTAAAATAGAGCTATTGGAACATGATAAGGAAGTTAAACTTACATTTTATTTGTATTCATTTTTGTTTTAAAATATGTTATACATGCAGAAAAATCTTACGGTGTTTTTTGAATATAGTTGTTCATAGTATTGTGGAAACCGGTATAATTATTGCTAGATCTTCAATTTTCAGGTGGAATTCTAATAAATACAGCAAAAATATTAAGACGCCTGCCTGCTTCTGAATTATTAAAAAGACATGCACATCAGAATTTAGCCTTGGAGAAAGTAGCCTATTAAGTACACACATCTTTAGTTTTCTTTTAATAGAGATGGGAATAGAAATATCTCTCTGTGTATAATTATAGGCATTGTATTTTCTTGTGTATTATTATAGGCATTATATTTTCCTGTAATACTTGCAGGTTATATAATATTTTATGTTATTTTATAACTGAAGAGCACCAAATATCCTAGAGTGAAATCTAAGGAACTTCTGTCTACTTTAAAGTTGATTGAGTTAATAGGCAAACATTTTTGTTCTGGCTTTATTTGAATAATTGAACAGTTGAGCCATCAATTCTCTTTTTTTTCTTTTTTGGGGGCAGCGTTGGGGGAATTCATCGGTGGTGTCCTACTGTATAGAACATAAACAACAGTGGACGTAAAGCCAAAGTGGGTTGCTGAGCTACACAGGCCCCTGATTACATTTTTTCCTGTTTGTACGTATTTCTCACACGTTTAACTATTACTGGTTTCCATGTTTATAACAAATTCTAAGCACGAAAGAGGGATAAAAATAGACACATGGACTAAAATGAGGAGTGACAGTCTGCAGACTGATACAAAAGAAGAGGTGGGAAAGACAACCAGAAATAGTCATTGCAAAAAGTATTTCATGGCCCAGAAATTCTTCTAGGTATATACCCAAGGTAAATGAAGAACACATGTCTACACAAAAACTTGTGCACAGATATTCACGGCAGCATTATTCATAATAGCTAAAATGTAGAATAGGCCCAAATGTTCATCAGCTGATGAACAGATTTTAAAATGGGGTATATCCATACAACAGAATATTATTTGGCAATAAAAAAGAGGGATATGTACTATAACATGGATGAACCTTGAAAACGTTATGCTAAGGAAAAGAAGCCTCACACAAAGGCCGCATGTTGTATGATTGCATTATTCCATTTATATGAAATATCAGAAGAGCAAATCCATAGAGATAGAAAGTCAGTAAGTAATTGCCAGGAGCTTCAGAAAAGGGGAAATGGAGAGTGACTGCTCACGGGCGTGGAGCTTCTTTTGGGATGATGGAAATGTTCTAAAATTGACTGTGGTGATAATTGTACAACTTTGTGAATATACTAAAAATCATTGAAATATGCACTTTAAATGGGTGAGTATGTGAATAAGAGCTCAGTAAGGCTGTTTTAAAAAGTATAGAAGATTGGGGTGATTACAGAATTTTTATGAAGTGTCTTATATGCCATAAGCCTGGGGCATCCTTTTTAAAGTACAATAATCATTTGATACAGTAGACAGTAGTTATGAAACTGTGCTGTAAGGGAAATTATGATGATTTATTTCTCTTAGGATCTGTTTTTAAAAGTTGGTGAGCTATCAGAATTAGTCAACATTAAAGTTCACTTTTAAGTTCTTAGTAATCTTAAAATGAGTTATTTTCCATGTATTTCATGTAGTTGAAGTTATAGCTATGTCTTTTAGCGTAAACGTGAAGATTAGTTTAAAATTTGATTATTTAAAAGAGCCTAGGTAAAATAATTTCAAAAAAATATACTTAAAGAAATTACTGCATCTAACTTACTATACTGTTTCTTCTATTGCTTAAAAATCTAAGAATTTGCAGTAGGTACATTATAAAAATATGGAATATAAGAACTGATCTAGGTTGATAGCACTTTGAAAGGCCATATAGCAATAATGCATTAAGGGAATTAAATGAGTCTACTTGGCTAACAGAAGTCAAAGAAAAAAAGGAAGTTTGGATTATTACATAGTTTTTTCTCTGTTGTAACACAGAACTTGCTGCAGCTCATTTCTATGAAAAAAATTATATTCAGAATTCAGTAGAGGGTATAACCACTGAAAATGATTTCTTAAAAAAGTATTGTAGGAAATCTAGATCACAGTGTTCAGGATTAAATGGTAATTAATTTAGTTGGCTCTTTTTCATTTAAAGACTGAATGTTTGAAATACAGCTGTACTTTGTTCCCTGCTGTTGAGATATGGGTAGAGGAAGAACTATGGGGCTAGTGTTAGGGACAGGATTCTAGATCTAGAACATTTTCTATTTCCTAACACCCTTCCACCCTTCATGATCTGTTTAAGGCACTGCCACTGGTTTGGAAGTTTGTCATGTGCCTTGGGTGTGTTGGGACTGAACAAAAGTTGAGAGCCATGGAGAGAAGGAAAGAGAGAATATAAAGAAGAAAAACTAAGAATTATAGACTCAGACATGAAACGTAAAAGCCTTAGAAGGAAACACTAGTGAAAATGCATTGTGTCAACCAGTTCACGTCTGAATCTGAGAAAAATTAGGAAAGAATGAAGAGTGCTGAGTGACTGAACTCAGGAGTGAGTAAAGGCAGGAGTTAGGGGTGAATCTTGGGATCCACGGAGTCCCGCTGTCAGAGACTATAAAGGGAAAACTGTTCACTGGTGACGAAGAGGAGTTTTATATTGTTAACACTGAAAGTCCAGATAGGCGAAGGGTGGCATCCAGGCAATATAAAGTTGTGGCTGGAGAGACAAGGTCTGAATTGACTGACCTGGTTAGCCTATACTTAGCAAATAGTATTCTTTGTGTTCTCCAGATACCACCAAAATGTAATTAAAAGTTTAAATTATTAAAATGGGTTTCATGATAATTAAATTTTTAAAACTCATTCCTTAGGTAAAATATTCAGAAACCCTTGATTCTTATAAATACACTAAGTGTATTTAGTGATGTTTGTTTTTATCAGGTGATTTTAAATTTTAAATAATTCTTAAGCATAATTCACATTTCCTCTTATAACCAGGAACCTTTTGAGGATGGCTTTGCAAACGGGGAAGAAAGTACACCAACCCGAGAGGCTGTGGTCACATATACCGCGGAAAGTAAAGGAGTTGTGAAGTTTGGCTGGATCAAGGGTGTGCTAGTATGTACCTGTAGACTTAATTTTAGAGTTACACATTTTTGTTTATTATACAATCTTCCTAATATCATCATTCTCGAGATAATGCTTTCTCTTTTTTAAACGGTTTTATCTGATTGTTATGGAGGACCAAATGAATACTTGCACCTCCTTTCCTTGTGGGTATTAAATTCAGTGAAGTAAATATATTTATTAATTTAATCAAATTATATTTGATTACTTCTAAGTTATATTTTATAACCTCTTCTGAATCTCACATATTGTCACTTTTCAAAAATTAAGTATGAAGCTATTAAATTGATGAGAGCAACGCAATCAAGAAAGCTGGGCAGGTAATATAGCTGAAATATGCCTGCTTCCTTTCCTGCTACTGTATTGTCTTTTGAAGAGAAATGTATAGATGTTAACAAGCAACAGAATAAAGGAGACATAAGTGTTGAGATCACTTCAGTAGACAGGTTTAGGTGATTAAGGTTCAGATTTACTTTCTTTTTCTGTGTTTGAATAGGCACTAAGGATCTGACTGGAGTAGAGAGTCTCATTGGGACTTTGGAAGCACTAATATAGAGTTGTATTGACATTTAGGGGAGAAGTAGAGGGAAAAATACCAGTTCTAGTAGTGATTTTATTGTCTAATCAGTAGAGTATATTTTAAGCTCTGAGTTGTGTTGTTTGCCTATTCTTAGATTTTACTATTTTAGAAGGCTGTATTCTATGTACGAGCATAATAAATAAAAGTAAAAATAAATTGAGGATGCTGTCTTACAAAGAGTAGGTTTTCGAAAGATGTGTGAACAGTTGGCATTTTGTGTTGACAGATATTACATAATACTTAAATCCGCTGTAGAAATCATGAAGTGAAGACGTTATAAAAGAATAAGTAAAAAACTGACTTGCATTGATAAGGGGGAACATAAACTCCTTTTTTTAGGGCTGAAGTCTTAAAATATTCCTTGTGCCTTTCTTGTTCTTTTGCTTCTGCTTCAGATAAATGTGTGTGTATAAAGTACATACACACACATATACTTGTATATTACATTATACTTTAATTAGCTCACATTTAAGCTCTCAATAAAGCTCTTTAAAAAAAACTGTTTAAGGGTGGGATAAGAGATTTGAAAGGACCTTCTATAGTTTAAAATGTATGTTATCCTACTGTTGGCTAGTTTAGCATTTACTGTGTATTTAATTACTTTTCATCTGTGACTTGGCCTCTTTTTCTAGGTACGATGTATGTTAAACATTTGGGGAGTAATGCTCTTTATTAGATTGTCATGGATTGTGGGTCAAGCTGGAATAGGTAAGTGAAGTGACATACTGCTTGATTCATTTGAGAATGAATAGGGAAAGGGCTGTGTGCATGTGTAGTCTGAACCTCATAAAATTCAAGCAGTTGGAATCATTCTACATTATGTTCTCCTTTGTATCAGACTGTTGTCTTAATGTCACTTTTTTCATAATTCTGATTTGATCTAATATGAGATAAAAGTAAGATAATTTATAGGTTGTAATGTAAATTCAGTATACTTAGACTAACCAGTTCTAGATGTGGCAGGTTTAAATGAGAGTGTAAGTATTCTCAAGTCTCTTTTCTTTTTCGCTAAAGGTCTGTCAGTCCTTGTAATAATAATGGCCACTGTTGTGACAACTATCACAGGATTGTCTACTTCGGCAATAGCTACTAATGGATTTGTACGAGGAGGTAAATTCAGTCTTTTTACATCATCAGCATTGGATTACTGACACTAAATAAATTGAGATTTTAAAATATCTCTAGTTATTTTTTACCTTAAAGAAGCAACATATCAGGTTCTATATAGGCAAGAAAGTGCTATCAAGTACTTTTTAACTAATATTTTGAATATAAAATTTTAAGTTGATCCATACACAAACATGTATGCTTCAGATTGTTCAGTGTGTTTGGTAACAAGAATGGAGCTTCTAACTGGGTTTCTTCTCCACCAAGGCACCCCTTGTTGCCTTCTCCCAGGCTTCAGCCCTTGGATCAGTGGTGTGCATCCTGCATTTGGTCAGTATGGAACAGATGTAACCTCATTCCTCCCCACTGAAGGAAACTTAGGCAGAGTTCTGTCCTCATGGTCTAATAGCTTGTGTGAGTTACACCTGGGACTCTGAATCCATGCCCTCAACTCTAGCTCTCTTCTCTGGGTACCCTGAGGCCTATTTTATTGGAGCCCACAAGACCTGCCTTGTGAGGTTTTACTCTTCCCAGGGAGAACACCCAGGACACCAGGAGAATGGCCTTGGGACCCCTGAGAACAAGAAGAAAAGAAATCCATTTTCCAAACAAAAACTCATCATTCAGCTGGAGTGAGGGGAAGATCCTAAGGGAAAGAAGAGAAAATGTATACCAGCTTCTGTAAATTCATCATAGCAGATCAAGTGAGAAAAGAATCTACCTGTTCCATCTGCCTCAACTATTTTGAAGATCTGTATTTGACATTATATACATGCAATTTCTGCTTTTTCTGCATTAGTACTTGGAGAAAGAGAGAACCGGATTGAGCTTTTCATTTTTCCCCAGTCGTCTTCATACTTTTTTATATACCAGAGAATTCAGATCACTATGGCCCTAAGGGAAGCTGGTAGCTCACATCTGTAGTTATGACTGTGCTGAGCATGCATCACTGCTGGCTGAAGTTTTATATGTACGTGAATCCGGGTTGAGCAAATTGAGGTCCAAGATGTGGTTATGTCCAACGATTGATCAGACAGTGCTGAGAGATTCTTGGTTTCTTATGTAACTGGGTGCCCCATGCTTCATTTCATTCTGCTGCTATTGGGGAATGGACATAGGGGGAGAAATGGGATGCTGTGTTAGGTATTTGAGAGGATCAGCAAATCATCATAAAATTTCTCCTTGTCTTCAGCCCTTCAAATCTAGGTTGTAAGCCTCAAGGGGAGTGGGGCATGGACCCACTGTCAGCACAAACCCCATTCTGTTCTCTGTGTGAGTGCAAACTTAAGGAAAGTATAGATTTTCCTGCGTTGTGACTAAAAAGCCATTTCATGTTTCAGTACTACCAGTAGTTTTCATATATTTTTATGAATACCTCAGAGACTTGAATCTAGTTTTCTGTCCTGGACACCAAGGAAGTATGAGAATATGGAGTGCATGAAGATGTGTCCCAGCAAAGTACCATATGTTGTTGCAGTTTTGCCTGAGTTCCCTCAAAATGATAGTTCACAGAGAGTAACTGACTATAGAGAAAAAAAAATTGGATTATACAATTTGGAATTCTCCTGTTATCATTTGTTCATAAATGACAAAGTAAATACATTTGCTGAAATAATGAAACCTATAGAAAAAGAGAAAGCCATTAATTTAAAGAAGTGACCAAATGCTTTGAAGCTTTGCTAGAAGGCATTCATTTTTCCCTTAGATCAGTTAGTGATGTTAGAAAGCTGGCTAATCCTTTATAGAATAATAAATGAGCTGCATCGTCTGCAGTGAAAGTTCCTGGAGATTCTTGCAATAAATATAAAACCCTGTGTCTCCTCTCCATCTGCTTTGTAGACTTGGAGATCCCTAACAGGATTTATTTTGGTTTCTTGGAAAAACGGTATTTCCACAAGGGAGAAAGTAGATATAGGTATAAAACTGGTGAGATTACATTGTATTCTGTATTCATGGTTCTAAATTGAAAGTATCAGTATGACTCACACATTTTATCCCAAAAGTATATATTTCTTAGCTCTGTCCACAAATACCACCTGTAACAAATGACCAGCCCAGTATCAGTGAACACCCTTAGTGCCCACATTGTGTATTTCCATTCAAAGGAACCAGGGAACCTTGGAGAAAGCATTGATTCCAGATCTGGATGGGAAATGTACTAGAGAAGTCTAGACATCTTTTCACATCAAAAAGTAAAGAAGGTAACAAAGCCTACTTTGTTTCATGTCAAAAGGACCAAGGAGCCAACTTGAAGAAACTAACACTGACTTAAATTTGGATAGAACAGCAATACTACTACTAATAGTAACTGATTTAAATGAAAACATAAAATCCCTAGGTTCACAGACATCACACACACACAAAAATGTCATTTTCACCTTTGAAGAATGCTAGAGAACTAAAACTTATTTTGAAAATTGATAAAATCTAGTGTGAATCAAGTTTTCTGAGTGAAAACTCCTTACCTGAACTCATTGTAAGCAAAAAATTGATAAGAGATTTATCCTTTGGGTAATTTTTCTACAAAATAAGTGAAGAAGAAAAGGGAATATTCCAACTTTGTAAATGCTTTACTTAATAAGACTACCTGTGAAATATCGAATATGAATCACATCATGCCTATAGCTTCAGGAAGCATAGAGTATTCAGGGGAGAGAGGAACTTACAAATGACACTGTAGGATGACGACAGCAAATGCCAGACTAGGAATCTCTCTGGAACAAGGAATCCTTGTTCAATAAAACTTTCCAAGGAGCAAAAAACAGAGAGAGGGAATTATGGTTTAAAACAAACTTTAAGAGACTTAATGTATAGATGCAGTTTATTTGCTGTTCTTCACAATAAGCTTTTTATCTTTTAGTAATATGGGACCAAGGGTGCCTGCATTGGATGCCCTCTAGCCCAACCACTGAGGACTTTATTTGTCTTCCTTCCTTGAAAGGGCTGCGTAAGAGGAGAGCAGTAGAGCTAGAGCTATCTGGAGGGTCAGGGTACAAAGACTTAGATAGGAGAAATGGAGGGATACTACGGGAACAGAGATGGGTCTGGAGACCCATCTTAATTTTCTGTGGACTGAAAGTTGACTATTAAGGGCATTAACAAGGAAGTATTTTATTCAAAATATTGCTGAGAGGTTGCGGCTGCTCTCTTTACTAATTTCTGTCTTAAGAGCCCTTTTGTAAACTTGAGTGCGTAGTTATTAATATAAAGAACTATTTTGAGGTAGTGCTTGACATTTTAATTTTATCTTGACTCTTAACTGAATTATGACATGTATTTTTATATTAACACTGAATAATATTTTATTCTTGTTTTGTGAGGTATATGTACTTCCAACTCCATGTAAGTGTGTGAAATGTGTACTTTTCCTAGTGTTGTGTGATTTATGCCACAGCTAGTTAATGTTACTAAATAGCCTTAACGTTGGCTTTAACAGTACATTTTAGAGATTAAACAGGTACCAATCTATTAAAGTGTAGTTTTTTTAAAAATATAAATTAACTGTCAACTTGTGAACAAATGTAATAGTGTCCAATTATGAAGTCTAGGATAAAAATAATATGGAAATATTCAGGGTTTCTGGGAAAAAAAGTAAAAACTTAGAAAATACAAGATTCTGAGTTTCAGTCTTGATTAGACTATAGTAATATGGGGGGTTGCTATTTAAAGCTACTGGTGGCAGGTTAGAGAACCATCCCCTAGGCCCTCTGCCTCTACAGAATAAAACTAGCACCAGCAACTAGCTGATGGAGTCACTGGCATACTCCCTGCCCTAGCACACATATTCAGGCTCTACAGATTGTTGCACCTGGGAGCCCAGAGCTCTTTCCTGTTCTGCAAGTCCTCCCAGTGTCCTTGAGATCTTGGATTTTACAGAATTTCCTTGGACCGTGTGCAACAGGTTCTGCAACTTAGATGGCGCTGGCCAGCAGCCACTGTCACTCAGGTCTGCATTTCCTAGATTTCACAGACCAGAGTCTCTTCTGTTCTCAGATAATTAACCTCTGAATATCAACTCATCTGTGAAATAGAGGACAACCACAGGCAACCTTTTATAAGTTGGAAATGTAAATTCTGCTTGTGGATTATAGTGTATTATGTGAACTGAGCAATAGAAGGGAACAGTTCTTCAACCACTTTCTGGTTTGGAGTATTAAAAGCAGAGGTCAGTACACTTTCACATAAAAGCCCAGGCTACATCAAATTTGTGATGGGCAGTTCTGAGAATCTAAAGTCAATAGAAATCTGCATAAGTGACTAAGATCAAATTTTTATATTCCTTGTATTTCAGTCAATCAACAGATAATTGTTGAGCACTTTGTGTCAGGCACTGGGTTTGTAACAGTGCAAGCCAGACAAGACCCTATTATTTTCTTGGAGCTTATGTTCAGATAATAGTGACAGTTATTTTTTGAGATCTAACTGCTAGGCATGGTACCATGGTCTTTGAAATACATTGTCTGATGTCATACAACATTGATGTTGCATTATGCAAAATTAAACAGCCTTTTTTTAAACAAAATTAATTTTATGCAAATTCTACTGGTAAACCTTTTAAAAATGTCTGCAGTATGTCAGAATTACTGGTATCTTTTCCTTCTCGCTGAAATAATTGACCTCCTCACTTTTGTATATAGGTAAAGCCAAACCATTGGAAGTGAGGAAAACTAACATTTTTCACATCTTGTAAGTGACAGAAAGTACTCTCTGTATTGGTAAAAAATCAGATTATCATTGATTGTCAGATTTTTTTGTTTAGCCCATTGTATAACTTTATCAGTTCCTATCATTACCAACCAAGGAATTGTAAATTAGATTTCAGCTCTGTAGTTCTTTCCTTTTATTGCTAAATTATTTCAAATTGTAGTTTTTCAGATCAGTGAAATGTTTGAAGAAGCTGTAAAAAGCAGTTCTATAACAGTTGGGACTTCCTAGCAGTCCACTGGTTAGGACTCCTTACTTCCACTGGTTCGATTCCTGGTTGGGGAAATTAAGATGCCACATGGCCAAAAAAAAAAAAAAAAAAAAAAAAAAAGAATAAAAGCAATTCTGTAACTTATATTATGAGTTATTGGACTTAAACATAAACATTGTGTTTTCAGTTCAGTAAAGCACTACTTATGTACCACAAGTAACTCAAACGTGAATCTGTCAAGTAATTGTAAATAATTTGGCTTGGGTTTTTCTCTTTGACTCATTTGGTGACCTTTCAATTTTGCCAGTCTTTAATGATTAAAAATACTTTAACTTGGTTCCCAAATTGTCTGCTGCAGAATTAGAGCTACATGTCTTTGATTTTAAAGTTTAACGTATTCAAGTGATCAGTCACAATGATAACATAGTACCAAATTATGGTCTGAAGATTACATGTTTGTCACTTCGCCTTTTCCTGTATGGCTTCATAATGGCAACGGAATAGAGGAAATTTACTGAATGTTAACAGGCAGATTCCTTGTTGTGTATTTGTTAACCAGGGTATTAGGATACATTTCCTAGAACAATAACTAAAATGGATGTTGAATCCATTTGGATCCATCATCACCCCATAGCATTCCTAAAGTTGTTCCTCAGAATTTTATACAAGGTGTCTTTGAATAAACTGTTAAGTGAGTGTACAGAAGTAGGTAGCTTACTGCTCTGACAAAGGATTCTGGAGTATTTGCTAATCATACCAGATGAACTCTGAAGAGTAATTGCTGAATAGTTTTCTTTCTATACTCAAATCTTTTGCCCAGTGTTTTGGAGGGTATTTATTGAGTTTATTTTATTGTGGTTTCCTACTATTGAGCTTTGAGTTCTTTATATATTTTGTATACAAGACCTTTTTTGGTATGATTTGCATTTTACCTTGTATCATGTATGTATTAGTCAGGGTTCTCCAGAGAAACAGAACCAATAGGAAGTGTACATAGGTAGAAAGAATAATTGGAAGGAGTTGAGTCATGTGATTGCAGAGGCTGGGAAGCCCAAAATATTCAAGAGTGAACCAGCAGTCTGAGGACTCAGGAATGAGCTGATGCTGCAGTTTAATCTGAAGGCCAACAGGCTGAATATCCAGGAATGGCCTGAGTTCACATGTGAAGGCTTATCTACTATAGAATTCTCTTTTGTTGGAGAGGGGATGTCTGTCTTCGTTCTATTTAGGCCTTCAGCTGATTGAATGAGGCTCACACAAATTATGGAGGGCAATCTGCTTTACTCATAGTCCATCAATTTATATGTAAATCTCAGCCCAACACCCTCACAGAAGCATCTAGAATAATGTTTGACCACATATCTGGGCTCTAGGGCCCAGCGAGATTGACACATAAAATTAACCATCACATTGTCACTTCACAAAACTGTTTAAAACTGGAGCTTATTACCTTTCAGACTTTATTAAATTTTAAATGTGTTCATTTTTCTACCTCGTAGTTGTAGTTTGTATTTTAAATTGAATGGGCTTCAAGCTAATCTTTGAAAGAAATTAATTTTGATAGAAAATGTGTGTCAAAGTTTGGTTTTGTTCAGAGATTGTTACCCACAACCTTGAGTCACTGAGGATGTCCTAGACCACATGCTTGCTGTGATTTTTCAGCATCACAATGGACAGTAAGATTTGTTGTCCAACTTTTGTCTAAGAGTGAGCATTAGTTACAATAAATGAAGATTAAATAGTCCAAAAGAAATTAACTTGGAGTTGAACAGGTTTGTTAGTGTTTCTAAAAATTCAAATATTTTTCACATTAATATGAAACATTTAGTCCACCTTAGCACATAGAGCCATATGGTGCTAATTGAGCCATGTGTGATTTATTTTTATTTTTATTGAGATATAATTGACATACAACACTGTACAAGTTTAATAGGGCATAAAATGACTTGACTTATATATATTTTAATAATTACCACATTGTTTAGTGAACATCCATCATCTGTTATAGATACCAAAGGGAAAAATTTTTTTTTCTTTGTGATGAGAACTTTTAAGAGCCACATGTGGTTTAAGAAATGTCTGTTTTGTGGCATAGTTATTAGACAAACATCCAGAGTGCCTGGTCAAAATTTAATCAATACTGCTCCTACCATCCTGCGTATAGTTGTTTGGGTTTTTTATCTTTGTGCATATTACTTTAAAGGTTCTATGTAGTTTGAGTTGAAGTCAGTTGTTGTGAGTATTCGTGAAAGCTGTATCTGATAATGCCCCTTTCCAGAAATCTCCTTTTGAAGTCTAACATATATGATTACTTCCTGCTATCTCATTTTGACTATGGTACAATTTAAAAAATGTTAGTTGTTGACAGTTGATTTATAGCATATTAAATAAGCATTATTGAAGTAAAATTCACATGTAGTGAAATGCACAGATTTTAAGTTTACAGTTCTGTGAGTTTTCATAAGCATGTAAACCTGCGTAACATCTAGCTCAATCAAAACATGGAATATTTCCATCACACTGGAAAGTTTCTTGACAATCAGATCCTCACTGGTAGCCCAGGCTGGATTATACAGAAGGTACTCTTTTTATGTCTCATCTCTTTCACCTAACATAGTGTCTTTGGAATACATCCATTTT
This sequence comes from Pseudorca crassidens, assembly GCF_039906515.1. Taxonomy (NCBI): domain Eukaryota; kingdom Metazoa; phylum Chordata; class Mammalia; order Artiodactyla; family Delphinidae; genus Pseudorca; species Pseudorca crassidens. Next base: position 106,090,530 of record NC_090298.1, read on the forward strand.
AGTAGTTTGTTCATTTTTGTTACTGTGTAGTATTCCATTTTATCACTATAAAATTTGTAATAGTAAAAAATGTGTTTATTTAGTGCCTATTGATGGACATTTGGGCTATTTTTTAGTATGAGGTTATTATGAATAAGCTGACATGAACATTCTTGTACAAGTCTTTGTGGTTTTGTATGTTTTTGTTCATTTTGGGACACTACCTAGGAATGACTTCTTGATTCATGGGGTAGGTGTACTTTTCATTTATAAGAAACTGCCAAGTGATTTTCTACAGTGGTCGTACCATTTTATACTCCCATCAGCAATATATGAGACTACCAGTTTTTCCACATTCTTGCCAACACTTGTTACAGCTTTCTAATTATAGCTGTGTTTATGGAGGTTTAATAGTGTCTTACCACCACTGCATTTCCCTGATGATTAATGATGATGATGATAAGCATCTTTTCACGTGCTTGTGACCACTTGTATATCTTACCTTGTAATATTTTCATATCTTTGGCCAGTTTTTAAAGTGGGTTATCTTTTTGTTTCTGATTTGGAGGAATTTTTAAAAATATCTTCTGGATACAAGTCTTATGTCTAACATGTATTGTGTATATTTTTCCTAGTGTGTGACTTGCATCATCTTTTTTTATCGTTTTCTAAATCATGTCTTTTGAAGAGGAAACGTTTACCATTTTGAGGAAGCCCAGATTCTCAGATTTATTTATCTATTTAATTTATTGACTAGTGCTTTTATTGTTCTGTCTTGAAATCTTTGCTTATCCCAAGGTCATGATGATATTTCCCTATGTTTTCCCTTAGAATCTTTATGGTTTATTTTTCGATTCTTAACTATGAATAGCCTCACATTATGTGAGACAGAGATTGTTCTTCTCTCCCCTACTCTTATCCCCCCATATAGATAGCCACTTCTTCCAGCACCATTTGTCAACCAACTATCTATTCCATGTTGAATTAGTTTTGGTACTGTTGTTGAAAGATCAGTTTTCTGTGTATTGTCCGTATTGTATCCTGTTCCACTGATTTGCTTGTTTATTCTCTTATGCCAGTTATTCTAAGACTACCCTGTTTTGATTGCTTAGCTTTATATGTCCTAAGTCTTTCAACTCTGTTCTTTTTCAAAATTGTTTTGGCTCTTCTAGGTTCTTTGTATTTCCATATAAATTTTTGAATTAGCAATATCAATTTCTACAAAAACAAAAAACCTTGCTGGGGCTTTGGAATTTCACTCTTAAAAAATCTTTTTGGGAAGAATGGTCATGTTAACAATATTGAATCTTCCAATCTCTAAACATGCTATATCTCTCCATTTATTTAGGTCTTTGGTTCTCTCAGTAATGTTGTATATTTTCAGTATACAAGTCTTGCATGTTTTGTTAAATTTACCCATCAGTCATGTTTTTCATCTGGTAAATGGTATTTGTAAATTTCATTTTCCAATTTTTTTATGATTGTGTATAGAAATGCAATAGACTTTCATATCTTGGTTCTCTATTCTGTGACTTTGCTAAACATAAACAGTCATGTCATCTGTGAATAGAGATGGTTTATACTCTTTCTTTCCAATCTTTAGTATTTTCCTCTCTCCCTCTTTCTCTCCCTCTCTTTTTTCACACTGTTCAATTAGGTAGGACCTCCAATACCATGGTGAATAGAAGTGGTGAGAATAAACATCCTTGCCTGTTCCCAGTTTTAGAGGGATTGAGTTCAATATATCACTATTAAGATGTTAACTATGGAGTTTTGGAAGATGTCATTTGTCAGATTGAGACAGTTCTATTTCTGAATTGCTGACTGTTTATTATGAATGGATGTTGAATTTTGTCATGATTTTTTCTACATCTGTTGAAATGGTTATATGGGTTTCTTCTCTTATTCTGTTATTATCACAAATTATATGATATTCTGAATCTTAATAACCTAGCATTTGTGGCATAAACCCCACAAAGATCAAAGATATATTTGGTCAAAGATACTATGCTTTCTGCTACTTTTTACTTGCTAACATTTTGTTAAAGATTTTTTAATCTATGATCATGAGGAATATTTGTCTAAAATTTTCTGTAATAAACTTTGTCAGGTTTTGGCGTTAGGATTATGCTAAACTCATAAGGGGTGTTGGCTAGTATTCCTTCATCCTCAGTTTTCTGAAACAGTTTTTGTAAAATTGATGTTATTTCTTCCTCAACAATGGAGCTACCTGTGCCTATGGTTGTATGTGTGTGTGTGTGTGTGTGTGTGTGTGTGTGTGTGTGTGTGTGTGTGTGTATTACAAATTTAATTTCTTTGATAGCTATAGGATTATTTCAGTTTACTGTTCTTGTTATAGTTTTGGCAGGTTTTTCAAGGAGTTTGCCTATTTTGGCCTTATTGATTTTTCTTTATTGTTTTCTGCATCAGTGGTTTTAACCCTTTATTATTTTTTTATACTTTAGGTTTACTTACTTCTGCTTTCTTAACGTAGAAGCTTAGATCATTGATTTCACCTTATTTATTTATTTATTTTTAATTGAAGTATCATTTTTTAATATAAGAATTTAAAACTATAAATTTCCCTGTAATTCCTGTTTTAGATATATCCCACTAATTTTGATATGTTTTCTTTTCATTATCATTCAATTCAAAATGCTTTTTAATTTCCCTGTGGTTTATTCTTTTACTAGTGGGTTACTTAAAAGTGTGTTGCATAATTTAGAAATATTTAGGGGAAGTCTATACATTTAATTTAACACTGTTGTGGTCAGTAATACTGTCTCATTTCAATTCTTTGAAATTTATAGTGACTTACTTTATGGCCAGTAATCATATGGCTCTTGATTAACCTAGTCAGTGTTTTGGTTGTTGATTTGAAATCTAGTGAGAGCTTCAGGGGCATGTGTCCCCAGATCAATGTGTAGTAATAATGGAACCCAGTGTATATAGTATTGTCATTACTTAAGTATCTCTCGTACCTGACTCATTGATGTCTTCTACACTCAGGAGACAAGGCATTTTATGGCCAAATTATGAGAGTCCATGAGGGTATTTTTTCCATATTGACTTCCCGTGTTTGCTTGAGCAGTAGATTTTTTGTAAATAAAATAGTTATTTTTTCTATTGTTGCCTCTTAATTCATCATAATTTTTTTCATACTCTTCAGCTTATTCAATGATAATAAAAAGGCTAATTTAATTATACCTACTGTACCAAGTAAGCACACAAGTCAGAGAGACCTGAGTTTAAGCCTACTTCTTCCCTTACTACTTGCATGACATTGGTCAAGTTATTTAACTTCTCTAAGCTTTAATTTTCGTATATGTAAATGGGAATGGTAATAGTATAGTTGTCCCTTGAACAACACATAGGTTAGAGGTGCTGATGACCCCTGTTCAGTCGAAAATCCATGTATAACATTGAAGTCCCCCAAAACTTAACTAATAGACTGTTGACCAGAAGTCTTGCAGATAACATAAACCATCAATTAACACATATTTTGTATATATGTATTATATACTGCATTCTTACAATAAAGTAAGCTAGAGAAAATAAAATGTTATTAAGAAAATCCTAGGGAGGAAAAGGTACATTTACAGTACTGTACTGATCCCATATGTTTTATATCATCTGTTTGCAAGATGTATCATCTGTCACTGCCTACATCAATATTGTCTTATATAATACAAAACACTGTGTAGTGTATGTTACACATATTACTAACACTAGAGATAAATATGAAAAGATTCACTTTGCTGTACACCTGAAACTAACATAAGATTGTAAATCAGCTATCCTCCAACAAAAAATTTTTTTTAAATATGAGAAATTAAAAAAACATTAAAAAAAGAGAGGCTAATGTGGAAAAAGAAATTTGTATTTACTTACAGGTATAACAATTCATACATTGATAACAAAGAGGCAGCAATATGATTGCTTTATTGTAACCCAGTATAATGATACGATTGTGTCAGGATAGCCTAGCCTATACACTGAGTGAATCATTGTACAATTTTTATGGCATATAGCAGTACAGTCATATTCATAATACAGTATTGTTAACATTGTAACATTTTAAAAAAACATTTATCTGTGATGATAGTTTCTCTAATTAGAAGGAGTGAGGGGAAATACGGCACATACTGAACGGTAATTAATTCTCTGAGAGCAAAGTTACATAAAACACTAAGAAAATTAACACATTAATTTTATATTAAATATCACTCAACTCATACCTATGTAAGGATAGACTGGTATTCACATATATTTTATGCATTCATGACATACGTAACCTTGTCTTAATCTTTTCAATATTTCTATGCTGTGTGATTCGTCTGTGAGTTTTTTCAAATTGTCGCAAATCTCCAAAAAGTTTTTCAATATATTTGTTGAAAAACATCCACGTATAAGTGGACCTGCACAGTGCAAACCTGTGTCATGCAAGAGTCAATTGTACTTGCTAGAATTAAGTTAAAAATTTAATAAAATTTAAATTTAACAAAAATTTTAATTTAAGATGCCACTCTATGCTGATTAGTAAATAGACCAGTCTTTCAGAGTAGTAGATCTTTTATGCTATCTATTTTGTTGCTAAGGAAAAAAAAGGGGGAGAAAGCTGCTCTTAAAACTGGTTACCTCTAGGATGCAGGAATGGAAGTGAGAAGAAATAGGGCAGAGTACTTTTGCTTTTCATCAGGAATTTAAAGTATAGGACGATAAGCAGATGCTTTTATATTCTTCATGTGTAACTTTTTCTTAAAAAAAAATAAAAATCTTTTAAAAAGTAATGAAACTGGGTCCTAGGTTTTAAGTTTAGGTATCCCAATTGGAAGACGATTTTTAAATAGTTCTGAAATGTCAGAATTTGTTACTTATATTCATTTCCCTTCCGATTATCTTTATTCATATAAAGAATATTCATATTTCCCTTCCCATTATCTTTACCCATGTTAAATGCCCCTTAAGATAGATATTTTTGGGGGGCTTCCCTTCCCTGGTGGTGCAGTGGTTAAGAATCCGCCTGCCAATGCAGGGGACATGGGTTTGAGCCCTGGTCCGGGAAGATCCCACATGCCGCAGAGCAGCTAAGCCCGTGCACCACAACTACTGAGCCCGCACTCTAGAGTCCACGAGCCACAACTACTGAGCCCGCGTGCCACAACTACTGAAGCCCGTGTGCCTAGAGCCCATGCTCCGCAACAAGAGAAGCCACCGCGATGAGAAGCCCCCGTACCACAACGAAGAGTAGCCCCCGCTCGCGGCAGCTAGAGAAAAGCCTGTGCACAGCAACAAAGGCCCAATGCAGCCAAAATAAAATAAAATTAAATAAATAAATTTTAAAAAGAAGATATATATTTTTTTAGTAATAGAAAGATTTGAAATTTCATAAAATCAAAACTTTAAACACATTACAAATGAATTCCATGATTTATAGGCTCTCTTGGTGATATTTCTCATTCTAAAGTTTGTATTGTCAACTACTGAAGCACGTGAATGGTTGACTGATTTCAATTAACCTTTTATTGTGACTTAGTTTTCTTATCTATAAAATCGGGATAGATAATACTTTTCTTAATTCATTATTGGTATTGGGATTAAATGAAATAATTTACATGAATTTTGAAAACATGTTTGTTAAATGTAGGCTGTGATTAATTATATTCCAGGGATTTTCCTTGTGATTAATTAAACTTGTCATTATATAAGTCCATTAGAATTTTTAGTGTTCAGAAAGATTTGGGGGAAATTTTTAAGTCATTTCATCTCATAAATAAAGTGAGACTAATACTAAATGGTCAGGTTGCAATTCTTTTTCTTCAGAATTTTCAAGATGATAAAAATTATTAATTAGTAAAGTGAATTACTAAGGTAGTTTTGTTGGATAGGTTTAAAGTATATAATATTTTGAGAAACTTGATAAAAATTAACTACAAAACCTATTACAGATATTTCCAAAATAAAGTTTGCACATTTAGTACTTTATTAAATTGTAGAATCTGTTGTTGCGTTTGTCTTCATTATACTGGGAAAGCAGTAGAAATAAATATTAAGCTGTTTAATGGCATTTCATTATATGGTCTTAAGAATAAATACTTCATCAGTGTCTAGAAAATGTATATAACTTACTGTAACTTCATTATTATTAAAACTAAGTTTTGATTATGACCTAGAGGCCAAAAGTAAATTAGAATTTTAGGAGAGCTCTTAGTGACTTCAACTAAGCATTAGACTGACTCAAAATCATCATACTGATTTGTTTTTCAAGTTAGAAAAATACTTGCTTCATGACAGCTTATTTAATGTCTTTGTCTACTCTGCCATTTAGGCAGGATTTATTAGAATACAAACTATTAATATATCTGTTAAGGGTGCCAGTATGTGCTATCCTTTAAGTTTCTTCTGATACTTTCTTTTTTGCCTTAGTATTCACGTTACCAGCAAATTACCACACTAATTTAAGTAACTGGAATCATGTCGATTGTGAATTTAAATGTTACATTAAGATTAAAACTATTACTTAGAAAATCATTGGGAAATGATCTTGGTGTCTCTGAATATGAGGAAGAGGCTGTTACCCATTTTAATCTAAGTTTTAGAAGAGAAAGATATTTAAATAGCAGGATGATTTTATATTTAACATGAGGAGAATTCTCTGGATATTCAGAACTGTTATGAATGAAGTGGGTTGTAAAGAATTCTTTCTGGGTGTTTCTTCCTAAAAATATGCTCATCCACTTGCCTGTGGGTTTAACTGCTGTGTTCACTGGTGGCATGTGCTTTGTGAAGTCTTGTATAATTAAAAGGATTGACATTTGAAATTCTAACATTAGTACTTTTGGTGTGTTTTTTTTCCTTTTCTTTAGGAGGAGCATATTATTTAATATCTAGAAGTCTAGGGCCAGAATTTGGTGGTGCAATTGGCCTGATCTTCGCTTTTGCCAATGCTGTTGCAGTTGCTATGTATGTGGTTGGATTTGCCGAAACTGTGGTGGAGTTGCTTAAGGTAATTCACCTTTTTCCAGTCATATGTTTCCCAAATCTTCTTTGAGGGTTTATGTGCCGCTTACCATATATGATACTAGGAAAGCAGCAAGGAATATGAAACTCGCCTTTCAAGATGTTTAGTATGGGAGATAGACAAAAAAATTTATTATAGAGTGTCAGAAATGGCTAACTGTAGGGGGCCGTGGCAACACGAGGGGGATCACTTAGTATACCATCCAGGAGTGGGGTGTCAGAGGAGTGTCAAGGCAGGGTTTTCCAAGGAAGGGAGTCTAGCCATTAGCAGGCAGATAGGAGAGGTAAAGTATGGTATGAGGGGAATAGGGAAGAAAAGGAAACAGATCTAGAAGGAATAGAGTATGATATATTAAAAAAGAAAAACAGAATATTTCAGTATGGCTGGAGCACTAAGTGGCAAGAGATGTAAGATGAGAGGGAGAAAAAAGGATCATGCCAGGAAGGGTTTTATTTGCTCTTAAATTTGAATCTTACCTTGACTGGAGTTGTGGATCCATGATAATCAGATTTGGGGCCTAAAGAAATATCTGACCACAGTTATAGAGAATGTATTTGAGGGATCACAACTGGAGATGGAGACCATTTAAAAGGTTATTGTAGCTGTCCTGAGAGGAGATGGTGGCTAATATTAAACCAGTGACCAGTGAGGCTGGAGAGATGTGGGTGTATTTGAGAGATTTTTAAAAAGTTGAGTAAGTGGACTTGATGAATGAGATGTGGGAAATTAGAGAAAGAGAAAGGAAGATTTAGACGGATGGTGATGCCATTTACTGTGAGAGAGGATGCAGAACATTTTCGTTTTGGATGTCTAATTTGGTATATCTAAGTAGTATATCTAAGTAGAGCTGGCCAGAAAGTGGTTGATAATATTGCTCTGGAGTTGAGAAGAGAACTTGTTTGAAAAGAGTAATTAGTATGTGTGTAGTTAAAGCAGTACAAGTGAAATAGGATTCAGTATTATTAAATGAGAGGAACCTTGAGTGACACCTATAGTTGTCATGTTAGGTTGTAACTGTTCATCTACTGTAGTACATGGTATGTTAGGAAGTGTGACATCTGAAAGGACTGACTCTTGCATTGACCTTAGCTGTGTAGGCCAAAGAGACAAAGCAAAGGAAGTAAGAAAGCGGTGTAATCATTAAGAATTCATATTCATTCATTGTTTAATTTAGTATATGTTTTTGATGTCATTGATATTTAGCCACAAGTAATTTTGCTCTTAGAATGGATTGGTGTGATTTGGACAGCTGCATGATAGTGTGTTCATCTCTTTTCCTTATGCAACATAAGAGACCATTAAAAGAATGAGCTCACTAACCACAATGAATGCAAAATATATTTCTGCTTTGTAACTTTAAAAAATCCTATTAGTACTACTTAGTCATATTATGATTTTTTTCCTTACTTGTTAGCAATTCTTTTTTATATTTGAGTCTGTATAAAATACAGCAGCGTTAATAATTTGATCATATTTTTGATGTCTTCAGCTGCTTGAATGACACCTTAATAGTAAACAGTAATTCATTCCTTTTCCCTAGGTCTCTCTATTCATTCCTTAAGTAGGCATTTATTCAACTTCTGCATGTGAGGCACTGTGATAGTTCTAAAACTTTCAAAGAGAATTGAAGAATTTATCTGAACTAACTAATACTGCTCATCCTATTATTTTCTTTTTGTAGGAACATTCCATACTTATGATAGATGAAATCAATGATATCCGAATTATTGGAGCCATTACAGTGGTAATCCTTTTAGGTATCTCAGTAGCTGGAATGGAGTGGGAGGCAAAAGTAAGTAGTGATATCATTGGAACATTTGTAAATGTTGAATGTACAAACTTTTAGACCTTGTGTTTTAGGAATGTTCTAAGGTGTAGTAATATTTTCAGATTTTGAAGGTTCCTAAGTGGCCATTTTCAAAGAAGTTCACGTATAAGATCATTTTCTATTTGGCGACGTAGTGAGGATTTGGAGATAACAGTCATTTTAAGAGGTAATCAGAGTATATAGGAAAAAAAAGAATTATGGGGTATGTCAGAGGGATTAGTAAAGGTAATATAAGTACTGTGATTTTTTTCCTATATTTTTAAAGTTTCTGTTATTTGTTAACAGGACATGCACATCTTTAATTCATTTCAGAAATATATGGCCTGATCCTACTTTTGCTATTCATTTTGGATAGTTCTTTAAAGATTGTTCATTTAACAAAAATTTATTAAGCACCTGCTTTGTGCTTGGCATTGTGTGAGGCACCAAGGAAACAAGACAGAAGCTTTCCCTCATGGAAGTTATATTCTAGTCGAACTGAATTAATGTATAGACATGATATATTTGATTTTGATTTTTCACGTTTAAAATTTCAGGCTCAGATTGTGCTTTTGGTGATTCTACTACTTGCTATTGCTGATTTCATCATAGGAACATTTATCCCATTGGAGAGCAAGAAACCCAAAGGTTTCTTTGGTTATAAGTGTAAGTAAGAAAGAGAATTTTTTTTAAAGGTGCATATTACAGCATTCTAGTGTTAAATAAATTTAGTACATTTTACATAGTTCGTAATGTAATTGAGTTTGGCGTAGTGACTAACAGTAATTGACTTTCCAGTTTAGTTTGGTTCCTCTATGTTTGTTGTGTAACTGGAGTAAAAAAAAATCACTTTTATTTACATCTTTCATTTCTGATTACTAGCAACAAAAAGTGATAGAATATAGAGAAATCAGTGCTATTGAGGAAAAGTGCTTTTGTTCTCTTCTCATTTGGAGAATTTGTTACTGAAATTGTAAGTTTTGTTCTAACATCACTTTTTCGTTCTTTTAGTTGTATTTAAACACAATAATCTAAAAGTGCCTAAGACTGTGAAAGCAACTAGAAATATTAGTTTCTTGGTATAATTGCAACCTAAGTTTTTCTACAGTTTACATTATTAATTGTGTGAGAATTTTCCAGTTTTTATCTTCCATACCCTCTTTCAGTCTGCATCTAATTTTCACTACAGGTGAAATTTACTTGTCACTTATTGTTTCCTAAAGTGTCTTTCTGCATCTCCTCTTCTCCCCACTCCCTCCATTGAGCAGCCGTTCTGAACCTATCTCTGCAAGGTAGAATGAAAGCCAGAAAGAATAGTTGCAGTAGCATCAGAGGTGCTTATCACTTAGGGTAATAGGTGTGTCTGTCTTAAATTGACAAAAACTCCTTGTTTTGAAGCCTTAGAAGGAAAAGCCTAGCTTCACTTCTCCTGAGTTGTTTAGCCCAGAGCTATGCATACAGATTTGTGAAAAGATGCAGAATGTACAATAAATCAATGCACTTCTTCCTTCAGAAAGTCTTACTGGAAAAAAATTAGTTGACTAAATTTTGGATCCTAGAGACCTAGTTGATTTACCTTCTGGTGTAAGCTCCTTAATCTAATTGCCGACTGGTAACACCACACCATCCTTGGAACATATATGAGTTGCGCTTGTTTGGCCTATGTCTGACACTGACTTGGCTGGGCAGTTTTCACATAATAGTTGTTTCAAGGTGCTTACCTTAAGCAAGAACACCTGCCTGCAATAATTTTACCTACTCATCCTGAGTTGATAGATAGTGTGATGTCTGTTCTGGTTACTAGCGCTTATGCCTACTTCTGAAACCAGGCACTAAATGTCTAATCATGATTTCCTGAATTAGGGGAAGAGGTGTCTTTTAGGCATGCCAGAAGTGAAGGTTAGTATTATTAGTTAGATAATTTTCTGTATTTCGTTCTCTCATAAATTGTATTTGTGACATTTCTTCTAATTATGAATGTGTTTTTTACTTAAATTTTTTTTACATTATAGACTTTTGAACATTCGTTTTTGCCACCTTTATTTCTAAAATTACAGTAGATGGTTACTTCTAAAAAGATTCTCCTAATATGTATTTTCTGTTTATGGCTTTAATTGATTTAAAAATATCTGTAAATATCTGCTAGGCCATATTTTTCATTTCCTTTTTTTCAGATCCATCCTCATCTAGTATAGTAATAATTTATATTGTATTCAAATAGCACATCTGGGCTTATCTCAATCTGAGGTAAATAAATTTAAATATACTTTGGAATATGACTTTTCCTTTTTAGCAGTTGATACTGCTTGGCCTTCCTTTTATTAAGGTAGTGTCTGCAGTGAACAGGTTATGTTAATAAACTTGTCAGTTCAAATGACTACCTAATAGGGATATTCATTTTCTCCTTTTTCCTTTTTGACATGAGAAATATCTCCCTTTTGCCAAAGACCGGTGCCTCTGCTGTGATCTAGATCCCATTTCATTCACTTTCTCAAAGGCATTTATCCTTTGGTAATTTACTTGCTTCCCTGCATCAAAACTGTCAGCTCTGTATAACCTTACATACTTGCTCTAGTAATTCCCATCCTTGAAAATACTACCTCTGGTCTTTTATTCTCCTCCAGTTACCACCTTACTTTCCAGGCCCCTTTCACAGACAAATTTCTCAAATCCTTACCTCCCATTTATTGCTTGTTATTTCAAAAAAAATTGAAACTCACAGACAACTTGAAAAATTAATACAATAAATTCCTTGGAGGCTTCCCTGGTGGTTCAGTGGTTAAGAGTCTGCCTGACAATGTGGGGCACAGGGTTCGATCCCTGGTCCAGGAAGATCCCACATGCCGAGGAGCAACTAAACCTGTGCGCCACAACTACTGAGCCAGCGCTCTAGAGCCCGCAAGCCACAACTACTGAAGCCTGTGTGCCTAGAGCCCGTGCTCCACAACAAAAAGAAGCCAATGAGAAACCCGCGCACCGCAATAAAGAGTAGTCCCTCTTGCCGCAACTAGAGAGAGCCCACGTGCAGCAACAAAGACCCAACGCAGCCAAAAAACAAATAAATAAAAATAAATAAATTTATAAAAAAATAAATGAATTCCTTGCACCCTTTACCTACATTCACAAAAAAATTTACACTTTTATGTTCTTTTTTGCCACATTTATTTTATCACTCATATATCTAATTGTTATTACTATGATTGCTAAACCTTTTGAGAGAAGTTGCAGAAATCATGACTTCTTACCTATAAATACTTAAGTGTGCATCTACTAAGGAAAAGGACAGTTCAGGAGGTTTAACTTTGGCATAATGTTATATATAACATTTTTCATGTACAAATTTTTCCAACTCTTTCTTTCTTCCTTTCTTTCTTTTTTTCTTATTTGGTTGTGCCGGGTCTTAGTTGCGGCAGGCAGGCTCCTTAGTTGTGGCATGTGAACTCTTAGTTGCGGCATGCATGTGGGATCTACCTCCCTGACCAGGGATCGAAACCGGGCCCTCTGCATTGGAAGCACAGTCTTAACCACTGCACCACCAGGGAAGTCCCTCCAACTGTTTCTACAAAGATTATGTACAGACTTTTTATTCCCTGTTCCAGGATCCAGTCCATGATCCTGTATTGCATTCACTTGTCATGTCTCTTCAATCTCCATTTTTTAAAACTAGTTCTTTACATAATCTTCAGTCCCCTTTAATCTGAAACAGTGCCTTAGCCTTTTATTTTTTATTTATTTTTTTAACAGCTTTTTTGGAGTATAATTGCTTTACAATGTTATGTTAGTTTCTGCTGTATAACAAAGTGAATCAGCTATATGCATACATATATCCCCATATCCCCTCCCTCTAGTGCCTCCCTCCCCACCTCCTAATCCCACCCTTCTAGGTGGTCACAAAGCACCGAGCTGATCTCCCTGTGCTATGAAGCTGCTTTACACTAGCTATCTATTTTACATTTGGTAGTGTGTATATGTCCATGCTACTCTCTCACTTCGTCCCAGCTTACCCATCCCCCTCCCTGTGTCCTCCTCAAGTCCATTCTCTACGTCTTCATCTTTATTCCTGTCCTGCCACTAGGTTCATCAGAACCTTTTTTTTTTTTTTTTTTTTTTTAGATTCCATATATATGTGTTAGCATACGGTACTTGTTTTTCTCATTCTGACTTACTTCACTCTGTGTGACAGATTCTAGGTCCATCCACCTCACAACAAATATCTCAATTTCGTTTCTTTTTATGGCTCAGTAATATTCCGTTGTATATATGTGCCACATCTTCTTTATCCATTCATCTATCGATGGACACTTAGGTTGCTTCCATGTCCTGGCTATTGTAAATAGAGCTGCAATGAACATTGTGGTACATGACTCTTTTTGAATTATGGTTTTCTCAGGGTATATGCCCAGTAGTGGGATTGCTGGGTCATATGGTAGTTCTATTTTTAGTTTTTTAAGGAACCTCCATACTGTTCTCCATAGTGGCTGTATCAATTTATATTCCCACCAACAGTGCAAGAGGGTTCCATTTTCTCCACACTCTCTCCAGCATATATTGTTTGTAGATTTTTTGATGATGGCCATTCTGACTAGTGTGACGTGATATCTCATTGTAGTTTTGATTTACATTTCTGTAATGATTAGTGATATTGAGTCTCCTTTCATGTGTTTGTTGGCAATCTGTATATCTTCTTTGGAGAAATGTCTATTTAGGTCTTCTGCCCATTTTTGGATTGGGTTGTTTGTTTTTTTGATATGGAGCTGCATGAGCTGCTTGTAAATTTTGGAGATTAATCCTTTGTCAGTTGCTTCATTTGCAAATATTTTCTCCCATTCTGAGGGTTGTCTTTTAGTGTTGTTTACGGTTTCCTTTGCTGTGCAAAAGCTTTTAAGTTTCATTAGGTCCCATTTGTTTATTTTTGTTTTTATTTCCATTTCTCTAGGAGATAGATGAAAAAGGATCTTGTTGTGATTTATGTCATAGAGTGTTCTGCCTATGTTTTCCTCTAAGAGTCTGATAGTGTCTGGCCTTACATTTAGGTCTTTAATCCATTTTTTTTTTTTTTTTTTTTTTTTTTTTTGCGGTACGCGGGCCTCTCACTGCTGTGGCCTCTCCCGCTGCGGAGCACAGGCTCCGGACCCACAGGCCCAGCGGCCATGGCTCACGGACCCAGTCGCTCCGCAGCATGTGGGATCCTCCCAGACCGGGGCATGAACCCGCGTCCCCTGCATTGGCAGGCGGACTCTCAACCACTGCGCCACCAGGGAAGCCCCTTAATCCATTTTGAGTTTATTTTTGTGTATGGTATTAGGGAGTATTCTAATTTCATTCTTTTACATGTAGCTGTCCAGTTTTCCCTGCACCACTTATTGAAGAGGCTGTTTTTTCTCCATTGAATATTCTTGCCTCCTTTTTCAAATATAAGGTGACCATATGTGCGTGGGTTTATCTCTGGGCTTTCTATCCTGGTTCCATTGATCTATATTTCTCTTTTTATGCCAGTACCATACTGTCTTGATTACTGTAGTTTTGTAGTATATTCTGAAGTCAGGGAGCCTGATTCCTCCAGCTCCATTTTTCTTTCTCAAGATTGCTTTGGCTGTTCTGGGTCTTCTGTGTTTCCATACAAATTGTGAAATTTTTTGTTCTAGTACTGTGAAAAATGCTATTGTTAGTTTGATAGGGATTGCATTGAATCTGTAGATTGCTTTGGGTAGTAGAGTCATTTTCACAATGTTGATTCTTCCAATCCAAGAACATGGTATACCTCTCTATCTGTTTGTATTATCTTTAATTTCTTTCATCAGTGTCTTATTGTTTTATGCATACATGTCTTTTTTCTCCCTAGGTAGATTTATTCCTAGGTATTTTATTCTTTTGGTTGCAGTGGTAACTGGGAGTGTTTCCTTAATTTCTCTTTCAGATTCTTCATCATTAGTGTATAGGAATGCAAGAGATTTCTGTACATTAATTTTGTATCCTGCTACTCTACAAATTCATTGATTAGATCTGGTGCTTTTCTGGTAGCATCTTTACGATTCTCTAGGTATAGTATCATGTCATCTGCGAGCAGTCACACTTTTCCTTCTTCTTTTCCAATTTGGATTCCGTTTATTTCTTTTTTGTCTCTGATTGCTGTGGCTAAAATTTCCAAATCTATGTTGAATAATAGTGGTGAGAGTCGGCAACCTTGTCTTGTTCCTGATCTTAGAGGAAATGGTTTCAATTTTTCACCATTGAGAACGATGTTGGCTGTGGGTTTGTCATGTGTAGCCTTTATTATGTTGAGATAAGTTCCCTCTGTGCTTACTTTCTGCAGAGTTTTTATCATAAATAGGTGTTGAATTTGTCGAAAGCTTTTTCTGCATCTGTTGAGATGATCATATGCTTTTTATCCTTCAATTTGTTAATATGGTGTATCACATTGATTGATTTGCATATATTGAAGAATCCTTGCATTCCTGGGAGAAACCCTACTTGATCATGGTGTATGATCCTTTTAATGTGCTGTTGGATTCTGTTTGCTAGTATTTTTTTGAGGATTTTTGCATCTATGTTCATCAGTGATATTGGCCTGTAGATCTTTTTCTTTGTGACATCTTTGTCTGGTTTTGGTATCAGGGTGATGGTGGCCTTGTAGAATGAGCTTGGGAGTGTTCTTCCTTCTGCTGTATTTTGGAAGAGTTTGAGAAGGATAGGTGTTAGCTCTTCTTTTAACGTTTGATAGAATTCACCTGTGAAGCCATCTGGTCCTGGGCCTTTGTTTGTTGGAAGATTTTTAATCACAGTCTTAATATCAGTGCTTGTGATTGGTCTGTTCATATTTTCTTTCTTCCAGGTTCAGTCTCGGAACGTTGTGCATTTCTAAGAATTTATCCATTTCTTTCAGGTTGTCCATTTTATTGGCATATAGTTGCTTGTAGTAATCTCTCATGATCCTTTGTATTTCTGCAGTGTCAGTTGTTACTTTTCCATTTTCATTTCTAGTTCTGCTGATTTGAGTCTTCTCCCTTTTTTTCCTGATGAGTCTGGCTAATGGTTTATCAATTTTGTTTATCTTCTCAAAGAACCAGCTTTTAGTTTTATTGATCTTTGCTATTGTGTCCTTCATTTCTTTTTCATTTATTTCTGATCTGATCTTTATGATTTCTTTCCATCTGCTACCTTTGGGATTTTTTTTGTTCTTCTTTCTCTAACTGCTTTAAATGTGAGGTTAGGTTGTTTGAGATGTGTCTTGTTTCTTGAGGTAGGATTGTATTGCTATAAACTTCCCTCTTAGAACTGCTTTTGCTGCATCTCATACATTTTGCATTGTCATGTTTTCATTGTCATTTGTTTTTAGGTAGTGTTTTGGTTTTCTCTTTGATTTCTTCAGTGATCTCTTGGTAGTGTACTGTTTAGCCTCCATGTGTTTGTATTTTTAACAGTTTTTTTTTTCCTGCAGTTGATATCTCGTCTTATAGCGTTGTGGTCAGAAAAGATACTTGATATGATTTCAATTTTATTAAATTTACCAAGGCTTGATTTATGACCCAAGATATGGTCTATCCTGGAGAATGTTTCATGAGCTCTTGAGAAGAAAGTGTATTCTGTTGTTTTGGGATGGAATGTCCTATAAATATCAATTAAGTCCATCTTGTTTAATGTCTCATTTAAAACTTGTGTTTGCTTTTTTATTTTCATTTTGGATGATCAGCCCACTGGTGAAAGTGGGGTGTGTTAAAGTCCCCTACTAGGATTGTGTTACTGTCAATTTCCCCTTTTATGGCTGTTGGCATTTGCCTTACGTATTGAGGTGCTCCTATATCGGGTGCATAAATATTTACAATTGTTATATCTTGTTCTTGGATTGATCCCTTGATCATTATGTAGTGTCCTTCTTTGTCTCTTGTAATAGGCTTTATTCTAAAGTCTATTTTGTCTGATATGAGAATTACTACTCTAGCTTTCTTTTGATTTCCATTTGCATGGAATATCTTTTTCTATCCCCTCACTTTCAGTCTGTATGTGTCCCCAGGTCTGAAGTGGGTCTCTTGTAGACAGCATATATATGGGTCTTGTTTTTGTATCCATTCAGCCAGTCTGTGTCTTTTGGTTGGAGCATTCAATCCTTTTACATTTAAGGTAATTATTGATATGTAGGTTCCTATTACCATTTCTTAATTGTTTTGTTTTTGTTTTTGTAGGTCCTTTCCTTCTCTTGTGTTTCCTGCCTAGAAAAGTTCCTTTAGCATTTGTTGTAAATCTGGTTTGGTGGTGCTGAATTCTGTTAACTTTTGCTTGTCTGTAAAGGTTTTAATTTCTTCATCGAATCTGAATGAGATCCTTGCTGGGTAGAGTATTCTTATTTGTAGGTTTTTCCCTTTCATCACTTTAACTATGTCCTGCCAGTCCCTTCTGGCTTGCAGAGTTTCTGCTGAAAGATCAGCTGTTAACCTTATGTGGATTCCCTTGTGTGTTATTTGTTGCTTTCCCTTGATGCTTTTAATATATTTTCTTTGTAGTTAATTTTTGATAGTTTGATTAATATGTGTCTTGGCATGTTTCTCTTTGGGTTTATCCTGTATGGGACTCTCTGTGCCTCCTGGACTTGATTGACTATTTCCTTTCCCATGTTAGGGAAGTTTTCGACTACAATCTCTTCAAATATTTTCTCAGACCCTTTCTTTTTCTCTTCTTCTTCTGGGACCCCTGTAACTTGAATGTTGCTGTGTTTAATGTTGTCCCAGAGGCCTCTGAGACTGTCCTTAATTCTTTTCATTCTTTTTTCTGCTCCCTGGCAGTTATTTCCACCATTTTATCTTCCAGCTCACTTATCTGTTCTTCTGCCTCAGTTATTCTATTGATTCCTTCTAGAGTACTTTGTATTGTACTTTTAATTTCAGTTATTGTGTTGTTCATCATTGTTTGTTTGCTCTTTAGTTCTTCTAGATCCTTGTTAAGTGTTTCTTGTATTTTCTCCATTCTGTTTCCGAGATTTGGGGTCATCTTTACTATCATTACTCTGAATTCTTTTTTCAGGTAGGTTGCCTATTTCGTCTTCATTTATTTGGTTTTGTAGGTTTTTACCTTGCTCCTTCATATGTAACATATTTTTTTGTCGTTTCTTTCTTTTTTTTTTTTTTTTGATGGGTGGGGCTGTATTCTTGTCTTACTGGTTGTTTGGCCTGAGGCATCCAGCACTGGAGTTTGCAGACAGTTGGATAGAGCTGGGTCTTGGTGCTGAGATTAGGACCTCTGGGAAGCCTCACTCTAATTAATATTGCCTGGGATCGTAGGTTCTCTGTTAGTCCAGTGGTTTGGACTCAGAGCTCCCACCACAGGAGCTCAGGCCTGACCTCCAGCCTGGGAACCAAGATCCCGCAAGCCAGTCACTGGGGGTTCCTCCCATCCCCTTTTGTGTCCATGGTCCCCCACTGGTGCCTGGTAGGTCCCCTAGTTGTGCGGATACATGATTTCCACATCCTCTTGGTCCGCCCCACAGCCTTTTATTTTTCTTTCCCTACATTGACATTCTTCAAGAGTACAGGCCATTTGTTTTTTTAGAAAGTCCCTCCAGTTGGTTTTGTTTGATTTCCATAGATTCACTTGTTTACTTTTGCCAAGAACACTACATGAAGAGTGTGTCTTCAGAGTCTCACATCAGGAGACTCACATGATGTCAGTTTTCCCCATCACTGATGGTGTTAAATTTAATGACTTGGTGAAAGTGCTACCTGAGAGTTTTATCTGTTGTTAGGTTGCCACTTTCTTCTTTGTAATTAATAAGTAGTTTGTGGAGAGATACTTTGAGACCGTGTGTAACTTATTCCCCATGTTACTTTCACCAAATGGTCTTATTTCATTCATTCTCAACCCCTATTACCTGGCTTCTGTCTGTCATGGTCACAATAACATGTTGCTAGGTACAGCGTGCAGTTTTTTAGTCTTCTGACTCTCAGCAACATTATATTTAGTTGTCCCATTCTCCTTGAAACACTTTTCTTGTTTTATTTGATGTCAGTCACTGTGTTCTAGTGAGTTCTTTTCTACCTAATTCACTGGTCACTATATCTATTACTCCTGTTACCCCTTCTCTTCTTTCCATCCTCTAAATGTCAGAGTTGCACAGAGTGTTGTCCTGCATCTTCTAACTGTATTCTTTCCTTTGGCAATATCTTTTCTCATGGCTCAAAATGCTCTCAAGAGATTCACATATTTCTATTCCTGCATCTCTCCTTTAAACTCCAGATATAGGTATACATTCAATTGTTTATTTGATGTCCCTCCTACCTAACCGTTCTCAGACCTCTCCATCCTAGTAAGTGAAAGAAACCAGGATTTCAGTGTTTTCTACTTGCCCTCTTACTTACTAATCCTTCTCTAATCAGTACATTATTCTCCCATCACTAGATTGAACCACTGCAGTACCTCCTAACTGGTCTCCCTGCTTCAGATGCTGATGCTTTCAGTCCACTGTCCATGCAGCATCCACATAAGCATCGTGTCAGTTGTGTGGTTCTTCGCCCACCTTGGCGTAGGACAAAATCTAAACTCCTATAAAATTAAAATTTTGCATAATCTCACCCCTGCTGATCCCTTCCATCTCATTTCATCTCCCCCTTACTGTGAGGGCTTTGCATCTTTTAGTTCTCCAAAAGAGGTAAACTTTTTTCCTGCCTCAGCGCCTTTCTACATGTTGTTGGTTACTCCTGGTGTACTCTTTCTCCTGGAACATCACATGGCTGATTCCTGCTCATTAAAGTCTCAGCTTAAGTGTTAGCTCCTTAGTTGTATCTCTTTAGCCTTCTGTAACCACATGGAATTAGTTTGTCTCTCTTTCATTATTTATCACAACACCCTGTTTCCATCCGTACATTTACTGCTATTTGCAGTGACCTTTTTAACTTGTTTTGTAGCTCCTCATTGATACTCTTAAGTTCCATGAAGGTAGCTTGTTGCTGTTGGATCTCTCAGTACTTTGAGATACTGGATGGTTCCAGTACAGGACCTGGCACGTGGTGTATATGCAAATATTGGATGGATGGATGGATGACCGTTAATTGGTTGTTTCAGTGTCAGGGCCTGTCAGAATAGATGGAAACAGCAGGACTAGTTGAAGCTTTCATTATTGTTGAAATGGAAAGGACCTTTACCTGGTTTGTCTTAGCTACAAATTATCTGGATGCCAGATGAATAGCCTCAAAAGTCAAACAAGTCACCACTAGGAAATAGAGAAAGCTGTACAGATAGATAGAATATAAGCTGGATGTAAGGAAAAATGCGGTTCCAGGTTTGTTTTATGTCCCTTTTGTTCTTCTGCCTGCTTTCTTGCTTCTTTAACCTCTTGGAGAGATAACAATCAAGTTAGAGGTGCTTGAAACATAATTAGTAAGGTATAAAAAATAGTGGGGCATGAACCAGGTCAAATCATTTTGAATGTAAACCATTTCCCTCATATAAGAAAAGAGAAACACCAATACATACTTGAATTAGGAAATAATTCAAGAATTTACCAGTTACTTGAGCTGAAGAAAAGTCAGGGGTCTTAGATAAACACTTATTCTTAACCTAAATTATCATGGTCTAATCTGCTATCCATTAACTGCCAAAAATATTTTGTTCTCTACAGCTGAAATATTTAATGAGAACTTTGGGCCAGATTTTCGAGAGGAAGAGAACTTTTTTTCTGTGTTTGCCATCTTTTTTCCTGCCGCAACTGGTATTCTGGCTGGAGCAAATATCTCAGGTGATCTCGCAGTAAGTATTTTAATAATGCTGTATCGATTTTATACAAAAAGTGATATACCTATATTTATTTTTAAAGGTAGACTTAAAAAATGTTCTTGTCTTCTAGGATCCTCAGTCAGCCATACCCAAAGGAACACTCTTAGCCATTTTAATTACTACGGTGGTTTACATAGGAATTGCAGTATCTGTAGGTAAATAACCTTACATTTGTTATGTGTTTCAGAAATTTAATGATGTACATACTATAAAGATTCATTTTCATGACATTATATTTCTAACTTTTAAATTAAGAAATAGTTCAATAAAAAGATTCTAAGTTTTGTATTTTCAAAGATACTTAAGTAAACTAGTGGTGATTCTGTAGACATTATCTAAGTCACTAAATGCTCTAAGGTTTTTCCTTTAGGATTTCTATTAATTAGTAAGCTAGAAAGTTATGTAAAATCTTATCTGCAGATTCTTAAATTTCACTGAGATATATTTACAGAAAATGTAATTCATATGTAGAAGTAAATGCATTTTACTTTCTGAGCGTTACAAATTTTGGAATATTTTTGTTTATGATGGTTATTTTATATTTTTATGTAATCTTGTTGTATGAAGATTGTTTCAAGGCTATTAAGAAATACCTGGCATTTTTTACCATAAAACCTAATTTCAATGCACAGGAATTGAATGAAAAGTGTTATTAAATTAATGAAAATGGTTTTAAGCCACTTTAATACATTCATGGAATCATAACATTTTAGAACTTGAAGAAAGGACTTAAGTGATCAGCCAATCTCTAAATCTTTATAGATAAGGAAGTCAAAGGTCAGAGATTTTGTTACCAACCATATGATAATGGCACTTCCTTTAAAAAACTGTTTTCATGGCAAAGAGGGTTTTGGTGTTTTATTTATTTATAAGCAAATAAATAAATAATTTTAAAAGGCTATTTGTAATAGGAGGTTCTTAACTGAAACAGAGTACAGAAAAAACTTTAGTAACTACTGATTTTACATATAATTTGCATACATTGACTGTAGATACTGTCTTGTCTTGAATTTAGTACACATTCATGAAAGTACATAGTTTACCCGGAAAACATGTTTTTAAAATGTAAGCATTGTCTTTAATATCTAAATTCTAAAATTCAGGTTTTACAGTAAAAATTTTAAGCATACTACAAGAATAAATCTTAGTCTAGTACTAATCAGAAGAATTACAAACTCCAAATTCATTGACTACAGAATATAAATTTTCCATGTATTTGAGTAAGAAAATTTTTATTTTTGCCATATATTCAGTCATGTGTTGGGAAGTAATGACAGAACTGTTTTTACAAACTGAGCTGCTAATTTGCATAAATGTAATTTTGAAATTTTATTAAACAAGAGTTAGAAATGCTAATAATATTATCATGGTGGGCTATGTTAACATTTGAAAAAGTAACTCGATTACATTTATCATTGCAATGCATACAGAAATTCCTGAAATTCATTTTGAAAAAAGAAAATGAATTACATTTATAAGCTTATTAGCAAAATATTTTTGTATTCCCCTAAAAGTTTCTAGCATGCTTGTATACAGGGATCCCCAGCCCCCGGGTTGCAGACCGGTACTGGTCCGCGGCCCATTAGGAACCAGGCTGCTCAGCAGGAGGGGAGTGGCATGTGAATGAGCGAAGCTTCATCTTCCACTCCCCATCGCACGCATTACTGCCTGAACCATCCACCACCACCCCACCCCACCCCCCACCATCCCCACCCCGTCCATGGAAAAATTGTCTGACATGAACCCAGTCCCTGGTGCCAAAAAAATTGGGGACTGCTGTTTATATACATTATACATAAGCTAGAAAATTACTTTTAATTTAAAAAATGATATAACTGATTATGTTTCATGGGAAATAATTTGTTATTGCAGGAAAACATTTCTGTTTTTACCTGACGCTCCAATAATGCTTGCCCTTGTACTCATTTCATTCTGTTTACACTAGGGCAACAGGAGTAGCCCTTTCTCCCTGATATTCAGTAGCGGAGTCAGTAAAGATCACCTCTACACTAGTAATTGTGTAACTAGCTCAAGCAGTGGAACCTTTTTTCCCCAGACAATTCTGATGGAGAACATCAAAATATGAACTATAAAAGCATAGCTGCTTTAAGGTTAGATAGGGCTCTCTCTGTTCTGCCCTCAGCCTCCAGTGGTTTCAGGAGTACCTTTAAGGAGATGGTTTTGCAAACACTGCTCTGAAAGTCCAAAGAAGAAATTTAAGTATGAAGAACTGTATACAGACTGTCTAGTCATTAAAAAAACTCTTCCTTTCAAAACTTAATTTTTGTTTTATTGTTTAGTTTTTGTTGTAATGCCTGTGATTTTTACATCATATATGATGAGAAAGCATTGTTAAAGTGCTTCAAAAGTAAGAATATATGAACTCTAAGGAATGGTCATTACTGTTAGTTGTACATCGTACGTTATTCCAAATAATTCTTAATACTGGGGACCATGATGCTTTCCAAATTCTGTTCCAGGTAAACCTTTCTTAATTGTAAATACAATGTATGCTATAATAAGCAAGTATATACAGTCAGCACTGTAATTTCTTTATGGGTGTATATAATTTTGAAATGAATGTAAGCATTAGTTTGATTTTTTGTCCTCATTGTCACTTGTGCTTCAGGTTCTTGTGTTGTTCGGGATGCTACGGGGAACGTTAATGACACTATTGTAACAGAGCTAACAAACTGTACTTCTGCAGCCTGCAAATTTAACTTTGACTTTTCATCTTGTGAAAGCTATCCTTGTTCCTATGGCCTAATGAACAACTTCCAGGTGAGCATCAAATTTATATTATACAGACATTCTGTGTTCATCTAGAGGTCAGACTGCTATCAACTCTGACCATTCAGAGTATAGCAAAAACTTAGAAGGGAGGATTGTTGTTACTTTACACCCAGATATCAATAAAGACTGTACGCAACTAATTGTGAAAACAGAAAAATATGAAAGAATGAAATCTGAGCCTGTTCGGAGGCAAAAGGGCCCCAGAGGGCAACACTTTTATCATAGGGTATAATATATAGTACATATATACAGTATACTGTTTCAGAAAGCAAGAAAACATCTCACACATGGTCATATGTGCTGGATCTATTTTTGGATTCTCTGTTGTGTTCCATTGATCTTTGTGTCTATCCCTCCACCAATGCCATACTTTCTTGATTACTATAGTTGGTTTTAAGTCTTAAAATCGGGTAGCTTGATTCCTTCTACTTTATTCTTTTTCAAAATTGTTTTAGCTATTTTAGTCCCTTTGCTTTTCCAAATAAATTTTAGAATAATCTATGTTTATCTACAAAAAAGTCTTGTTGGAATTTTGATAGGAACTGCATTAAACTTGTACATGAATTTGGGGAGGATTGATAGATTTACTATGTTGAGTGTTCCAACCCATGAACACTTACGTTTCTCCATTTATTTAGATCTTCTTTAACTTCTTTCATAAGTATTATGTAGTTTTCAGAATATCAATCCTGTACATATTTTGTTAGACTTACATCTAAGTATTTCATTTTTATTTTGAGCAATTTAAACCCATACTAATTGAAATGAGTTCAGTTTTCCAATTTGAGGTTTCTCCATAATTGCTTTATATATGAATGCCCTTTTAAAAAAGTATTGATTAGTATCAGTAGTTTTATTTCATTAGATCTGGCTATCATATAGTGATGCTGTGTTAAACCACTATTGAACAACAGATTAATAAAATTATTAATGGATGCTTGAAAGTTTGTGAACTATTAAACGTATGAACTGTGTGAAGATTAGTATTACTGCTCAAGTATTTGGAGAATATCAGTTTTATTATTACCTCTGTAAGATACTGAAAGCAAAATGAAATTTTTATAAAATTTATGGGTTTTAGATAGAAGAGGAAAAGGAATCACTAAAATTTGGAGGATATTTTGAGAGTTGCTTGATAAGCCTCAGGATGCTAGAAACAAAAGAACATAAAGGTGTAAATTCAGGAGATTAAAACAAAATATTCTGTGGTAAATTTATAGAATAGATGGTACTGCTAATTCAAAGTGGAAAATAAAAATTTCGCTTCCTAGTGTTTCTCCAGTAATGTGTAAACATAATAAACAGAATAGTTGAGGATTTAATGTATTGTAGAACATTATATAGACATTTTATGTAGAATCTATGTATTTTACATTAAAATTTTATAACTTAAATATTTAATGCCATTATTTGTATTTTCTTTTGTATAGTTTCAAGCAATTTACTGCACTTTCAGTGGTTAAAAATATTGAACGCAATTATGTAATAGAAGTTTGTTTTTTCTAGTCATAAGACTAGGCAAAATCGTAGGAATGAAAGAAAGTATTCATGTCCA
This sequence comes from Pseudorca crassidens, assembly GCF_039906515.1. Taxonomy (NCBI): domain Eukaryota; kingdom Metazoa; phylum Chordata; class Mammalia; order Artiodactyla; family Delphinidae; genus Pseudorca; species Pseudorca crassidens. The sequence continues at coordinate 106,115,445 of NC_090298.1, forward strand.
GCTAATTATTCAGGCCAATTCGGACATTGATACTGTGTATGAAAGGCACAGATGTTGGTCTCTGCCCAGTGACTGAAAATGCCAATCAGATTTCTGTGTTGTTGCCTTGAAATACAGAAGTGTGTTGTCTTTATCAAGTCTAAGTATGGACTCATTCAAGCAAAGTGTGAGAATTTGGTGTACGTAAAGTTGCTTTTCCAATTTAAGTAAATTAAAAAAAAAATACTTTGTAAAGCGATACAGAATGGAAAGAAAATCCTGTAAAATTATCAATTGCTTGTCGCTTGGAAAATGAAGAATGGTGAATAGAACGTAACTGAGGAGCATGTAAGTGGAGACTCCATCATGAAATCTATACAAAGGCACACTATATAATACTGTTTTGCATATAGTTGATAAATATATGCATATATAATAGGGTCACTTTATTTTTCTTAAATGTTTAATTTTCTTTAGTTTTATGTTTCTTATATTTCTACATTTTAATGTCCTCTGAAACCTTTGACTCACCACTGCTTAATAAACAAAATGTGAGCTTCTTTGCTCCTTCAGAGCCTTTCATACCCAAACTTAAGTCCCACTGCTTCTATCCAGACTGAACTCCAGTCATTACGTGTTTGTATATGTATACATGCACACGCTTACCCTACTCTGTTGCTTTATTTGTTGCTTCACTCTGCTTGGAATGCACTGGCTTTTTCTTTTTATATGTACAAATCTGTCTGCTCTTCAAACCCAGTTCCATGAACATTTTTTTGGACCCTAAATCGTCAACACACACACATTCCCCACACAAAATCTCACCATTCGTTTTACTTGCCACTTTTTTTTTTTACTTTTTATTAGACTTTTGTCTTTTTTCCCCCCCTTATTAAAGACCAGACCATCTTTTGTTTTTCATCTTTGTTTCCACTATGTATTTTTGATAACACTGATGTTACTATTATTTGAATCATTTCATTTACTTGCTACTCATATTTTACCATAAAATGGTGGGAAACACAAAGGTTATTGGATAAATGTATAACTAGAAAACAGGAAACTTGGCAAATCATAGAAGCATAGTTTCTAGATGCTAAGCATGGAGCATTATTTATCTTAATTCAGAGATGATGGAAGAAAAGAAAATGAATCTTTTCCTCAAAACATGAAAGGTGAAATGTTATGGTTATATGTAATGTTGCTGGTGTCAGTTTTGGCTTAATCTATCAATGTATCATATTCTTTTTTCTCCCCTTTTTTCTTCATTTACCTCCTGCCTTTGTACTTACTTAACTTTGAAGGCATTACAGACAGACATGGAATTTTGTATTATCTGAGAAGTATATATAACAGAAATCAAGTCTGCTTATTTTTATCTTGGTCCACCTTATCTATCCTTTATAATCTCCTTCCCTAAGGACAGATTTGGCAATGCTAGATAATCTAGCATTAAATAATAACTGTGTAAAAATAGTGATTATGAAAAATGTATCATGTGTATGTAACTACTAAATTGGTATTAAAAGGCTGAATAGAAAATCATCTTTTCAATGAGTTTTTTCTCCCGGAGATTCTCAGAGAAGTCAATGCTAATGTTTCTTAAAACTCTTAAATATGTTCTTCAGGTTTAAACCTAAATCTTCTGAAAGATGCAGGGAGAGACATTTAAGTGAAACAAGGTGGTTTATGTATACATGAAACCAGACTTAGGTATTATGGCTAGGGATTGTGCCCAGAGCTAGTTTTACATCAGACTTAATATTAAATTATAGGCAAAAAAAAAAAAAAAAAAATTATAGGCAAGTGTATAGTAAACAGCCTAAAACCTGATTTCCTTATCTCCTTGGTCTCAGTTGGCATGTTCTTGGTCAATATAAATGAAAGGTAAATCTCCACTAATGAAGTAATGAATCTAGATGTTGATCATCATTCACTACTGGTAAAATTTATAATGCATAGATCAAGTTGACAGTACCTGAATCCATTAAACAACTCTTAGGAATCAATTTAATACTTTGACAGATTTCAAAGGTTCACAAGGAACAGTGCAATGAAAACCTGTGTACCTACCCTTCATTTGTATTTACTAGTAGTTTATATTTTGCCCCATTTGCCTTATCTTTATATATATATATATGTATAGTATTTTTCTCCTCAAACATAATGAGAATAAATTATAGACATCACGTGACAATCAGATTGAAATATTTAAAACATTCTGTACAAGCACGGTAAATTTTCCCACCCAAGTAATTCAGTGTTGATGAAATACTGTTGTCTAAATATATATTCCATATTCATACTTCCTCTCTTCTTCCAGTAATGTCCCAGATCAATTTTTCTCAGATCCAGGATTCAATCTGGTGTCACACATGGCCTTTAGTTACTTTAAAATTCTTTAATCTAGAGGAGTTCCCAGCCTGCCTGTTTTAACCTTTCAGGATGTTGACATTTTGAAGAGTCCAGGCAATTTATTTTGTATTGTGCTCCTCTGTTTGGATTTATTTGATTGCCTTCTCATTGTCTAAGTTAGTGATCCATTTTTTTTAAACTTCATCATAGGGAAATGTTTGAACATGTACAAAGATAGAGAAAGCAATATAATGTACCTAACATACACATTTTCCAAGTTCATCAGTTATCAGCGCATGGCTAATTTTGTTTTATTTATGACTCCCCACTTCCTAGATTATTTAGAGGCAAATCCTGGAGTTAGATCCTTTCAGCTGGATATTTCTACTTTTAGCTTTAATAAGTACTCTTTAAAGACAAACAAAAAACATAACCACAATACCAATCTACTATCTTAACATTAAAAAAAGGAAACAACCTTCCTGACAGAAGTATATCAAACCACCTTGGAATATTCTTGCCAGAAAACTTGTACCTCAGTCTGATCAACTTGTCTAGATCTACCTACCTACCAGTTGACTAGAAATAGAGGTGAGAGGAACAAGTTAAACAAGGCAGTGGAGATTGTCGGCAAAATCCAGAGCGTGGGGTTTCTCTAGGAGAAATGACATAAAAATCATAAAATGTAAAGGAAAGGGTGAGCCTGTAGATTGAAAAAGACTTAAGAGACATATCAACCAAATGTAAATGTAATCCTTTTGTGGATCCTGATTTGAACAAACTTTTAAAAAGCAAGAAAAGAGGAATAATTTGGGGATTTTGAATGTGATTGGGTATTTTGATGCTGTTAAGGAATTACCCAGTTTATAAGCTGTGACAGTGACTTTGTAGTTACAGTTTTTTTTTGTTTGTTTTTTGTTTTTGCGGTATGCGGGCCTCTCACTGCTGTGGCCTCTCCCGTTGCGGAGCACAGGCTCCGGACGCGCAGGCTCAGCAGCCATGGCTCACGGGCCCAGCCGCTCCGCAGCATGTGGGATCCTACCGAACCGGGGCACAAACCCGTGTCCCCTGCATTGGCAGGCGGACTCTCAACCACTGCGCCACCAGGGAAGCCCTGTAGTTACAGTTTTTAAAGGTTTTTACGCATTAGAGGTACACACAAAAATTTATGCATGAAATGAGATCTGGGGTTTAATTCACAATAATGAAAAGATTGGCCCTGTTGAAACTGAGCGATGGATACTCTGTAGTTCAGTATGTTCTTCTGCCATTGTGTGTGCCTTTGACATTTTACAAAATAAAAAGTTTTTTTACATTTAGGGCTGGTGGTAAATCAGTTTCAGAAGTTTGTACGCACGTAACCATTATTACTGTTTACTATTGTTATTTTTATCAGATTTCTCCCAGAATTACTATTAGTGTTCTTCATAGGAATAATAAAGATGAAGTGTTGTGTTCTTTTTTGAATTTTATGTAAGACTTATTTTTCCATTTTTGTCACTTTTTTAAGGTAATGAGCATGGTGTCAGGCTTTGCACCACTAATTTCTGCAGGTATCTTTTCAGCCACTCTTTCTTCTGCATTAGCATCCCTTGTGAGTGCGCCCAAAATATTTCAGGTAAGTATTTTCATGTTACAAATTTTATTAAAGGGGCAGTTAAGGTAATATATTTAAATATGGGATTTTTAATATTTTTAAATTATTTACTTCTATCAAGCCCATGTATTGATATTTATATGACATATACAAACACATATATCCAGAGTAGCATATTTAATTTTACGCATATGAATGTGGATGTGTATATATAAACACTTGGCCTATATCTACTCTCAGAGTGTAAGTTTTGAGTTGTCTTTCTGGAAGTAGTGATGAATTTTTGCTTTATGGACATACTGTTAGCATAAATTTTCATAATGTCTTACCAAGGATAAAAAGTATAGTCCAAGACCATAAATCAAAAGAATTAAAGTATCTTATTCCTATTAGCATAATGCCAACATTAACGTTTAATTTTATGAATATCTGAATGTCTAATACGTGCTATGCATTATGTTAGGTACTCAGGATATAATAATAAGTATGATAGACATTGTTTCCCTTTAATGAGCATTAAATAAATGGCTGATACTGGATAGAAAATACTTTTTATTACTAAAACAAATGAGATATCGATTCTGCAGCTTTGTTAATTTCCTTTGTTCTTTTTGTTTGTTCTTAATTTTTTATTGTAGCTAGTTAGTACAGTAGAGGTGTAGAATATTTACTAAAATTATTTTCAGTATTGTTTTAAGAAAGGTGATTATGTTTTATAATTAGGATTTTCATTTGTTTTGAGTCTAGGATTTGGACTTGGTTTTCTTAAAATAAGTCACATGTCTGTCATACTTCTCAAGGTTCCACATTTCTTCTATGTGTATGCCTGCTCCTTTGGCTCTTTATTCATATAAGAATTTCAACCTGGGGTGGAATAAAATGGATAAAAACTTCAGTGTATTCTAAACCTCCTGTCTTTCTGATGCTAGAAATGTTTGAATCTCCTTTACAGTTTGTAGGTGAAGCAGCGTGAGGGGAAAGAAAGAGGACCAAGAATTAGAAACTTGGGTTCCATTCCTGATTAACCTATTGTAACTGTAAGCAGATCTGTATGTCTTATTTCGATATATTTCATTTTAATGTTTACATTTCTTCATTAGGCCTTATGTAAGGACAACATCTACCCAGCCTTCCAGATGTTTGCTAAAGGTTATGGGAAAAATAATGAACCTCTTCGTGGCTACATCTTAACATTCTTAATCGCACTTGGATTCATCTTAATTGGTTAGTCTATAAATGTACGCTAATGTAGATTTTGGTGCATTTATAGTATCAGCTGTCAACACTGAATTGTTAAATTATAAACAAACTGTTACTTTGCCTGCAATACTAAGTTAGTTTCTTTTTGATCAAAGGAAAGAGTGTTTAGAAAATAATGCAAATAATAGCGCTTGTTAAATATTTGCTAAAATTCTTACCATCACTAATTCTCCATTAGGGCTAGAGGGAACTCTTAGGTTCTTGTCCCTAAAACAAATATGATAATAGCGTAAGGAAAAGGATTCCAGTGTCTTTCATGAAGGTAGAACCTCTGCCGATCTACTTTTTGGTACTGTTGCCTCTGATCGTAAGGAAGCTAATGGGTCTTTCACTGCTCAAGAAGACTTTGGACTTTTATTAAAAGTCTGATTATACTACTGGAAACTAACTCTCATGTGATATTTAAGAATGTATTTGGTTAAGTTTCCTGTGACCCAACAGTTCTTTTTAGGGGTTTTTACCCTATAGAAACGCACATATATAAGAATATTCTTAGTGTCATTAATTATAATAGTGATAAATGGAAGCAACCTGAGTACCTATCAACAGAAGAGTGAAACTGCAGAATAATATTCAGCAGTAAAAAAATGAATAAACTTGGTTTTCATATATTAATATGGATGAATCTCAAATATAATAAATGTAAAAATAACAAATTACAGAATGATAATATAGTATGATATAATTTACGTAACTTTTAAAACACCCAGAAGAGTGCTACACAATGCTTATGGACCATATATGTGTGTAGTAAAACGAAATGTCATTGGAAAGAATATTCCAACTTTGATGAGTTGAGGTATAAAGGGGGCTTCTACTGTGTACATAAGGTATGATTTCTGAAAATTAAAGTATATAAAGTATATATGGCAAAATTCATTAAATCTGGTTTGTGGATGTAGGAGTATTCATTATGCTGTTATCTACAGGTTTGAAATAATTCATAGTTTTGAAGAGTTAAAAAAAGGTCTAATATGTCAGTTAAATATGCTTCATGTTTCTTTTGCAGCTGAACTGAATGTTATTGCTCCAATTATCTCTAACTTCTTCCTTGCATCATATGCGTTGATCAATTTTTCAGTATTTCATGCATCACTTGCAAAATCTCCAGGTGACTTTACCTTTTTTTAAAAGTTCTGTAAATGTGGTAATGTCTAATTTTAGAGAAAATGAAACTTTTTTTATATATAAATTTATTTATTTATTTTTGGCTGTGTTGGGTCTTTGTTGCTTTCTCTAGTTGCAGCGAGCAGGGCCTACTCTTCATTGGGGTACATGAGCTTCTCATTGCAGTGGCTTCTCTTGTTCCGGAGCATGGGCTCTAGGCACGCAGGCTTCAGCAGTTGTAGCACGTGGGCTCAGTAGTTGTAGCTCGCTTGCTCTAGAGCGCAGGCTCAGTAGTGGTGGCACACAGGCTTAGTTGCTCCACAGCATATGAGATCTTCCTGGACCAGGGCTCGAACCCATGTCCCCTGCATTGGCAGGCGGATTCTTAACCACTGCGCCACTAGGGAAGCCCAAGAAAACAAAACTTTAACACATTTTAAAAGATGGCATGTGGAGAATTAGCTCACGAGTGCTTCACTCTGCCTTTATAGTTGAGTCAAACTGAGTCTTCAAAGATCTCTTTATCATGAAGTTTATTGGTAAATAATGCCTGTTTCTTGTCTTCAAAGAATTTAAAATAGCATTAATTTAAATTCTGACACTGTGAAAGAATTACTTTGCTTTTTTCTGCTTTTATTATTTTATTCAGCTGATTGCCATTTCAGTTCCAAGAACATTATTATGATATAGTTAACCTATCCAGGAATATTTTTAACACAATGAGTTCTGTGGAGTTCTAATATAAGGGGTCTTTATCAACTGAAAAATTACTCCATATACATTTTTTATGGGTTTTGTTATAAACCATGATAGCAGTTGGACATCAGAGAAGGAAATAAGGAACAAAAGCACTGTTCCTTCTAAGGGTCTAAAAGTTTCTCAGAAAAGGAAAGATAAAGTATGGGAACTTAGGACACAAACACCTTAGCTTCAGTTTTTACTTTAAGAATATAAATTTTAGAGATGGGTACGGGTGTGGCTATAAAAGGGCAACACAAGGGATCCTTGTGTTGGACTTTTCCTTATCTTGACTGTATTAATATTTTAGTTGTGATATCGTGATATCATTTTGCAAGATGTTATCATTGGGAGTAACTAGGTAAAGGGTGTCCGGAATCTCTGTGTATTATTTCTTACAACTTTGTGTGAATCTGCAGTTATCTCAAAATTTAAAAGTTTAATTTTAGAAAAGAATATAAGTTTTATTGAAATGATTTAAAAATAGTATTTGGGGCTCTGGAATTACCTATGAATGAAAATTTTAAAACACGGTCTTCAACAGTTTTTCGAGTGAGCTTATTAATTCATAAATACTTCCCCAAATGGGAAGGTATGATTCTATAGTCAACTCACAGTTTTTCTAGCAAGTAGATTACTTTTTTAATGATTCTGAAAGAACAGTTTGAATTGTTTTATACATTCATTAGGATATAGATGTGTCTCCTGCTAAAACACAGAAAATAAAACCGCACTATTAAGGACTCAATTTGAAACCTAATGTTTTAATCTTCTCTAGTTTTTAGCATTCACTGGGGTAGGCCGATTTATACTTTTTTGGTAGGGAATTTTTTGAATACAGAAACTAGTAAGATAGGGTAATGTGGACATAAATAGATGTGCCCACTTCATGGCTGTCAGGAATCATGTTGTTGTGATCAGTAATGGTCTATGACTTCACTGTTATAATTAGCCTTATAGTTCACATTTAAAGACCTTTTAGTGTAGCAGCCGCAGAGAAATTTATTTTGTGCATACGTATGTACCACTGTCTAAAGCAGATGAGGTATCCAAGTGACTTTTATTTATCTATTTTGTTTGTTATTGTTAGGATGGCGCCCTGCCTTCAAATACTACAACATGTGGATATCACTACTTGGAGCAATTCTTTGTTGCATAGTGATGTTTGTCATTAACTGGTGGGCTGCACTGCTAACATATGTGATAGTTCTTGGACTTTACATTTATGTTACCTACAAAAAACCAGGTAATTACATTTTGTAATCCAAGTATGAGAGAATGAAGTTTTGGATTAGAATGGTGGCTTTAGAAATGAAATGGACAAAGAAGATACTGTTTTAATCATCTCAGAAACAATTATTTCTCTTAATATGCTTATTAAGTCTCTAAAGTAACAAATGTCTAAAATCATCATTTGTGTCCAGACTGTTTGTTTATTCAGTAAGAGGTAAAATTTGCCTGTTCAAATAACTTAAACTGTTCAGTACTATAAATAGTACTTTATAACAATCATAGATCTGCCTCTTTCCTTTTAGACCTTTGGCTATATAAGCAGTAATTTTTAAATGTTTTCTTTATTTGTAAAAGGCTCATTTTGAGTTGCATACACAGCATGTCTGCAGCCCTATCATCCCAGTCTTTTCTAAGTTGTACTTTTTTTTAAAATGTAATTGTAGTTCAGATTGGCATTGTCTTAATTTCATGCCATGAACTTGAACTATTGAAAGTCCTGAGTACAATAGTTTATTTTAGCAATTGACTTTTTAAATGTGAAAGTACTTGTTATTGGTGACTTGTTACAACCGGTATTAGCTGCTGCATGAATACTGTCTTCCCACAGATGTGAACTGGGGATCCTCCACACAAGCCCTGACTTACCTGAATGCACTGCAGCATTCGATACGTCTTTCTGGAGTGGAAGACCATGTGAAAAACTTCAGGTAAGTCATAAGGTAACAGAAACATTTTGTCTTAGGTGGCAATCAGTTCTTCCTTTATTGTTCAGTAACATTTTCATATGCTGATATTTCATGGAAATTTCTCTAAAAGCATAGGGTATTATTTCTTGTTTTGGTTTGATTTGAGCAGTTTATTCAAAAACAAGATTGAGGCTTCTTGTTATCAAAACTTTACAAAGAGATAAATTATCATCTACCCTGCAAAAATGTTGTGAAAGTTTTGGAGGTCTCTCATTTGAAAACTTTTAAATAGTAGGTATCATAAAGTAAACTTTTTTTCCCCCTCTGTGGCCTCAGTAGTTATATAACTACTGAGGATGAAATTCATAAAAATCCCCTTTTTGCAATTTTACTAAGGCAGTAAATATTTTCATGTTAGTGGCTTCATTCTCATTGTGGTACTGGAAACCAGTTTTAGTGATAAAGAATCAATGCCTTAGAGTGAAGAGTATTTCTTACTTTCTTCAATAAATTACTTTATTTTTTATCTTATAATAGTTTATCAGTTATCATTTTAAAAACTATTCCTTAATTTAACATGCTTCTAATAATTGATGAGATTCAGTTACTAAAGCACTGTTGTAAATCCAGGAGTATTGTTTATTTATATAGATTCTTAGAAATTGTAGATTATTACTTATACCAAGCTGTAAGTAGGCTTGTCATTTTTAGACAATAGATCATTAGACAGCCATTCTCATACTGTTCATGTAAGCCTGGTTCTGAACAGGTGACTTTCCACAGTCATGAGTAATCACTTCTCACCGGCTTCTGCACAGTAATCACAGAAATAAATTCCTTGTTTCAGTAAATCAAAAGGCAAACTCTTTTTTAAAGAAAACTTCCAGAGTGGATACGTGCCAGAAAAGAAGTGCTCTACCAAATTTCCCCCAGGAAGAAACATCTTTGTATATCTTTTTGTTAACTCTTTGGGTTCTTCCCCCCACCCTGCCCGCAACTTTCTTCTAGAATGAAAGTTTTCCAGAGACCACAGATCTTCAGCTTAGGAGTAGAGAGAAACTGGAAAAAGAAAAAGAAATGAGAGCCCTGGGAGGAAAACTTTAAATGCAGTACATTTTGAACATTTTGACTAGTCGATGCCAAATATGGCAGAAAATAGAAATCATTCCTTTATGTAAAAAGTTGTATTCCAGAACTGAGAGTATGACCAAGAGTCAGAGTTAATTTGCCATTAATAAAAAACTGTTGCTTTGGCTTATTACAGTAATGGGGAAATTTTTAAAAAATTTTATTCTAAAGTGTTTTAAAATTTTTATCAGAATTATACATGAACATAGTTTAAAGAGGAAAAACTTAGGTTTGTCATGAAAATTAGCAATTGCCCCACTTCTCAAATCCCTGTTTCTCTCATGCCACAGGCAACCAGTTTTAACTGAATCGTGTAATATTTACTTCATATTCCCAAAAAGAGGGTTTGTCTTGTTGTATTGTTTGAGTTTTAACTTCAGGCGTTATCTGCTGATTTCTTTCATCCATGTATGCCCACCACACATGTGCACCCTTCCCTTTACCCCACCGTCCCAGGGTATTTTTTATGTCATTATTTTGATTATATTAGACTTGATATTTATATTCTGACATTTTAAGCATGATTCAAGAGCCCAGCCATGTAGTAAATTATGATTGCTTTTTTTTCCTGTACAGGCTTTTTGTTTTCTGTGTAGGCAATAAATTTTTTTTCCTGTTTAAATTTCTATTTATCAGTATCTCAGCGTTCACCAAATTTGCCAAAAGATTTTGTTTTCTTTGCTTCATAGTTTCTATTTCCTTGAATAGTGAGAAATAGTCTTTCTCACTATTTCCTGCCTCTTTAATTTGGGTTCTTAGATTTAGCATTGTCTGAAGTATCTGTGATCCTGGGCCAGGGAAGTTCTGCATTGGTGGCTGGGGCTTGTCAGTGAAGCCCTTGATGTAGATTAATGTGGCTTTGCTGGTTCTTTAAGAAATTTAAGTCATCTTAAAGGTTTTCTATTTTGATCTGATTAGATTTCTCAGAAAAGAATCTTTTAATCTTCTGCTTGTTGATAAAGTTCTGGCTACCAGAGTTCTGAGAGCCAAGTGGGAAGGCAGCTCAGAGATCTCAGGGTTCAGCATATAGTAAATGTTCTCCTAACTCCCCTACTTAAAGTAGCTGCTTATGCCCTCAGACCAGAGATCTGGGACATATGCTTATGCTCCCAGACCAGAGGTCTCTCTAGCAAATAAGCCCTAGCCTAACAGGATTGGAGAGGGACAGGGACAGTTGCCCATCATAGTGATGGAAATGATTTGGGTTCATCTAGGTGCTTCTTATGCAAACTTTAAATCAGTCCTTCTTATTTTAGTTTCTTTAACATATTGCCCCTGCCATTTCCAAAGACATCTATTGCCTCTAAGTCCTAGGCATTTTGATGGTTCTTAGGTGTAAAATCAGATGGCTTCATAGTTTTTCTTATGCTCATTTGTAATTTAGCCTTTTCCTGATTTGTCAAATCCTTTATTTTTCTTCCATCTGCTTTCTGGCTTTCAAAATTCAATGCTATTGTGTCCTATCCTGTTCTCCATATTTTTGGTGACTTAAAAAATCCCATCATACTATGGAGATTTTTAAGGAGGGAGTAAAGATGAAGGCAGATGTTCATACTCTGTCATTGTTACTAGAAATAATCCCTAATATATTTTGTTCTATACCTTTCTTTAGAATGATAAAATTACACCCAAATTATGCCTTTGTGTGGTGTGTTTACTATTTATTGATAGTAAAGATAGGGACTACAAGTTCATTTCCCTCAGTAATAGGTTATATTAGTAATAGGTTAAACTACCGTAACAAAAAGCTGAAAAACTAAAGTGGCTAAACAAGATAGATATCAGTGTTATGTGATAGTCCAGAGGTAGATGGATATTCATGGCTGGTAAGTAGATTGGCTGCACTTGGTTATTCAAGTTCCACATTCCTTTTATCTGTCAGTCTGCCATCCCCTAGGATGTGTTTTTCTGTCCATGTGGTCAAAGACATCACCCCCCCTCCACCATGGCCTAGCTTACAGGAAAGGGGAAAAAAGTATGAAGGGTGGCCAGCTTCATTTTTAAAGGACAGGACAAGGAATTAGGGACATCGTACGGTCATATCAGTCATAGGGCCACTTTTAGCTGCTAGGAAGGCTAGGAAATGCAGTGTTTAGCTGGGGAGCCATGTAGCCTGCTGAAGCTCAGGTGGAGAGACTGGACTACTAGCAGTCTGGGCCTTAGAGGAGGACTTCATATTTGATTGCCCCAAAGCAATTCCCCCAAGCAGAACTGGCTTTTCACATAGCTTGCTAAAATTCTGAATGAGTTAGTACCATTTTTAGGTCTTTATTCAGGTTTTCCTGCTTATTTTATAAGTATAGTTAGGAACTGCCCTAACAATTTAGTAGGTAAGTCAGAATTTTTAGTCTATTTGCTTTTTGTTAAAGTTTGTTTTAATTATACACATTGTTGTGATTCATTTCGCTGTGCAGTAGAAGCTAACACAACATTGTGAAGCAACTATACTCCAATAAAACTTAATTTAAAAAAAAAATTCAAAATTTTTTTTAAAAAAATTTTTTCTGAATCTGTTTGAATTCATAACATGGATACCTGAATTTTTTTTCCTCAAACAAGGTTGATTTTTATTTCTCGTCAACAAAAATCAAGAGTTAAAAATACATGAAAGGGCTTCCCTGGTGGCGCAGTGGTTGAGAGTCCGCCTGCCGATGCAGGGGACGTGGGTTCGTGCCCCGGTCCGGGAAGATCCCACATGCCGCGGAGCAGCTGGGCCCTTGAGCCATGGCCGCTGAGCCTGTGCATCTGGAGCCTGTGCTCCACAACGGGAGAGGCCACAACAGTGAGAGGCCCGCGTACCGCAAAAAAAAAAACCAAAAAAACAACTCATGAAAGTCTTGCCACTGTCTTGTGTTTGCAAAGGCAACTGAATTCAATTTTGGCTTTCATCATAATTAATTAGTATTAAAACTTTTAGTTCAAATAGAAACCTTTTCTTCACCACAGGTGGTTTTACTCATATGACGTCATTAAAATTAAACTAGATTAGGGAGGGCTGATATTACAAAGTAGAAGTAAGTATGATGTGATCAAGCTAAGAAGGAAAGTGACCTGTTTTTTACATGAAGGCAAGGCCATGCTCTCAGGAAGTTTTGTGGACTCTGTGAAAGAACTGGAATATTTATTACCTTTATAAGATGAAAAGTTGTTACATGTTTTTAACCAGCTTGGTCATTTCTTTCTGTAGTGCCTCCCAGAATCTTGATGTATAATATTACCTATTAATTTAGGACATTTGGTATGATGGTTGTTCAAAGAAGGTTTTGTTTTTCTGCATTTCTCATGTACCAAGGAACCCTAGTTATGTCATCTTCTGTGAGAATCTTGTGGCCTGTCTTGAGGACAGTTGCATAAAGGCTAGTGTAATAATATATTCTTAGAGAAGTGACTTAAAATCATGTCCGTGTTATCAAAACCCTAAACTTCTCTTTCTTTTTAATCTTAAATTAGGCCACAGTGTCTTGTTATGACAGGTGCTCCAAACTCACGCCCAGCTTTACTTCATCTTGTTCATGATTTCACAAAAAATGTTGGTTTGATGATCTGTGGTCATGTACATGTGGTAAGTACTAGTTTTGTTTTCTATATTAAAACATTTTTCACTCTGTGTATGTAATTTGTGGAGCTTTCTAGATTTGAAATAATTTGAGTAGGTCTTAGCAACTATATTGCTTTGCTAAGAAAAATTACTTCCCAATAACTAAGGAACCTAAATGGAATTCAGTATGTGTTTTTGCTTGCTGATAAATCTCATAAAGTCCTGAGAATACTGGGAACATATACTTACCAGGAAAAAAAAGAGGCTGGAGGAGGTGGACAAATCATGGTAGATATCTAGTATCTGATATGTAAGAAGAGTAGAGTGAATGCTGAATTTCCAAATTCAAACACTTTAATTGCTCATTCATTTTAGTTTTATTCATGAGCAAGGAAATTATTTAAAATAGGGGTAAACGGTCATCCAAAAGTAGTTTTTTGTTTTTGGCACCCTGGCTATTGAAAACAATTACTAGATGATGGATCACCTTTTCTGCATAAGAAATTGGAGTATTTGCCAGATTAACTTATCTCCCAGGCTCTACTGTTCATTTTATTTTGGTGCTAGAAATGTGTGTTATATGCCCTACGTCCCAGTCCCTGCTAGAGTTGATCTTCTACTTGTATAGTAGCAAAGTGAGTGTGCATGCACGTGCGTGTGAGTGTGCATGTGCATGCATGTGGGGGGGGGCAGTGGAAGAACACACTGAGACACTGACTCCACTCAGGACCTGTGGAGTTTCACAGTTTACCTTAGATCAATTCAGGTTGGGGTCTTGAGCATAAGAAATTACAAAGGGGAAATTCTTCTACTAGGAAAGATAAATTGTACTTTTCCTTGTCTTATTCATGTATAATTAGGGTGTACTTTTAATCTTATTTTTAGATTTTTTAAAAATACATTTTAGGTAAAACGTGTAACACATTTTATGTGTTGCTTACAAGGATCAAAATAGAATGGCAAGTTAAAAAAGCCTTTCTTGTGTCATTTCATCGTTTAACAAGTACAAAGAAAAAACGTATTTATATAGCTCACTTTGACTTGTAATGATACTTCTAGGTTTCTGAGAATTAACAACTCAGACATTTCAGACAAACAAAAAATAAGATGGGAAACTTTCCATAGAAAAACAGAAGGCTCTTATTTTTCTCTGTGTAATCTCTTCTCCATTTTCAATAATTTATAATTTCTTTCATTTACTAGTATCAAAACATTTATTTTTCCAAGTCTGTGTTTATTCCTCTCCTCTTCTTCCTTCTACTGGCACCCTCTGTGTCTTTGTTCCATCAACACTGTTTTTTCATAATCTTTATTGGAAAGAATTCACTGACAGGAAAATGAAACGCTATCATTATACTTCCCTTCTCCCCCCACCGCCATGTTTAGACACCTTGTTTAAACCAAGATAACAGGAGGATTTTTATAAAGGGGGAATAGATTACCTTTCAGTTAAAGACATTATTAATATTTTTACCTTAAAGGGCCCTCGAAGACAAGCTATGAAAGAGATGTCCATTGATCAAGCCAAATATCAGCGATGGCTTATTAAAAACAAAACGAAGGCTTTTTATGCTCCAGTACATGCAGATGATTTGAGAGAGGGTGCACAACATTTGATGCAGGTAAATTTGTTACATCTTTCAAATGACAGTATTTTAGTTTTGTGTAAGCTTTCAAAAACTTGTTTATTCCAGGTTTCATTATTCACATTAATAAAAATCATAAATCTTTAAAATATCTTTACTGAAGTAGAATATTACAGTTTGTATAATTTGAGAGTTACAGAAATACTGTGCTGTTGGCTGACAGTGAAGAACCTCTTTGTGAATTATCTTAGCCTATTTCTGTCCTTTTCCTAAGATAGTTCCCATTCACTCCCTGTTGTTTTAAGTAATGGCAGTCCTTATTTAATTTTTTAAAAATTCTAATTCCCTACTATATTTCTCACTATTATTTTACTGGTGCTAAACTTAGACTTCTCTTTCGGTTTTGTGTGTGTCCTAGTAACCAGAATGTGGGATTTGGAATCAGTCCTAGGTTTAAATGCTAGCACTGCTACTTCCTTATTATGGATTTCGGACCAATCAAGTTATTTAACTTCTCAGAAACTCAGTTTCTTCAACCCTTAAAGGTTGTAGGGAGACAGTGTTTGCCAACTTATTTTTATAGGAACCTCTTTCTTCAAAAGAAAGCTTAAGCAAAAGCCCATTGACTGTGTCGATTGTGGAGCTGCTTTGTTAGAGGTGGGGGACTCAGTGCTGTCACTGGGCCCTTTCTGTTTTGTGTTTTTTAAAACTTGACAAGCACGTGGTTAAGAATAGCCTAGGCTATCCTCAGGAATAATAAGGGGTGGGAGTGGGATTGCTTTGCCAGATATAAAGGCTTATTAGCATAAAACTATAGTGATTAAGACATTATGGTATTGAAGTAGAGACAGACAATTCAACTGAGTAGAAATAGAGCCACTCATATAGGAAATTTAATACATGACAGAGGTGACATTGAAAAGATGAGCTGGGATAATTGATAATTTATGTGAAAAATATATATAACACATCCTTATAAACCAAACAACAAAACATTTCCAGATAGATTAAAGACGTAAACATGAAAGGCAAAATTTGTAAGCTTTTAGAAGAAAATAGAGAATAATTTTATGATCTTGGACTAGGGAAGAAGTTTTTAAATGAGACACAAAAAGTTGAATTATGAAGAAGAAACCAATTATTTTTTAGTTAACATTTATAAAACTGTGCTTCTAAAGAAAGCATGAAAACAAAAAATGAAGCCACAGACCTAAAGAAGATAATGTTACCAGCAAAAGAATGTGGTGCACAATATATAAAGAAATACTAAATCTATAAGAGAAAAAAAGAATAGCAATAGACATGCAAAGAAGAGGAAACCTAAATGACAGAAGTAAAAATTAAAACCGCAGTACAGCTTTATTCCATACCCGCCAGATTGATCAGAATCAGGTCTGCCAATACCAAGTGTTAGAAATGGTGTAGAGCACTTGGAAATCTTTGCACTGCTGTAGTAAATGTAGACTGGACAATCACTTGGGACAGCAACCTGGCAGTATTCTGCGTCTTTGAAAAGTGCAGATATCCTGAGACATTCCATTCTTAAGTGTATACCACAGAGAAATTTTACACATGTGAAGAAGGCTATGTGAAGTTTCATAGCACTATCATTTCTTACAGTGAAAAGGAAATTAAAGTAACTTCAGCAGCCATTAATCACATTATTGAAAATTGTGGCATAATCATGCAGTGGAATTCCATATAGTGGTGAAAAGGTACTATACATATCAATGAGGATAAACCTCAGACAGAAATGTTAAGGAAAATAGCAAGTTAAAATAAGAACATGAGTAATATGAAGATGATGTAAATTTTTAAAAATATGTAACTTAAAAATTCATACGTATATATGCCTAGATAATGGAATATATAGTAAAAATACAAGATCTTGAAAAGGATACGTTGGGTACTTGATATTTGTGAAATTTGTTTTCTTAAGCTGAGTGGTGGATACATGATTATTTATTACTTTATTCGCTTTTGTATGTGAAATATATAAATATTTCAAACGGAATGCTACCCCTGGTCATAAGGTTGTTTCTAGTGGGTAAATCTTGCTTGCTTTTGTGCAGTTTATAGGAATACTTTGATAACTACTCTATGTATTTAATAAATGTTATGAAGGAAATGAAAATATTTACTTACAGCAATGGTTCTTAACTTCAGCCTGCATCAGGATCACGTGGTGGACTTGCTAAAACACAGACTGCTGGGCCGCATCTTTACAGTGATTCAGTAGGTCTAGGGTGAGGCCCAAGAATTTGCATTTCTAACAAGTTTCCCGGTGATCACGCTGCTGCTGCTGGTCCAGTCCAGGCACTACACTTTGAGAGCCACTGCCCTCGAGGGTTTCTGTGGTATAAATGATGATATCGTAAATTGGCCAAGAGTTAGGAACCATCCTCCTTATCATTCTGCTCTACCTAACATACTCACCCCTGTGGGTCATGACAGTTTCACCAGTGTGGGGCAAAGGGAGCATACATAGAACAGTGTCATTTTGAGACTGCCCTATAAACCTGGCAAGTGCTAGTCCCTTTACAAAGATGCCCAGGAGATGGTTTATTCCAGTGGCAGAGCTGTCTGAGGAACTGTTTAAAATATCCTTACAGATAGGTGAATTGCCTCTTTAGAACTCATCACTGAAATTTTAGTGTAAGTTGCCACTGAGTGTACTTCTCTTTCCTTCGAACCTTCTCGAAACCTGTTACATAAAGTGGAAAATGCCTTTATGTCTGTTAGAGGTTTATAATCTTTGTCAAAATAGTTTTTTGTACATTGATTTCTTTATACAGTGACTTATTTTATAGTTCTAGCGGTGCTGTTTTAGATGGGTTTGTTTTACTATACATTCTGACTTTTCATTTCTTTGTCCCTTCATTTGTCTAGTTATTAGTTATAAGCATTTATTTAGAGATTCACTGTTTTAAGGAGAGGTAGTCTTGTCAATAACTTGCTTATGGAGCCCTTTGGCAGTAAGACATTAACACTGCTAACTTCTTTGTTTAAATGGATTTTTCTTATCTTTTGTTTTCTTTTTCTTTTTTTTTTAAGGCAGGAGCCACTTGGTTGTCAATCCAATTTTAAACATTCATTTTAAATTAGAAAAAACTCTTGTTTTTACAAAAAATTCAGATTACATCATGATGCCCTTTAAATCAAGTAGATCTCATTTAGTCTTAGTGTAGCTAAAACTACCTTTTTTCCTGAGCAAAGCTAGTCTAGAATTATCCTGTAATATATGCTGAGTGTTTCTGAAACCTTTCCTCTTCTTCATTAGCCACATTTTGAGGTAAACAGCAATTTTTTTTTAATTTTCTAAAAAAAATGTAGACCGAAATAACATTGCCAATAAGAATATTTAAAATATAAATTATACCCAAGTCCTGTAGCCCCTTTCCAAATATATATACACACATATATTTAATGCCATGATATTAACTAAGGATAATTTAAAGCCATCACTATTAGCTCAACCTTTA
Source organism: Pseudorca crassidens (assembly GCF_039906515.1). NCBI lineage: Eukaryota > Metazoa > Chordata > Mammalia > Artiodactyla > Delphinidae > Pseudorca > Pseudorca crassidens. Next base: position 106,134,134 of record NC_090298.1, read on the forward strand.
AAAACTAACCATCTAGAATATGAAGCCAAAACTCTGCATTTTTGTTCAGTGATGCTTTTTTCCAGCCAATATTTTATTATACATTTCCATTGTCAACAACATTCTTTAATTAATGTAACATTTAATGACTATTTTTAATGGATTTAGCATAATATGCTAAAGCAATTTCTTTTTTTTTAACATCTTTATTGGAGTATAATTGCTTTACAATGGTGTGTTAGTTTCTGCTTTATAACAAAGTGAATCAGTTACACATATACATATATCCCCATATCTCCTCCCTCTTGCGTCTCCCTCCCACCCTCCCTATCCCACCCCTCTAGGTGGTCACAAAGCACCAAGCTGATCTCCCTGTGCTATGTGGCTGCTTCCCACTAGCTATCTGTTTTACATTTGGTAGTGTATATATGTCCATGCCACTCTCTCACTTCACCCCAGCTTACCCTTCCCCCTCCCTGTGTCATCAGGTCCATTCTCTACATCTGTGTCTTTATTTCTGTCCTGCCCCTAGATTCTTTAGAACCATTTTTTTTTGATTCCATATATATGTGTTAGCATATGGTATTTGTTTTTCTCTTTCTGACATACTTCACTCTATATGACAGTCTCTAGGTCCATCCACCTCACTACAAATAACTCAATTTCGTTTCTTTTTATGGCTGAGTAATATTCCATTGTATATATGTGCCACATCTTTATCCATTCATCTGTCGATGGACACTTAGGTAGCTTCCACATCCTGGCTATTGTAAATAGAGCTGCAATGAATATTGTGGTACTTGACTCTTTCTGAATTATGGTTTTCTCAGGGTATGTGCCTAGTAGTGGGATTGCTGGGACGTATGGTAGTTCTATTTTTAGTTTTTTAAGGAACCTCCATACTGTTCTCCATAGTGGCTGTATCTGTATCAATTTACATTCCCACTAACAGTGCAGGAGGGTTCCCTTTTCTCCACACCCTCTCCAGCATTTATTGTTTCTAGATTTTTTGATGATAGCCATTCTGACCGGTGTGAGATGATATCTCATTGTAGTTTTGATTTGCATTTCTCTAATGGTTAGTGATGTTGAGCATCCTTTCATGTGTTTGTTGGCGATCTGTATATCTTCTTTGGAGAAATGTCTATTTAGGTCTTCTGCCCGTTTTTGGATTGGGTATTTTGTTTTTTTGATATGGAGCTGCATGAGCTGCTTGTAAATTTTGGAGATTAATCCTTTGTCAGTTGCTTCATTTGCAAATATTTTCTCCCATTCTGAGGGTTGTCTTTCCGTCTTGTTGATGGTTTCCTTTGCTGTGCAAAAGCTTTTAAGTTTCATTAGATCCCATTTGTTTATTTTTGTTTTAATTTCCATTTCTCTAGGAGGTTGGTCGAAAAGGATCCTGTTGTGATTTATGTCATAGAGTGTTCTGCCTATGTTTTCCTCTGAGAGTTTGATAGTGTCTGGCCTTACATTTAGGTCTTTAATCCATTTTGAGTTTATTTTTGTGTATGGTGTTAGGGAGTGTTCTAATTTCATTCTGTTACATGAGGCTGTCCAGTTTCCCCAACAGCACTTACTGAAGAGGCTGTCTTTTCTCCACTGTATGTTCTTGCCTCCTTATCAAAAATAAGGTGACCGTATGTGCGCAGGTTTTTCTCTGGGCTTTCTATCCTGTTCCATTGACCTATATTTCTGTTTTTGTGCCAGTACCATACTGTCTTGATTACTGTAGCTTTGTAGTATATTCTGAAGTCAGGGAGCCTGATTCCTCCAGCTCCATTTTTCTTTCTCAAGATTGCTTTGGCTATTCGGGGTCTTTTCTGTTTCCATACAAATTGTGCAGTTTTTTGTTCTAGTCTGTGAAAAATGCCAGTGGTAGCTTGATAGGGATTGCATTGAATCTGTAGATTGCTTTGGGTAGTAGAGTCATTTTCACAATGTTGATTCTTCCAATCCAAAAACATGGTATATCTCTCCATCTGTTTGTCTTGTCTTTAATTTCTTTCATCAGTGTGTTATAGTTTTCTGCATTCAGGTATTTTGTCTTCTTAGGTAAGTTTATTCCTAGGTATTTTATTCTTTTTGTTGCAGTGGTAAATGGGAGTGTTTCCTTAATTTCTCTTTCAGATTTTTCATCATTAGTGTATAGGAATGCTAGAGATTTCTGTGCATTAATTTTGTATTCTGCTACTTTACCAAATTCATTGATTAGTTCTAATAGTTTCTGGTAGCATCTTTAGGATTCTCTATGTATAGTATCATGTCCTTTGCAAACAGTGACAGTTTACTACTTCTTTTTCGATTTGGATTCCTTTTATTTCTTTTTCTTCTCTGATTGCTGTGGCTAAAACTTCCAAAGCTGTGTTGAATAATAGTGGTAAGAGTGGACAACCGTGTCTTGTTCCTGATCTTAGAGGAAATGGTTTCAGTTTTTCACCATTGAGAACAGTGTTAGCTGAGGGTTTGTCATATATGGCCTTTATTATGTTGAGGTAAGTTCCCTCTATGCTTACTTTCTGGAGGGTTTTTATCATAAATGGGTGTTGAATTTTGTTGAAAGCTTTTTCTCCATCTATTGAGATGATTATAGGGTTTTTATCCTTCAATTTGTTAATATGGTGTATCACATCGATTTGCATATATTGAAGAATCCTTGCATTCCTGGGATAAATCCCACTTGATCATTGTGTATGATCCTTTTATTGTGCTGTCAGATTCTGTTTGCTAGTATTTTGTTGAGGATTTTTACATCTATGTTCATCCGTGATATTGGCCTGTAGTTTTCTTTCTTTGTGACATCTTTGTCTGGTTTTGTTATCAGGGTGATGGTGGCCTCGTAGAATGAGTTTGGGAGTGTTTCTCCCTCTGCTATATTTTGCAAGAGTTTGAGAAGGAGAGGTTTTAGCTTTCTCTAAATATTTGATAGAATTCGCCTGTGTAGCTATCTGGTCCTGGGCTTTTGTTTGTTGGAAGATTTTTTTTTTTTTTCGGTACGTGGACCTCTCACTGTTGCGGCCTCTCCCATTGCGGAGCACAGGCTCCGGACGTGCAGGCCCAGCAGCCATGGCTTACAGGCCCAGCCACTCCGCGGCATGTGGGATCTTCCTGGACCGGGGCATGAACCTGTGTCCCCTGCATCGCCAGGCGGACTCTCAACCACTGCGCTACCAGGGAAGCCCTGTTGGAAGATTTTTAATCACAGTCTCAATTTCAGTGCTTGTGATTGTTCTGTTCATATTTTCTATTTCTTCCTGGTTCAGTCTTGGGATGTTCTTCTTTTCTAAGAATTTGTCCATTTCTTCCAGGTTGTCCATTTTATTGGCATATAGTTGCTTGTAGTAATCTCTCATGATCCTTTGTATTTCTGCAGTGTCAGTTGTTATTTTCCTTTTTCATTTCTAGTTCTATTGAGTCTTCTCCCTGTTTTTCTTGATGAGTCTGGCTAATGGTTTATCAATTTCGTTTATCTTCTCAAACAACCAGCTTTTAGTTTTATTGATCTTTGCTGTTTGTTTCCTTCATTTCTTGTTAGTAATTCTTAAATATGAATCTCATGGCAGTACTTAACTAAATTAGAAAACCATGATGTTTGGAAATGTTTTTACTTAATAGTCATGACAGAAATAAAAAGCCACATACTATTGGGGAAAGAGTTGTTCTTTCTGCTACAGTAAAAATGGTTATGATGATACACAGAAAAATATTATAACAAACTAAATGCCTTTCTTGTCAGCAAGTTCTGGTGGAAGATTCACAGAAAACATTGCTAACGATTCAAAAAAACAACACAGTGAGAATGTTTTGATTGAAACCGAAGCTATTTGTAATAAGCTTCAGATGACTGCATTTTGCTATATCAGTTTCAATTATGGAAGTCCATGAAGAACTGATTTTCTGTGAGCCAAAAGGAATATGTTCCAGAGAAGACATATTTTCAGTAATGTTATTTCTTTAAAACACATGATGTTTTATGGAAACTGAAAACATTACTTCTAACTGAATAGGTACTTCGATTAGAATTTACAAAGGATTTAGGATGACTGATAGATGTGAAATTTCTTTACTCATTCAAGGGAAAGTTATTACGATAATGAAGTTGAAAACAGAAGTGCACAGAGTACCTCTGAATGTTACTGTCAATTTTATAAAAATAAAACCTTTTAATTATAATAAGGTTGTAACCAAAGTTTGTGATGAGAAACGGAGTAACTCTCACAGTATTTTGTACCATCAAGAAGTTGCTGGTCATCTTGTAGCTTACTTCATTAAAAAACAATAAAACTTGAAGATATTTCTTGGTTTTCTTTTACCAAAAAACCCCAAAAATATCAAAATTATGTTGTGTGGTTAGTGGCTACCTTGCTATATAACAGTTTTTTAAATAAAAAATATTCTTTATCTGTCTCCTGAGGGCAAAGCATTGTTTATAGTAGAGTGGAAAAAAAATTCTTATTTCTTGAAAGAAACTTGTGCATGGATAGAACATTTTGAAAATGAATGTAAACTTTACATGGTTAGGCTTATTTCTTTTGTTCCCTAATTATGCAGAGTCTTTACAACAGTGTCTGGCCCATGGTCAGCACTTGGTAAGTTTAACAAAAAATGATTTAAGTATATCACCTATAAAAACTTAAGTGTGACCTCATGGCACATAAAATATTAATTCAAAATGGATCTAAGACCTAAATATAAGGGCTAAAACCATAAAGCTCTTTAAAGAAAACATAGAGGTAGATCTTCATGACCTTGAATTTGGCAATGGATTCTTAGATATGGCACCAAAAGCACAAGCAACAAAACAAATAAGTAAACAAATTCGACTTCACAATTAAAAACTTTTGTGCATCTAAGGACATTATCAAGAAAATGAAAAGACAATCTACAGAATGGAAGAAAATCTTTTTACATCATATATCTGATAATGTTTAATATCCAAAATATACATAGAATTCCTAAAGCAGCAACAAAAAGACAGACAACCCAATTAAAAAATTTGCTAATAACTTGAATAAACATTTCTCCAAAGAAATAAAGATAACTAATAAGCACATGAAAAAATGTTCAGTATCATTAGTCACTAGAGCAATGCAAATCAAAGCTACAGTGAGATACCATTTTACACTACTAGCATGTGTGTAATTAAGTAAACAAACAAACAGGAACTAACAAGTGTTGCTGAGGATGTGGAGAAATTGGAACCTTTGCATTGCTGGTGGGAGTGTGAAATGATGCAGCTGCTGTGGGAGACAGCTTAGTAGTTCCTCAAAAGTCTAAAAAAGGAATTACTGTATATCCAGCAAGTCTACTCCTAGGCATATACCCAAAGAAATTAAAAGCTGGGAGTCACACAGATATTTGTAGGCCAGTGTTTGTTGCAGCATTATTCACAGTAGCCAAAAGATAGAAACAACCTAAGCATGTGTCAACAGATGAATGGATAGACAAAATGTAGTGTACACATAGAATGAAATATTGTTCAGCCATAAAAAGGAAAGAAGTTCTAATAGATGCTGTAACATGGATGAACCTGGAAGACATTATGCTAAATGAAATAAGCCAGACACAAGGGACAAATATTGTGTGATTCCATTTATAGGAAATATCTAGGATAAGCAAACTCGTAGAGACAAAAGTAGATTAGGTGTTACCAGGGCCTGGGGGGAGGAAAGAACGGGTAGTTATTACTTAGTGTTTACAGAATTTCTGTTTAGGGTGATGAGAAACTTTTGGAAACAGATAGTGGGGTTGGTTGTACAACATTGTGAATGTAATTAATGCCATTGAATTGTACATGTTAAAATGGCTAAAATGGCAAACTGTTTTATTTATCTTTTACCATTAAAAAAAAAATCTTATGTGAGTAGCCAACCTTGGGAATAGAATTTTTAGTGTGTTTTAAAATATTATGAAAGAGGACTTCCCTGGTGGCGCACTGGTTAAGAATCCACCTGCCAGTGCAGGAGACGTAGGTTCAAGCCCTGGTCCGGGAAGATCACACATGCCGCAGAGCAACTAAGCCCATGTGCCACAACTACTGAGCCTGCGCTCTAGAGCCCGCAAGCCACAACTACTTAGCCCGCATGCCACAACTACTGAAGCCCGCGCGCCTAGAGCCCACACTCCGCAACAAGAGAAGCCACTGCAGTGAGAAGCCTGCGCACAACAATGAAGAGTAGCCCCCACTCGCTGCAACTAAAGCCCATGTGAGCAACAAAGATACAATGCAGACAAAAATTAATTAATTAATTTTTAAAAAATTACAAAAGAAATTAATTGGATCTGGGAGCATATTTGTATAAGCATATTGAATTGCAACTCTACATGAAGTTGCAAGAAAAACTGATGGAATTCTGAACTGTAGCCAACAACGCATGTATTCAATTTGGACTTCTGCTTCTAGGTTTTAATGGCAAAATATGTAACTGGGAATACCACTGTATTGTTATGATTTTTATGAAAGGTTAAGTATATTCCATCATCTTTCCCTTCCTAAAAATGAAAATTCTGATAAATCATAAAAGTACAAAATATACATTTAGAACTTTTCAGGTGTTTATCTTATATTTTTGTGTATGTTTAATCATAAGTAATATAATTAATGTATGTATAATTTATAAATATGCATGCATTGGATGCTCAACTATTTTTGCTGATAAGGGTACACAATTTTATAATGTTTAGGGACTTCCCTGGTGGCACAGTGGTTAAGAATCCACCTGCTAATGCAGGGGACACTGGTTTGATCCCTGGTCTGGGGAGATCCTACATGCCGTGGAGCAACTAAACCCATGCGCCACAACTACTGAGCCTACACTCTAGAGCCCACGAGCCACAACTACGAAAACCCACGCGCCTAGAGCCCATGCTCCGCAACAAGAGAAGCCACAGCAGTGAGAAGCCCCCGCACCCCAATGAAGAGTAGCCCCCGCTCACTGCAACTAGAGAAAGCCCATGCATAGCAACGAAGACTCAACACAGCCAAAAATAAATAAAATAAATAAATTTATAAAAACACGTTAAAAATAAAAATGTTTAGAGGCTGTCCATTAGGAGGATATTGTCATTTAAAAAGCATTTTGTGAGTGGCATATCTTTAAAGTTGTATTTTTTCTGTGTTTTAGGCTGCTGGTCTTGGGCGTATGAAACCAAACACACTTGTCCTTGGATTTAAGAAAGACTGGTTGCAAGCAGATATGAGGGATATGGATATGTATATAAACTTATTTCAGTAAGTATCCTTTTAATTCAGTAACTTAGTTGATTCAGAAAATATTAATTTTGAAAGCTTGCACTGGTTTTTGAAGTCTGTTTCTCATATAGTCTCTTCTAGTAGAAGCATAGAATGAAAATAATCATTTGGAAGTTATTTACATTTCTTTTTTTAAAATGCACTTACATGTTTGCTTTTCCACCCCCTTGAAGTATTAAGTTCTGCGTTTACTATTCACTTTTCAGTGGTATTTCCAATGATGTTTATAAGACAGCATAGTTTTGATTTACTTCACTTTAATTTCCTTCTTACAGGTTGTCTAATGAGTTCTTATCCTTTTGTTACTTTGTCTTTCTGATTTGAATCTATCCGTGTTATTTTTGGATACGTATCTGTTTAATCTATTACAAAGGTGTTTTGGGAGTGAGTTATTTAATAAAAAGAATAAAATTTCTATTTTGTCATATTTTGTTTTTAATCTTGAAAAGTACCTTTTCTAGTATTCCTAGTATTTATTTAGCAAATCTCTTTATCTCATTCACACTGTTTTATAGAGGATAAGGATTCCCTCTTAGTACATCATACTTGAAGAGTAGTCTTTTTCTTGTCACAGATGCTGCTGAAATAGAACTGTTCACTCCTTATAAAGTATTTCTTTATAAAAATTGTCATTTAAAAAAAATTTATATTTGGCAAAATAACTCTAGTACCAGATTCAAATCCTACTTCTCTGTGAATTTTTATCTGTTTATCCTTAACTCACTGGAGTTATTTCCCTTCCTGGAGCTCCTGTTATATCTATTGGTAGAACCATATAATTATTTGCCTGTATCACATAGAATGCTTTTGTTTTCATAGATACCTTGAAACATCTTTGTGGAAGTAACCAGATCTCATACTTTACTTTCATATATCTCTTTATATTCATTAGTAAAATATACGATACTTAAGACTTCCCAAGTAATTGTTAAATGGTTTTTAGTAAAATTCAAGCTCTGCTGGTTTGTCAGAGGTTGTGACTGGTCTTTGGCTTTGGGTTTGTTAACTTTTTCGTAAACAGCACTTCACTCTCCCTTTCTAATTCTGTAGTCTGTACTTTGTACGCATGGGGATTAGGGAAAGAAGGAGACTGTGAAAGAAAGACTACATCATGTGGGCTTTGAGCCAAAGAGTATGCTTTTTTTCTTTGAAGCTGTAAGACCAGTGAGATGGAGTAATTATCCTAGAAAATAGAAAAAGTGACATTTTTGCAAATAATTCATTCATTATTAGTTGTAGTTTGTCATAATGGGAGCGCTGAAAGAAAGGAGTCTTTTCTGACACTGATCTTTTAGGAACTGAAGTGAATGTTTGCTCTGAGAGTCAAGTATTAATCCAAGTATTATATGTCAAGCAGCAGTTTAAAGATAGGTAAAATATTGCTCTCTGGTTTCTGGAACCATAGACATTGATGGCTATTTTAAAGCAGTGATACTGCTTACTCTTTTATCTTGTGACACTTATGTTCTGGTTGTGATTTTAAATACCTTGAACAGTTGAGGTATACTTTATTTACTATGTATGTATTAACAGTATGGAGGGTCTGAAACTGCAAATCAACTTCTATAGCTTAAAGAAATTATATACATTATAGAAATTTCTATACCTTATAGCAAAAACATTTAGCTATTTTAGTCTGAAGTAGACTAAGAGCTATATTCACTGGATTTTCTTTAAGGAAATTGATTTTGATTCAATTACTTTATTAACTATTTTTTAAAATACTTGTAGTTATTTCTTCTCTAATAGTTAATTAGATCTTGCACAGTACAGCAGAGGAAGGTTAACATGTCTATTAATTTTTTCTCCAGTGAATCTGGAGAAAATATGGATGTCACTGTAATTTTTAAAGCATATTATAAGAATCAGATACTTAAAGCTGAAAGTAAATTTAGAGATCATCTACTATTGCCTTCATTTTATAGAGGAGAGAGACAGAAATTTTTGTGATTTAAAAGAATTTTTTTTTGTTTTTTTCTTGTTACAGTGACGCCTTTGATATACAATATGGAGTAGTAGTTATCCGCCTAAAAGAGGGTCTGGATATATCTCATCTTCAAGGACAAGGTAAATCTTGTTTGAAATACATTTTTTATCTTAAAAATATAAATTACTTTGTTAGAAAATTATATGTAATTCTACAAATTCTTTAATAATTTTAATATTTACTATCTAATATGTGTCCTATACTTATTGTATGGCATTTTAAGATCAGATCTGATTGGCTCTACCAAAGTTTGGATTTTCTCTTTGTACCAACCTGAATGGTGGCTAGTAATTATTAATAGAATAAAATTCAATTCAAATCATAAGTTTGAGAGAAACAAACATTAGTTATGATTGTAGTTTGGCCAAAGTTATAAAACTACATGATAAATAAAATAATCAGAGGAAAACATTTTAGACATTTTCATGTTTATGGAAGATATACTTTGTACATAGAGGCATATTAATAATGAACAACTAAACTCTGTTATATCATTTACTCTTTCTTCAGAAAAGACTATATTTTGTAACTTTCTCATTTTGAAGTAATTATAGATTCACAAAAATTTGTGTACCCTCCCTCCAGTTTCCCCCACTGGTAACATCGTATCTATAGTTCTGTATCAAAACCAGGAAATTGACATTGGGACAATTTACATACCTTATTCAGGTTTCACCACTTTTACATACACTTGTGTGTACAAATGTGCACACAAGCACATGTGTGTGGTTCTGTTTCACTTGTCACATATGTTGTTTCATGTAAGATACAGAGCTGTTCCATCACCACAAAGATCTCCCTTGTGCTACTGCATTATAGCTTCCATTCATACCCTTTCCCTGTTCTCTAACCCCTGACACCCACTGATCTCCTCTCAAACTATATAATTTTTTAAGCTTTTAAAACTTTTTTTTCATTAAGCTTAAAACCTGTTAAAGTATACTTAGCACTTTGGGCAACTTTATAAAAACTATGGAAAATTCCATACCCTCTAATGATTTCCTTGTAGCTTAAAAAATACTGTAAGTTTAAGAAAATTTGTGTACCTAATATTTTATCCTTATCAATTAATTAACCAGGTCATCAAAATTAGCTAAGGCTAAATAGCTGAGAGGCATATAATGAACTTTCCTCATCTGTTCATGTATTTAAGCTGTTCTAATCCTCCCACTCCCCCCACCACTTTAAGGGTATTGTGCATTTCTGAAAGGAATGCTTTGAGGTCTTTATCCATGTAACACAAAAGTATGGCCTGCTGAAAATGCATTTTCTTACTCTGGAGTAGGCCTTGCAAAATACTATTTATTATGCTTGTTATGCTCTAACAGTAATTTTGGTTTAGGATACCTGTTAATAACTCTGCATAATTATTAGTAGTGTTCCCTTTCACTCTCAAAAATATCAGAGTTTGGCTAATAAATGATATACTCTGTAATTTGCTGAGATTTAAATGTGATTGGAAGTTCAAGAAAATATTTTCACGTGTTTATAATCATAAGAATTGTTTTGAAAGTCTCCTTATTCATCATTAAGATTTGGAGACAGGAATTTGCTTTAGCACAGGGCTTAAGAGCATAGGCCGTAGAGTCAGATATGCTTTGCAAATTCCAGCTTTTTCTCTTAGTAGTTTTGTAGCTGGGGCAAATTTGTTGACTTCCAAGCCTCAGTTTCCTCATCTTTATTCATAAGGCTATTGTGAAGATACTGTCTGTGAAGCTCTTAGCATAGTGCTGGCACTGAGGCTTACATACTTTCTATTGTTATTTCTCTTAATATACACATATCAGTGATGAGGATTATGGATAGAAGATCAATTTCATATTATGTTTGTCTTTATGATAAATCTTTTTTATTGTGGAAGCTAAACGTTTACTAACTCCTTCCCAAAAAACAAAAAATGAAGAAAGTGCTTTAAAAATAGACGGCAATTTCACCATGAGCTTACGAAAGAACTCTATCCCCTAGTTTTGGCTTTATAGTCATGGGTATAATTTTTCACTGTTGTCTGTCATCTTATATGTATATGAACATTTGTCACATCCTAAATTTTTTCATGTGTAAATGACTTTTAGAGTAGAGTTGGTTCACATTTTATACATCATTCTTTTGTGTACCAGATTCTTATGTTCTGTACATCTCACTCATTACTGATTCCCCATCACCTAATTCAAATGTCTGACAGTTAGTTGTGGCTAAAGATATTTAGTTGAATAGTCATTTCAAAATTGATTGTCACATTTGTTTATAATAAGAAATTATTCATTATAAGCTTACCATTATCAACTTTGCTTAAAATTGTCATTTAATTGCTATTATACCATGATGCCCTCTTGTTAAAAGATTCAGATAACATTTTGAATACTTTATGTCTACAGAAGAATTACTGTCATCACAAGAGAAGTCTCCTGGTGTTAAGGATGTGGTACTAAGTGTGGAGTATAGTAAAAAATCAGATTTAGATACTTCTAAACCATCTAGCGAAAAATCAATTACACATAAAGGTAATTTTTATTCAAACAAGAAGTTTTATTAATGGTAATGTTTTAATTTTGGAAGAAATAGTTTTTATTATATGGTATGTCTTACAAAGTAACCAGTTCTCAAACGTGTATTGTTCATTTCTAGTTGCTCAGGTAAAATTTATGCCTTTCCAAAATGGCTACAAATGATTATTTTTAAGGTATTAAGTAGATCATAGAACAGAAACCATGCCAGTTTATTAAACATGCTCTTGTATGTTTTTATTTATACTTAATTTTAATTTAAAGCATAGATTAATCTGAACTTGGAAAGAAACATGGTAGTTTTGGAGTAATGTGTATATAGCATATGATAACACTGAAAGGAATGATGTTTATAAAATTAGTTTACATAATTTTTTTTGTAAATCAAGATACTTCAATACCAGGGGTTTTGTTTATGTGCTGAGATACTCAGAATATTTTTACATCTACTGTACCTGGTATTGTTCAGGTAAAACAGTGTAGTAAAATATCAAGTGTAATTTTATTGCTCAATGTAGTCTCCTCCCAAGAAATGAGCAATTTACGTTTGTCTGCTGAACTGTTGGGCCATAATTACAGAAATAAATACTCCTGGTGGCTAATGTGGTTTAAGCCACAAAAAGATTTCCAAATCTCCTGAGACTTTGGGATAATTTCATCCACAAATCTCTATGTCATGTTTATGAGAAGGAAAGAGGAATGACTTCCAAATCTTACTCTCCCACCCTCACTCTCCTACCTCTGTTCAGCCTAGTATCTCCATCTGTCCTACTCCCAGCTGACATGCAACAAGAAAAATCTGCACTGTAAATCATCAAACCGTATCATACTTTTGCTTCCTGTAAAATAATTACCATTCTTTTTCTGAAATTGATAACCTTGGACAACTCCTATCTCTGAAATCTCTTCTAGATTATTTAGAAGCATTAATGTTGCTTTTTTCTTTCCTCCTTATTTACCTTGTTTGCTTAGAGTAGTGGTAGTTGAGAGTTTAGTTGAGACCCATTTTCCATATCAATTCTTTGCTGGCTTGATTATAATCTTTTTTTTTCTATTTCACCTCAAAATTCTATAAACTGGTTCTGATAACTCTTCTTATGTTCCTGCATTTATTTTTAGTTTGTGGTATACATTCTTTCATTTCCTCTTGTTTGTTGTTGTTGTCCTTTTCTCTTGCCTAAAACAGATCCTTTCTTTATGGAATCTGTTAGGAATTAACAGGTAAAACTATGATAGGAGGAGAAGTAATATATTTATCAGGCATCTACTGTTCCTCTCACATTGTAGTAGATGTTATCCATTCATTAGCTCATTAATGTATATCACAATCTTATGAAGTCTATTTTTATAGAGTAGGGAACTGGGTCAGTACATTTCTACTCATCTTTTTATTATAAAAATGTAAACGCCTTTAACTTAGTTTAAATCATTTTTCAGTGTCAAGATTTCCTTGACATTTCTGAGCTCTTTGAAATGAATACAGAATGTCCATAGTTATATTTATGTTTTTTATTATCATTAAAAATAGATAATATCAAATATCTACTTTATATGAACAGTAATATTTAATACTATTAAATTAAATGTAATAATTGAAATGTTTCTTGTTCCATAACAGGCATAAAAATTAGCATTCAAAAATAGCATTTATTTTGTGCTTATTTTCTATTTAGCCAATTATTTTCAAAATTAGTACAGAAAATATAGGAAAGTTTATATAATTTTAAACGTCTTCAGAATTATAAACATTCTGGTATAGTTATTATATTTCGTACGTCTGTCTTATTGAGGCATACAGTATGCAGAGGGACAGAAAGAGTACCCTTTGAATATATGTTTTGTGCTAGGCACTGAGCTGAGTGCATTAATGCTTGCAATATGACAACCTTAAGAGGTAGGTATTGTTCACCCTTTTAACAAATGAGGAAAGTGAGGAGTTAAGTAAAGTAACTAGCTTAAGGTCACACGGCTAGAAGAAGGGTTAGAGGTAATCTTGGAATGCTGGGAGTCTGACTCAAGAGCCCACTGCAGTGTACTCTTTCCTGTCCAAGTTGGGAGTTTTATGTGCCTTAAACAAATAGTACAGCTTAGAATAGGAAAAAAATTTCAGATTAGGAAAACTATTAACCCTAGGAAATATTTATAGGTATGTAAATGGACCAACATATGCTATATACATGCATGTACACACACACGTGTATATATGTGTGTATATATATATACATATATATACACACATATACATATATGTATATATATAAATTTATGTATTTGAAAAATCACTCCTGTATAACCTGGCATTTTATATAAACCAAAGGACTCTTGTCTCTGATCAAATTCCTAAATATTTCAAGTGGTGATTAATTTTTACAAATACCAAATATATCTATTAAGTGCTTCTAAAATTCCTTGTCAGTCATTTGCACAGTGATGCAGTGGCATGTTTGAAATTTATGTATTACTTGCAACATCAGTTTTATAATATCATATTTCTACTTTATAAGCCAGAGCAACTAATTTCAAGTATGAAAGTTTAAAAGTTTAAAAATTCTAAAGTTTTTGTCCGTTTTACAGGAATGAAATTTAGGGGTGGGTGTTACTCAGTAGCCCTGTTGGAGGAGTCTAAAATATGTTTGCTTTTTCAAATCCTGAACACTCAGTGTAGAAAATATCTTCAGTCTTAATTATTTTTCACACTGTTTCTTCATACTATGTTTTATTTATAAATGTGTTCTAGTTACATTTTCATTATTTTATTAATAAGAAGGCAATTAACTTATATTTTGTGTTTTTTAAACATAATCTAGATGAGGAAGAGGATGGCAAGACTCCAACTCAACCACTGTTGAAAAAAGGCAGGCATTTTTCATCATTTTATTTTAATCCTTTTTCTCATACTGTTAATTCTTTAACTCCAATCTTATTATTTTCTTTCTTTGCCTTGGTTTTTATTTCCATGGTGAGGTGATGTTACAGTTTTTTATTAAATGCAGATTAGAAAAATTATCATTAGGCCAACTAAAGCATTAAATTACCCCAGGAAAAGGTGATATATCAAAGACAAATTCTTTTATATCAAAGACAAATTCTTTTAAATCATGGTAGTATTTCAGAAATATTCAAATCCTGAAAGTCAGTATTTTAATTTTTAAATTTAAACTGCATGGTTTAGATGATAAGTAGAGACACTGAAATAGGTTTATTTACAGTGTCACTTGCATTCTTTACCATCAGTTGTACCCAGCCAAGCCCTTAATTTTGATACTAATATATTTCTCATTTCAAAAATTACAATATTTCTCACAGTCCTGCTGCGTTTGGGAGATACAGTCATGTCAACGTACATGAATTTTATGAGAAGGAGATAGAGGTGAGAGTTATGGAGCAGTGTGGTTTGGTAGCCATATTATTTCATCATGCAAAATCATTCGTCATGTTTTGCGTACATCATGGCAGCATGAAAAGTGAATGACAGACATTCTACAAAAGTGATCAGACTTCCTTCTGTGGATTTATGCTTTTAAAATTTGGTGTAGGGATTTCATTATAGTCATTTGCTTGCTCACAGAGTCGGTGCTGATTTTTTTTTTCTTCCTTTTTAATTCCTGGGGATACATAATGGGAACTCCCTTGATAAATTGTTCTTTAGACCTACAGTAGATGGGTGCCCTTCCTAGGAGTTCCCACAGTCTTTCTGTGATTCAAAGAAAGATGTGGTGGTTATATGGCTTTAGAATTGGGCCTCACATATTGAGGGGACAAAAGTTAGGTATAGATGAGGGAGTTTTTCCTTAGATTGAGAGGTTTCATTGTGATAACTGCATGACTGTATTGATATGTCTCCCATTTCTTTCTGTCTTTTATATTACAGATAACGTTACATTTAAAATTTTTTTTGAGCTTTAAATTATTGAGAAACCAGATTACAAAAGAAATTATGTTCATGGAACGGGCATAAGCTTAATTTGCCCAGTTAGCCTGAAACAGCTTTTCAAAAATCAAAATCTAGCGATCATAATTTTCTTTAGTAGTTTTTATGATTCTCTTTCATTCAAAATGCTTCAAAATATTAGAAATTAGGCAAGATAATTTGGATGAGTTTAGGTATTATAGAGATATTATTTATCTGTAACCCTTTTAAAAGTATATTTAAATTATAAACAACTATAACCTTATGATTGATGTCATATATACAACTACATTATAAACATTTGAATATACAAAAGTTAGGGAACTATGGGAATTTAGCAAAATATACTTTAATATTTACCTTCTCCCTAATATCTTATTTTTCTGCTTGATCCTTCAGAACCCAAAGGCCCTGCTGTGCCTTTAAATGTAGCTGACCAAAAGCTTCTTGAAGCCAGTACACAGTTTCAGAAAAAACAGGGAAAGAACACTATTGATGTCTGGTGGCTTTTTGATGATGGAGGTAAGGTTGCTAATATATGTTTTTAAGAAGTTTAAATTTTCTGAAGTTTTGGGGGTAGTACTAGGAAATGGTATATACTCTTCATTGACCCCATTCCCGTTAAGCCAGGTCCCCCAAAGCAACAGGATTAGTTCCAGAATCAGGCATCACACTTTGTTGTCCTGTCCCTTCAGTATCCTTCAAATTGAAAGTTGCTCAGTCCTTCCTTGAGCTTCATGACTTTAACATTATTTTTAGATATTACAGACCATTTTGTACAATGTCACTTGATTTGGAGTGCTGTTTAATGATTCATCATAATTAGTTTCTGTGGGTAGAAATATCACAGAAGTGATGCTGTGCCCTTCTGTCTGCGTCTTATCAGGTGGCATGGTGTTGATTTGTCTCATCACTGGTGAAGGTAGCTTTGACCATTGAGTAAGGTGGTTTTCCCAAGGTTTATATACTGAAAACTTATCGTTACCCCCTTTCATGATTATGATATTTGGGGCATGGGGAGTTACTTTGAGACTATGCACATATACCATCATTACTGCTATTTTTGGCACCATCTTTAGCATCCATTGATATTTCTGCCTGAATTTATTCTTGCTGTTACAATTGTTGTGGTGTGTTTGTGGTGTCCAAATGGTGATTTTTCCAATCCTGTCATGTCTTCATTTATTAGTTGGTGTTTAACTATAAAGAGGAGCTTTCTCTTTACTTCTGTGTGGACTTATGGATTCCTGTTTTATTCAGTGGATTATGATTTTTTCATTCTCATAGTTTGTTTTGATGTTGTCCCAGATTTGGCCAGCAGTATTCTCTTTAGGATAACTTCTGTGTCCATTTGTCATGTCCAAATCATTCTTTATTTTCTGATAAAATAAGACATTCCAGGCTCAGTTGTGTACTTTACCTACACCAACACTTGAATCACCCTTTATCCAAAGAGGCTTGATTCCTTTTAGTGGAGAATGGTATTTAGAAACAAAGGTCAGGGCATTAGAAATGCCCGTTTCTACTAGGGTGTGACTGCTCCCAGGCCCTCTTAGTGGACAGATGTAGGAAACACACCCCCCCACCCCCACCCCCACACACCTATTTGTATATACAGGTATAGATTGAAACCACTTCCATTGCAACACTGCAGGGTTCACTCCAGCTTCTCCCTTTTTATGTTTCTCATTCCATTGAGAAACATGGCTCCCGTTAGCTTCAGTGAATACTCTCTTTTCCTCAGTCCTGATATAACCAGTCTCCCTACCCTGCCAGGCCACTATCTCATTTCTTTGACTTCCTCGCGTGGGCCCTGACTCCACTGGGCCTCTCTCCTTATTCAGGCCAAGTGGCTTTTTGACTGAATTATTAAGGAAGGACTGAAAGAACAAAAGAACAATTTTCTTTCATATTGAGTTATAATAAAGGTGTTTTTAGCAACTAACTTGAATTAAAAGTTCTTAATTGAGAAATTAGTGTTTTAATAAGTGATTTGTTATATTTTTATGATTCAGGTTTGACCTTATTGATACCTTATCTTCTGACTACCAAGAAAAAGTGGAAAGATTGTAAGATCAGAGTATTCATTGGTGGAAAAATAAACAGAATAGACCATGACCGGAGAGCGTAAGTCTGTTTTAAATTGATGGGCATTTATCTAGTAGTACTTCATTATTTCAATATAGATTTGATAGGGATAACAATTAGACAACACAGAAAATGTCAGTCATGTTGCTCTGTTCTGTAGTGAAGCTGAAAAGTCTAGTTAAACAAGTAAAACCTCATTCTCTTTTAGTCTTAACGTTTCAGTTTAGATTCTTGGTTTTACTTATATGTAATATTTTTTAACGTATTAACATTTTAGAAAATCTTTATTAAATACTTGCAGCATCAAAGTGTTAAGCAGCCTTTTTTAAAAAGAAAAATCGGTAAAAAATACACAAAAGTGATATTTGTATATGCGTTATATTTTGTAGACTTCTAGACAACAGAAATGCAGGATGGCATTGTCCATTTTCTTATTTCTGTCTGTCCTGTCACAATTCTAGTTCTGGTTTCATTGCTTCTCTAAGTACACTGTGTCTCATCTCTGATCATTTCGTAATATATCATGCATATTGCTCCCAATTTCACATTTAGAAAGCAAAGCTTTGATCATGTGATGCCTCTGCCCCAAATATTTTTAACTTCTCTGTTACACACCACAGAGAGTCTAGGCGACAGGGCCCTTTACAATCTGTCCTCCTGTTTCCTTTCTGTCTCTATCTCCTATTCCCCCAAATACGCCTTGTACTTCAGTTTACATTTCTACATCTGCTCTAAACAAACATATGATTTCAGACTTTCACTTCTTTGCCTGCTCTCATCTGTCTACTACAAATAGTTCTTCACTTGCCTCCTCCCTTCTCTGTTAAAATAACTCCCTTCTTTAAAACCCCAGTACTTATTGTCACCTTCCTCATAACGCCTTCCCTGTTTCTTTCTAGTTGTTACATTCCCTTCCTGAAACACGATATACTTGATACCAATCATTACATTCTGAGGCTTGAATTATTTTCTTATCTTAGATTTGAGTTTTGTGGGTCCTATAACACATATTAGGCACTTAGTAGCTTTACACTGGAGTTGAGCTAAGTGTTTATACATTTCAAATCATGAATTATGCAAGAAATACTAGTAATTTAAAAGTTAAACCTATAGCTTGTTTGTTTTCTGTTACCTTAATTTAGAAAACTCATTTTATTAAAAATAAAATCCTGTTTTGTTAATTGCTTTTCCTGTATGTGTGTTTCAACTTTTTTGTTGTTACCACCAAAGTTTAATTGCCAACTCTGCCTCCAAAAAGGTATTTATTTACTGAAAAATTAGAGGCTTATTGGAGCTCCTTTTCACGTTTGTCCCAGTTTAAAAAAAAAAAAAAAAAAAAAAAAGCTGTGAACTTAATCTGCCATCAGTTATAGCTTCAGTTTTGCCCGAAAAGTCAGAGTTGGACCTTGAAATATGCATTATTTGTGGATAGAAGAATAATCCAAAAATAATTTTAAAATAACTGTTTACTAGTTTTTACTGAAATACATATACTTACGAATATAATTTGACTAAAATTAACTTTAAAAAAACTAGTTGCCATTCAGATTTCATTATTAATGTCTTGCTCTGTCCATTCATTATTGGATACTAAGGAGAGATTCAGAGAAAGTAAAAGAATACAACACAAGTTTCTACTCAGAATTTAGATGTCTACTTTGTAAGTTAATTCAGATGGACTCTGTTTAGTACCTATCGATTCAGCCCTAAATAGAATAAGAATACTTCTATATACATCCTTCATGTGTCTCAATGCTTTGTTCTAGGATGGCTACTTTGCTTAGCAAGTTCCGGATAGACTTCTCTGATATCATGGTCTTAGGAGATATTAATACTAAACCAAAGAAAGAAAAGTAAGTTATTGGATTAATTACTTTGTATAAATTTCTGATTCTTTTATGGATGACCTACTCAGACATGCTAACAGATCATTTAACTTAAACTAATTACCTGGGGACTTTGCCTGCTGTTAGTTACATGTGAAGTCAGCTTGTTTTTAATCTAGCAGATAGTTGGCATGCCTATTGCAGATACTGAAGTAAGTCTAAAGGGTTTTTAATATTTAGAGAAGAATTCAATTACTGATTTACAAGTAGTTTTTGAAAATCATTAGTGCCACAGAAATTCCACATGGTTCTTTAAATTTCCATTGTTCATTATGACCACTCAGTCCTTACTCCACATGTGTAATACTTTCCACTATTTTGTTTTTTTACTGAAATAGGGTAAAAAATAAATCTAAGAATTTGCCTATAGTAATTGCATTCACAATTCTCAAGAGTCAAAGAAAAGTAGACTTGTGGACTATTCTACCTGGGAATGGTATATGGAAGTTGTTATAATTATATATATTTATATTACTGTACATAATTTTAATTACTTTCAGATATATGTTGAATATATGATGAAGCTGGTATAAAGAATTCATTTTAAGTAGAGAACAGTAAGGTATACCTTGTAAGGTTGTAGTCAGGGAGACATTTTTTTCTCTTATAGAAGAATATATACTAGGAGATTTGTATGAGACTAGTTCTGAAAAATATGTTTTTCACATTCATAGAGGTTTAGAATGCTGTTCATGTTCTTCCACTATCTTTTGTCCTTTTTAGTATCTTTGGACCTACAGCTTAATTCTGGATCTTAAATGTTTAATATCTGCCCTTTCCTCCCTTCAAAATGTTCTAGTACCTTTTCTTACACTACTTCTCTTCAGTGGTACTTGAACTGGGAAAGCAATTGAGTGTTTTGAGTAAAGGAGTAACACAATTAGACTTATTGTTTAACAGGATCATTTTGGCTTATGTGATAAAATTTATTTAGGTTGGCGGGCTGGGGTATAGGAGCAGGGGCAGATACAAGGAAACCTGCACTAGCAGTTAAAATTTCAGTTCTTTTATTATGAATATGATTCTAAATTTCTAACCAGTTAGAGAAACTAGTGATTGCTATTTTCAAAATAAATTGCCAGAGTGATTGTTATAGTCAGAGTATGGAAGGGAGCACGATGGTTGGAAAACACTAACTTCTATAGTTATAATTACACTAACTTTTCAAGTTATGATTTAGTGTTTAAGATCTTACTGTTAAGTAATTCAGCATAAGGTTAATTACCTGTATTCTGTTTTTCTAAGTATTGTAGCTTTTGATGAAATGATTGAGCCATACAGACTTCATGAAGATGATAAAGAACAAGATATTGCAGATAAAATGAAAGAAGATGAACCATGGCGAGTAACAGATAATGAGCTTGAACTTTATAAGACCAAGGTATTCTTTCTCTCCTGCTTCCTTTTCATTAATCTTCCATGTGATTTTTTTAAAAAATAACTTAAGACATATGTATCAAGAACTGCAGTGGGACATTAAAAGGATCATACACCATAATCAAGTGGGGTTTCTCCCAGGAATGCAAGGATTCTTCAGTATTTGCAAATCAATCAGTGTGATACACCATATTAACAAATTGAAGGAGAAAAAGCATATGATCATCTCAATAGATGCAGAAAAAGTTTTCGACAAAATTCAACACCCATTTATGATAAAAACCCTCCAGAAAGTAGGCATAGAAGGAACTTTCCTCAACATAATAAAGGCCATATATGACAAACCCACAGCCAACATCGTCCTCAATGCTGAAAAACTGAAACCATTTCCTCTAAGATCAGGAACAACACAAGGTTGCCCACTCTCACCACTATTACTCAACATAGTTTTGGAAGTTTTAGCCACAGCAATCAGAGAAGAAAAAGAAATAAAAGGAATCCAAATCAGAAAAGAAGAAGTAAAGCTGTTACTGTTTGCAGATGACATGATACTATACATAGAGAATCCTAAAGATGCTATCAGAAAACTACTAGAGCTAATCAATGAATTTGGTAAAGTAACAGGGTACAAAATTAATGCACAGAAATCTCTTGCATTCCTATACACTAATGATGAAAAATCTGAACGTGAAATTAAGGAAACACTCCCATTTACCATTGCAACAAAAAGAATAAAATACCTAGGAATAAACCTACCTAAGGAGACGAAAGACCTGTATGCAGAAAATTATGACACTAATGAAAGAAATTAAAGATGATACAAATAGATGGAGAGATATACCATGTTCTTGGATTGGAAGAATCAACATTGTGAAAATGACTCTACTACCCAAAGCAATCTACAGATTCAATGCAATCCCTATCAAACTACCACTGGCATTTTTCACAGAACTAGAACAAAAAATTTCATAATTTGTATGGAAACACAAAAGACCCCGAATAGCCAAAGCAATCTTGAGAAAGAAAAAACGGAGCTGGAGGAATCAGGCTCCCTGACTTCAGACTATACTACAAAGCTACAGTAATCAAGGCAGTATGGTACTGGCACAAAAACAGAAATATAGATCAATGGAACAGGATAGAAGGCCCAGAGATAAACCCATGCACATATGGTCACCTTATCATTGATAAAGGAGGCAAGAATATACAGTGGAGAAAAGACAGCCTCTTCAATAAGTGGTGCTGGGAAAACTGGACAGGTACATGTAAAAGTATGAAATGCTAACACTCCCTAACACCATACACAAAAATAAACTCAAAATGGATTAAAGACCTAAATGTAAGGCCAGACACTATCAAACTCTTAGAGGAAAACATAGGCAGAACACTCTATGACATAAATCACAGCAAGATCCTTTTGAACCCACCTCCTAGAGAAATGGAAATAAAAACAAAAATAAACAAATGGGACCTAATGAAACTTAAAAGCTTTTGCACAGCAAAGGAAACCATAAACAAGATGAAAAGACCACCCTCAGAATGGGAGAAAATATTTGCAGATGAAGCAACTGACAAAGGATTAATCTCCAAAATTTACAAGCAGCTCATGCAGCTCAATATCAAAAAAAACAACCCAATCCAAAAATGGGCAGAAGACCTAAATAGACATTTCTCCAAAGAAGATATACAGATTGCCAACAAACACATGAAAGGATGCTCAACATCATTAATCATTAGAGAAATGCAAATCAAAACTACAATGGGATATCATCTCACACCGGTCAGAATCGCCATCATCAAAAAATCTACAAACAATAAATGCTGGAGAGGGTGTGAAGAAAAGGGAACCCTCTTGCACTCTTGGTGGGAATGTAAATTGATACAGCCACTATGGAGAACAGTATGGAGGTTCCTTAAAAAACTGAACATAGAACTACCATATGACCCAGCAATCCCACTACTGGGCATATACCCTGAGAAAACAGTAATTCAAAATCATGTACCAAAATGTTCACTGCAGCTCTATTTCCAATAGCCAGGACATGGAAGCAACCTAAGTGTCCATCAACAGATGAATGGATAAAGAAGATGTGGCACATATATACGTTGGAATATTACTCAGCCATAAAAAGAAACGAAATTGAGTTATTTGTAGTGAGGTGGATGGACCTAGAGTCTGTCATACAGAGTGAAGTAAGTCAGAAAGAGAAAAACAAATACCGTATGCTAACACATATATATGGAATCTAAGGGAAAAAAAAAAGTTCATGAAGAACCTAGGGGCAAGACAGGAATAAAGACACAGACCTACTAGAGAATGGACTTGAGGATATGGGGAGGGGGAAGGGTAAGCTGTGACAAAGTGAGAGAGTGGCATGGACATATATACACTACCAAACGTAAAACAGATGGCTAGTGGGAAGCAGCCGCATAGCACAGGGAGATCAGCTCGGTGCTTTGTGACCACCTAGAGGGGTGGGATAGGGAGGGTGGGAGGGAGGGAGACGCAAGAGGGAAGAGATATGGGAACATATGTATATGTATAACTGATTCACTTTGTTATAAAGCAGAAACACACCATTGTAAAGCAATTATACTCCAATAAAGATGTTAAAAAAAAAAAAAAGAACTGCAGTTGGTTATGAGAGGAACCAGTGGTGTAAACTAAATCTACTTTAAGTTGTAATTATATTTGGATAGTGCAAAGCATTAATTTTTTTAAAATTCTGGAAAAGATATTTTTATTATACCAAAATTGATTTTGGTTTCTTTTTGTCTACTTAATAGCTTTATGAACCAGGGTAAATTCCAGTTTTCAAAAGGTCTAGTAATGACTTTGTTCTGTTTTATTTCAGACATACCGGCAGATCAGGTTAAATGAATTATTAAAGGAACATTCAAACACAGCTAATATCATTGTCATGTAAGTAATACCTATACAAAGATTTCCTTGGGTATTCATTTTATGATAATTCAATTAGGATTCATTTCTATTACCAAGTATATATAACATCCATAATGACTTTGTGGTTATGAGGAAAAATACTTATTAAATATACGTTGCTTTAAACATATGAAGAAATCATTTAAGATAGGAGGAAAGAAAAACAAAAATATTAACCTTAAGCTTGCATGAATCTAAGTACTTCTTTATCATAATAGTTTAATCTGCGATTTTTCCTTTATCCTTTTTCCCACTTTTAAAAAATCCCTTAGCTTTGGAAACACCACAGCATAGCCATCAACATTTGTGGGGTATGAGGGCTGCAAGTTAAAACGTCGATCCCAGGCAGCTTCTTCATAGAAATAACTCCATCAAGTTACGTGGAGGATTAAATTTAAAAAGTAGTTCCTATCTCAATTCCCACCAAGTTCCCACACACAAAATTTACATCTAAACGCATTGTCTTCACATTGAATATCGATGCTTATGCTTACTCTGGCTTTTCCTCCACTAAACCAGGTTAGCTAGATCTTTCTTGAACCCAAATTATCTCAGTCCTGGAGCCTGGGTCCTTATATAGGTAAAGAAGGCTCAGATCTCTGAAACATGCCAAATGATGAAATAAAGTAATACCAAAGGATTGTTAGTTTGATTAACAACAAATATTTAATACACCAGAAAATTTCAGATTTTGCTGATGATAATTAAGTATCTGTAATGGAAGTCGCTAAAACATAGAAAGCTGGAGAGAGACACTCTGTGGAGCAACTGGACATACTATCTACAATGTACAAATGGAAATGAAGAGTCCAGAGAGATAAAGGAAATTGAACATTAATATGTAGAATTATGTTTGAATTTCATTTGTCCATGTATAGATACCACTATCGAAATTCAGATAGAAGAATTTCTATCTAAAAGAATTCTAAGGGGAAATTTGAGGTTTAATGTTAGATACCAAATGTGTTAGGGTTTATAGAAATATTTATTTGCTATTCTTATTTTTGGAAATATTTTGTTCAAACTTGAAAAAAATGGGAATAATTATATGTGAGTATAGTAGTTACTACACTATATG
The DNA here is from genome assembly GCF_039906515.1 of Pseudorca crassidens. NCBI lineage: Eukaryota > Metazoa > Chordata > Mammalia > Artiodactyla > Delphinidae > Pseudorca > Pseudorca crassidens. The sequence goes on from NC_090298.1 coordinate 106,159,139, forward strand.
CAGAATTTCCCTGCACTCAAAAATATTCTGTAACTATAGTAATTTTTAGTTACTATTACTGTGACTTAATTTGTAATTCTTACATTTTATTCTTCTCAACGTAAATGCATTGTCTAATTTCCTTTCTTTTTTTGATACCAGGAGTCTCCCAGTTGCACGAAAAGGTGCTGTGTCTAGTGCTCTCTACATGGCATGGTTAGAAGCTCTATCCAAGGACCTACCACCAATTCTCCTAGTCCGTGGGAATCATCAGAGTGTCCTTACCTTCTATTCTTAAATGTTCTGTCTGCACAGTGGACAGCCCTCCAGACGGTACTTCAGTGCCTAGTGAAGTAACTGCTATCACTGAAATCTTCAATGACACGTTAACATCACAAGGGCAAACTGACTTATTTTCACTATTTCATTAATTTGAAAGCACACAGAGAAGTTGCTCCATTGCTATGTGTATGGAGACTTCAGTTTTAGTCAATTCCTTATCTCTCTCTTAGTGAATGATGATTCCTTGTTGTTGGACTGAAGCTTGTGAGAGTAAAGTTTTCCTTTGCTACTTGAATAGCAATAAAAGTGTGTTAGTTTTTGATTGATGAAAGGAGTACAAAAAGCCTTTAGCCTTGAGGTGCCTTCTGAAATTAACCAAATTTCATCACTATATCCTCTTTTATAAATTTGTAGAATGTCAAACTTTGCCTTCAGCTATTTTTATTTCTAGTCTCTTTCACCTGAAAATAAAATGGACACTGCTTTTCTTTTTCCATTGACCAATTACTGTTGAGTACTGTATGTTTTCTATTACTTTTGTAAAGGTGTCTGTTAGATATTAAAGGTGAGAATTAGGGCGAGTTAATGAAAATGCAAGAAAAAAAATGGGAACCAAAAAGTGACCCCAAGTTTAGGTTTTCATGAATCTGTATCAATGTAGATCTAGGGGAAAAAAGGCCAAATAGACTTCTTTTTTTTAAACCTCTAATTGGCTGTTATTTATATCTTATTTGATTACTATTTCTTGAAACCTTAGGGAAGGTTGAAGATTTATCCAGTACTTCTATATACCATGCTGAAAAATCACATATTGTCATTCTTTAGACAAAAATCTTTAAGATCGTTAGACAAAAATCTTTAAGATCGTTTGTATTTATTAGAAGAAAGATCTGTCCTAATTTAGAGTTTTCCTCAAATCTGAGGAACTTTTACGAAATGCTAAAAGACTTTTCTGGAGGAAAATTAGACAAAGCATTGTTGTTTAATAGAATATTTCAATAAACACATGGAATATCACTGTATCATCCTTTTTATAAATAATTAAAATATTTAGTGTTTAATTGAATGGTTAAATGGACCACTGGTTTCTTAGTGAAATGTTTTTAGGCTCAATTCATTCAATTGTCAAGCTCATAGTCTTAATTAATATACTCAGGTTTGAACAGATTATTCTGAACATTTAAATTTAATCCATTCTTAATACTTTAAAACTTTTGTGTTAAGAAAAACTGCCAGTTTGTGCTTTTGAAATGTCTGTTTTGACATCATAGTCTACTAGTACCGTTTTGACAGTGCATTATGTACTGTTACTAAAAGCTTTATATGCAATTATTAATGTGAAGTTTTTCATTTTTTATTCAAGGAAGGATTTCCTAGAAACATTTCAAGGGATAATATGTCTACATATCTGTGTGTGTGTGTGTGTATATGTATATGCATACACAGATGCATATGTGTATTTATAATGACATGTTGCTGGTTTTTTGCATTTTAAAGTGATCAAGATTCATCAGATTATATTTTTTGTTTCAGTAAACATGAGTTCACAGATTGAAAGACAGGTTTCATGGAGAAGAAAGGTGATCGTTTGAAGGGCATATAACTTCACACAGTTATCATTCAGTTAGAAAATGGAGAACATTTCATCTAAAGTACTGTTCAGTGTGTTCATTGGTATAAGTTTCACTGGTGCAGAGTTTATGTAGGTTTTCATGAATCTTGATAGAAATCTATAAAATTACTACTGTTGTTCAGTAGTGCAATATTTTTGCTGCATGAGTATGAACTAAGTTAACACCATAGAGGAGATCTGATAATAATTTTAAATTCAGAATGTTAAGAGAATGAGGTAATTGTTTTTCTAACAGTTTTTTCCAATGTTATAACTCATAGCATTGTACCATTTATTGGAGGTTTTGTAGGGTTTGGAGGGAAAGACAGTAGAAATGTCATATTATTCAGTAAACAATATGTTTGAACTTTTAAAATGGTTAATAGGGCATAACTGAGTGCTGCTATCTTGAAATGTGCACAGGTACACATACTTTTTTTTTTTTTAAGTTTTTCCCATTCAGGAAAACATCATTGTGATCTATACTGCAGGAACCAAATGTCGTGCATCATACATATGTGTATAAAGTACATAAAATATATCTAAATATGCATAATGGGGGAGGGTAATATTGTCTGTGAAATAATGTTAAGAAGCTTTTCACTTTAAAAAATAATGCATTACTTTCACTTAACACTAGATACCAGGTCAAAATTTTCAAGGTTGTTGTAGTGCTCTAATAAATTTCAGCAATTAATTCTTAGAGATGCTAGCTAGTGTTGAAGCTATTCTACTCTATTTTATTTATGCTGAATTTCATTATTTTAATGCCAAAATTTTTTAAGTTCTAATCATTGGTGATAACTTGGAAATAAATAATTATGTAATGGCATATGACACGTCATTATTTCTATAGGTAAAAATTCAGTGGGTTTAGAGAATGGTGGTGTTAAGGTGATTATTAACAGTTAATTAAATCAGATATTTATTTGTTACATTATTTCATTTGTATTTTAGGTTTCCTTTTACATTCTTTTTTTATGCTTTCTGACATTACATATTTTTAAAGACTATGGAAAAATAATTTAAAGATTTGAGCTCTGGTGGATGTTTATGTACTAAGTTTGAAAATGTAATATTTTGATAATACTGTACTATAACTGTCACAGAAATGCATTTCTAATGTTTCACTGTTGAGTATTGCAGTTGCTGCTTTGTACAGAGGTTACTGCAATAAAGGAAGTGGATTCATTAAAACAATTTAATGTCTACTCTTATATTTTATAAATCTATGTCAACTTTGTGATTTAACCACATTTATACAATTTACTTCATGGATGTCTGAGTGTTTTAAATGGCTTTTACTTTAATATTCATGCCTTGGAAAAGTTGTTTGAAATTTTTCACTATCCTTAAGCCTTTGGAATAATCACTAGTTATATTGACAGTGAGACTGAGCCATATCAGATGCAGCTCATTTTGATATTTTGTAAATGATTTAACTTTTCTAATTCTGCTTTGTCTTTTGGTTAAAATCACATGGTTATGAATGAGGAAACTAGAAGATTAAAATGGATTCATAGCCCCTGAGTATAATTTGATTCTTTTCTTTCTAAGATTTTTGGCAAAGCTAATTTACAGTTTTACAAAGCATTTTCACTTTATCATTTGAACATTACAGTAGGTGTGTTATATGTTCAGGATAGCTATTTCTCTCTCTTCTACTATTTAGCTTGGAGCATTGTAGCAAATTCCCAAGGTCATGTCAACAAAGGATGTTGGCCTAGAGCACAGATCTTTCATCTTCAGGGATGTCGCCATTATACATTCACTGCTGCCCGATCCATAACTTAATGGCTGGAATAGGTTGGTCATCTCCAAACTACTCATATTTATCTGCCCAGCAAGTGTGTGCTCAGGTAATGCAAATTACAGTTACAAGTATAGATTGGCCACAGGCTACCTAATAGATCTGAAACAAATGTAAGTGTCCATTGTATGATCTTTGCTTTTTGCTTTTTCTCCAATAAGCTGCTGTTTGGGCCAGTTTGCTCACTTGTTTATGTGTATGGGGTGTTTATGAGAATTCAAAGGCAGCTATGAATGTGGCATTTACCATCAGAGCATCCAGTGGTTTTCAAAACAGGAATGTAATTACATATTTGAGCCAGCAGGGTTTTTTTGTTCTTTCACTGGGAATAAAAGATAAATGCTTTGATACACTTCTGTCTTTGTTTATGTATCAACAGGATGTCTGTAGGATCAGAGGAAATAGATGGTAGTTTAACTATCTGAGTAAAGACAGCAGAAGTCCTAGGATGCACTCATCAGAAAGTACTTTTTAGCTAGTTCAGATAGTAGATACATAAAAGGTATTGGTGGGTTAATCAGTTAGAAATACATTTTTTTGTAGACTGCTAAAATACCTGAAGAACTCAGTCTTCTTATAGAGTCTGGAGGCAATGGTTATAGACCTGTTTTACGTGTGGCACAGGAGTTTCAGGTAGGCTATTAAATGGTAGCATTAAGAACTTCAGCCCATTTTTTCCCCTTGAAGCTACAACTGAATTTTGTGTTACACAAGGTTAAGAGTTTGAAACTACTGTTTTAGAGGAAAATGTGAAGACTTCTGAATATGTCTCCTCCTGCAGCCTTACTTGTGGCTGCTGTCCTCACAGATCAGGAACTCATTCCCAAAAATGATGGTGTCTTGTTAACACATATCCTTTGTTCCACTTTTCTGGGATATGAATGCCAATTAGCAAGATACTCTGCCCACAGCTACAAATGAAATTTACTTGTTTAATCCACAGAATAGGATCAGTGATCCATGGATACTGAATGCAAAAACAGACCTCCCAGACTCGGTACTTGTCAAAATTTCATTAGAATACTGCTAATTAAGCTTTGGGGGTAGAGAATTGTGGAGATTTTATTCTGGAAGTGTTAACTTAGTCTGAAAAAGGGAAGTAGTTTACAGGATAATTTCATATCCAGCTCATATCTCTAATAACAGAGCAAAAACTTTTAAAAGTAAGGAGGCAGTGTGTTTTTGATTTACATATAGTACACAGAAGACATATAACAACTACTACTGTAAGATATGATTGCATTTGCTCTTTTAAAATTAAGTCCCAAGTAACCCATTTTTAAAAGGAGGTCATCACAGTTTGAAAAGGAGTGAGCTTTAAGAGTTTATCTGTATGAACAATATAACACAGGTTATTTTTATTTCAAGCACACAACATTTTTGCTTAAGCCATGAAAACTCCTTTGAGGTTCCTAGAAGTGTTAACTAGTCAAGACATTTAAAAGATGACACGAACTATTTGGGAATTGAGGTGGGGGTAGTAGGATGGAAAGTTATACTCCAAGAAAGGTTCATGGATTGTGAAAGACTGCTTTTATGGCTAAAAGTCTTGCATTCATTCTTCCTTCTGGGAAACAGTGAATTGTGAAGAATGGAAGTTAGTTTTTTTGTTGTTTCTTTTTTTTTGTTCTTTTTCCTGAATTTTAAAATCTGTTGATTTTAATCAGCATCTCCTCTTAGCTACGTGGTACTAATCTCAGAGGTATGACCTAACTCTTCCAGGTAGTCTTTCTCTATGGCTGTTCCATCAGTAAAGATAATCCTTTGTTTACTATCCATGCACCTGTGAGTTTAGCATTCTTGACCGTAAATTTCACAGTTGGTTTTTTTCAGAAAATTGAAGATAGGGAAGCACAGATGTATTATGTATTGAAACACTCACTAGAAGAGTGGTTCTCAAATTTTAGTGCATCAGAATCACCTGGAGAGTTTGTTAAAATCTAATTGCTCCTGCCAAACAATCTCTGTTTTGAGTGAAAGTCCTTCCCTTCACAAATGCAGCTTCCCAGTATAACCCTCTCTTTACGGTGGCCTTTGTCTTCTACTCATGCCTTATCTATTGAGTTTCTTCCACAGGGTACACTTATTTCCATGTCCTCAGCTGTGAATTCAGATAATGACCTCCCTTCCACATTCCTCAGTGTTTTCCTTTTATGTTAGATCTTCTTCAGTGGTAGGAATAGAACCTAAAGCACACTAACAGAAAAAGAAGTCCAGGAAGACAGCTCAGTTCAGGGACTCAAGTTTGTGTAAAAGCAGAGACTCTAAGGTTCTGTCTCTACCTTTCCTTCTCTCTCCTTTGCCTCTCTTGGCTTGACTTGATTCTTCAGGTAAGACTGTCACTGCATAGTGTGCTCTATGGCTTCTGAAAAATACAACTCAATCCCAGTAGTTCAACAACAACTGTAGTAAAAAGGTGGTATGTTGATGGCTACAATAACCTCATTAGTTTTCAGAAGCCATGCCCTCTTCTTTGGGTTTGCCCTGGAGTCTGGGGTTTATGTAGCCCAGGAAATTAGGGAAGGGCCTCAGCTCTTTGGTCTACACCAGTGGCTGGTTCCTTCTCCAAGTGCTGGCTTGCCCAGGTTCCAGAGGTTGATTCAAAGGTGAACAGCTCGCAGGCCAAACCCAAGCCACTGACAGCTTTACTAGGTTTCCAAGCTCTGCAGCCAAATGCTTCAAATCCACTCCCCTCCCTGTCTTCCAACCCAGCCATCCCTGACTCAAAGTTTCTGTTCACAGGGTTATTTGGCAGTGGATTCCTGATTCCCTAGTCTGCAGCAACTCCATTTGCACACCCATCTTGTCCTTTCTCCTTAGGGAAGTATCTCTCCAGAACTCCCTCCCACCCCAGTCCCTGCCCACACTGGGGGGTCAGCCTCCCCCAACCCCAGAACAAGAACCAGCCTTTCCCTTCCCCTTTCCCTGACAATGGTCCTCATGGGAAAATTCAGAAAAGCTCAGTTAGTAGGCTCCAGATCACAGAAGATTCTGCTTTTCCTACAGTATCTAGAAATGCAATAGCCATTTAGAAATGCATTTAGAATGGTAATAGCAGAGTCTTCCCTAACCAAAATAGGCAGAGTACTGTACTTTTTCTAAAGAAATTGAAAGCAGTTTGGTTGATTTTTCCTACTATGTTGCACTAAATTCTCAGCAGCTCACCCTGTTACCCTTGAACCATGCCCATGCAATGGTAAGCCCCAAAAAGATTTTAAAAGTGTAGTGCAGGATTAACTTCTCTGGAGAAGACATACATTACCCCCAGCCTACAGTAGAGGGAGCCAGTGGGCACTGGTGGCATGGGTATCAGATGGAAGGTCATTACAATAGTTCTAGAGAGAGATGTCAGGGGATTGAACCAAGTGAGTAGCAGGAAGAATTGAAAGAGTTTAGATTCAGAAAACATACTGGGAAAGAGTTTTTAAAGGCAATAGAATGTAGTGTGGTTAGGAGGAGAGACTAGGGGATGAGGTGAGGATGACATCGAGGTTTCTGGCTTGGGCCACAGGTGGATGGTGAAATTGAAACAGGAAGCCGAGCAAGTCTGGGGAAAGGTGTGCATGCGGGAGGAAGATAAAGGAGCTGTTTAGAACATGAGTTAAAGATAAGTTTCAGGGTCTGGAACCCAACACGACAATTAGCTATTGAACACCGAAATAATTTACCAACACAATTGGGACTAGAGCCTTCTTTAGAAGCAATACTTAAATTATGCTGATTTCATTCCACAGTTACTGTTTACTTAGGTTTTCTATTTCTTGCTGTGTCAGTTTTAATAATCCTTCATTAAATGTTTATTCCTATGTATTGAAATTTCTAGCAATTCGAGCATGATTTGATAATCTCAAACTTTATACACTTGATATATTCATTTTCTTTTTCACATTTTTTTTCTCCTTTCTCAATTGGATTTGTTTCTGATCCTTAGAAGAGACACTTTTGGATTTATCATTTCCATTAATTTTCTCAGGTGTCACGGCTAAAGAAACAAAAATAGGGAAGCAATGCTCTACATTTAATTCTCCCCTTCCTAAATCACATGGAATATGAGTTTTTTTCCTCTTAATCCCAGAAAAGTACACTCTAAGATACAAATCTATGGAAATAATCGTTAGTTTCCAAAAGGTATCACTATCTTGCAAATAGCAGGATGTAGATAAAGGAAAAGTCATGCTCCTATCTCCAACAGGCTTAAGTATTCCAAAATATCAAAGATACTCTTCTATTTCACGGCACAACATTAGCTCCTTGGCAGAAAGCTGCACATGAGCTCAGGTTGCACAGAGAGCTGACATGTTCTGTTGGATGAACTTGTTGTACTGGAATAGCTGATAAACAAGAGCTATCTCTTGAACTTAAAAAAATGATGAAGAAGAAAGTCACCAGTATAGTACAGTGAAAGGAATATTATTTTCTGCTCACTGCAGGAGACCATATTTTTTCAGGGAAGTTGAGTATAAATATACTGGAAGGTCCTCTTGTGAGAGGAAATAGAAGTGTAGACGTGGCTTTCCAGAGAGACTGACCCAGGTTCCTGTCCTGACTCTGCTATTTACTGTGATCACAGCCCCTCTAAGCCTTGCTCCTCAACTCTACTATGAGGATAATACTATTCACTTCAGAGAGGGGTTGTGAAATTTAAATAAGTTAAAATATGTAAACAGGTGACATATGGACAGTGTTCAGTTGATGTGAGCTCTTTCTCCCCCATCTCTTCTGAATTAGAAATAAGAAAATACTCAACCACTCAGGGCACCGTGAGTGACGCCATCTTCTTGCTCACCCCTCAGGATAATCCATCACCCAATCTTATTGATGTCTTCCTCCTAAGCAACTCAAATTTCTACCTCTCTCCAACCAATAGATTAGCTATGCCATCAGTTCCAATTTCCAACACTGTGAGACTGACCACGTCAGGCCTGCTCTAATCCTAACGTGATGGTAAGAAAGAGTTCGGGATTATAAAGTCAGGGCAGAGGAATGATTCCCGCACCTGGAGGAGGTGGACCCTTCCTTGGGTACTGATGTGGGCCACGCTTTTGGGCTCCTCTCCCCCGAAGGCTCTCTCCCTCCATATCCCCTGAACGTGGTGGGTGCATTCCTGAGGAACTAGAGGGCCACCTCAGAGCTACATCCACTGACTTGTATCCTTTGCACTGTTTCTTTGCTAAATTCTTCAGCACACCCAAGCGAAGGCCACTTAAAACTAAGTCCAAATCTTTATTCTCTTCTAGTCCTCTAACTCAGACCCGGACTTTGTGGATTAGCCAAAATGATCATATAGTTCACATTATTACAACAGGTTTCTCATTTGTCTCTTTGCCTCTCATATTAATTACGTCATTCTGAAAATGAACTTCTTTAGGTTCATTTTCAGCTCCCACTGTCCTGTGTCTTTAACTCTCTACTCCAGCCAGATTAACCATCTGCACAGAGCTTTTGCTTCCAAGCAGTTGAACATCTCAGTTTCATGAGCTGGTCTGTCCTTGACCTTGCTCTTCAAGAGGAAGCTCAGAATCAACTGCTCTGGGAAGTTTTCTCTGGTGCCACCAGGCTGCATTAGGGGTCCCTCCTCTCTGCTGTGCCCTCTGTGCTCACCCACTTGCCCCTGCCATAGCCTCACCACCGACACTGGAGTTACTTGCTTTGTTCTGTGTTTTACACCATTCTGGGAGCACCCTAGGAGCAGTGACTTTAAGCAGGGCTTACAACATAGTGGGCACTTAATGTTGCTGAATGTCTGAATAAGTGAAATGAATGATGAACAAAAGAACTGGTTTTTTTATCGTATGCACCCTATGGACCATGTAGTTTATTTTGTTTTCCATTTAACCTTGACTGATAGGTGAAGTATTAATACTATCAGGAGTATATGGCACACATTCAAATTATTAGGGCTACCCCTGGATTTTCACATCCTTTCTCTTTTCCACTCCACTCCAACTTCTTCACCGATACTGTAGTATCAGTACATTTTTGGAACTAAGTGGGAGTGGTGAAATATTTAAAAACTGAACGAATTTGTTTTATCATTGTGAAAAAGCATCTGCCATCAATGCCTTGTCTTGCCAAGTACCCGAGGACCAACTGCCTCCCAAACCCATGCTCTTATACATACTTTATGAATGAGAAAATGTTACGTAAATATTACTCATGACTTTTCCCAACTGGCAAAATCCTGCTCTTTCTTTATGACACATCTCAAAAGTCAACTTCTCTGACACCCGTTGCCAAACTCCTTCTGCAGCCCTCTCATCTTTTTTCTTGGGCCACTGGCATTGTTATATATTTGATTTCCCTATTAATTTAACTGACATACTCATTTTCGTATCTCCAGTGGCTTATCTCAGTTGTGAACAGCTAGGAGTTTTCAATATAGGATTTTGGAATTAATTAATTAGTGAAAAAATTAATTATATAGAGAGGAAGGCTGATGATAACAGGAGAATGGATGAATGAAATTACAGGAACAGGAGCCTTATTAGGACTGGAGCTTTCTGAAATGGGTGATTTGATTTAGTGCTCTAGTGGTAACAACTACACAGTAATGATATGCATAAGATGTATGCTTGAATTCTTGAGACCTAACCTGCCACAACTACTATTTCAATTCAAGAATTTATTTTGTTTCCTTCATGCTAATCACTAGGCTATCATTATTTGCAGAAGGGGTCATTTAATAAGTGGTTATTGGTGGCTGTATCCCTAATACTTAGCACAGTGACTGGGACATAATAGGTCCTCAGTAAATACAAAGGAGTAGAATCGTGTAAGGGGAGGGAGTGGAGGAGAAGAACGCGAGATGACACCCAAGGACACCGGGGGCTGGGCAGCTGGGCGAGGGCGCCCTCCTTTAAGGCACTTTTAAAAGGTCGATTCCAGGCGATCTGACCCCCAAACTCGGCGCGAGAAGCAAGTTGGGGGAAAGCGTGTCAGGAGCAGCCCTGGGGCTCCAGCCCACCCTTGACAGAGGGCGATAGGGCTGGGGGTGAAATGCTCAAGTCGAAGAGGAAAAGGAGCCAGTGTTTAGTTAGGTGTCAAAGTACTTAAGAAATTACTCACCCGCGTGGCCAAGTCCAGGCACCGGCTGTTATCTCAACTGCCCTTTAAACGCTTTTCTCGGTGGCTTTCGTTCTTTGAGGATTATTGAACAATTCGGACCCACAGGTGCCCGCTGTTCTGAGAAAACTGTGTGTCAAAAAATACACAAATTGAAGCAAATCCTCATTTGTTGTTAAACCTCCAGTCTTTTGAGAGGTCCTTTTCCTGAAACAGAAGACTGAAGGTTGACATACGCCTCCATTTAGAGGTCCTAAATGGAGCGGGGGATTCTCCTGCTTAACCCGGGTCACGCCCAACTCTGGTGCAGACCAACTGAAGAAACCTTGATAGTTCCGCCCGCCCGCCCTCCTCTCCTCGTTCCCTTCTCTCTCCTTGTCTGCGCCCTCTTCTTACAGTTAGTACAAGTGTAATTATGACTTAGATCGTACCCTTCGGTCTTCTTTTTGACAGTTCTCAAATTTCACCATTTATTTAATTGGAGGGGGAGGGTCTTGAAAATAACGCAACTTTAACACCTTTTATAGTTTTAAAAACATCTTTCTTCCATATTTTGACTTCAGTTTTATCAAATGCCAGTCAGAGCGGAGTGAAGACTGGCTAGGGGGAACCTCGTCAGCTCTTTGCGGTTTAGAGGAGAGGCAAGACAGATCTCGCCCGCACGTGGAGACCCGGCCCCACGAGGCAGCGTGGGCCTCGCCCTCACGTGGAAACCCCGCCCCCATAAGGCGGCGCTCGCCTCGCCCTCACGTGGAGTCCCCACCTCACTGAGCAGCGCGCGCCTCGCCCTCACGTGGACACCGCACCTCGCTGAGCCGCGCGCGCCTCGCCCTCACGTGGAGACCCCGCCCCACGAGACAGCGTGGGCCTCACCCTCACGTGGAAACCCCGCCCCACAAGGCAGCGCTCGCCTCGCCCTCACGTGGAGCCCCCCCCTCACTGAGGAGCGCGCGCCTCGCCCTCACGTGGAGACCCCACCTCACTGAGCAGCGCGCGCCAAGCACTCCCGGGGAGACCCCGCCCCACAGGGCAGCGTGCGCCTTACCCTGACGTGGAGGCCCCGCCCCACAAGGCAGCGTTCGCCTGTCCTCACGTGGAGACCGCACCTCACTGAGCAGCGCTCGCCTCGCCCTCACGTGGAGACCGCACCTCACTGAGCAGCGCGCGCCTCGCCCTCACGTGGAGACCCCGCCCCACGGGGTAGCGTGCGCCTTACCCTCACGTGGAGGCCCCGCCCCACAAGGCAGCGCTCGCCTCGCCCTTACGTGAAGACCCCACCTCACTGAGCAGCGCGCGCCTCGCCCTCACGTGGAGACCCCGCCCCACGGGGCAGCGTGCGCCTTACCCTCACGTGGAGGCCCCGCCCCATAAGGCGGTGCGCGCCTTACCCTCACCTGGAGGCTCCACCTCACTGAGCAGCGCGCGTCTCGCGCTCACGGGGAGACCCCCGCCCCACAGGGCAGCGTGCACCTTACCCTCACGTGGAGGCCCCGCCCCATAAGGCGGTGCGCGCCTTACCCTCACCTGGAGACTCCACCTCACTGAGCAGCGCGCGTCTCGCGCTCACGGGGAGACCCCGCCCCACGGGGCAGCCTCACGTGGAGACTGCGCCTCACTGAGCAGCGCGCGCCTAGCCCGCAGAGGAGCGCTTGGGGCCGCGGAATCCGTGTTTATCCTGACAGGGGCTCCCCCGTGTGGCTCCTGTGGACTGTGAAGTCTGTGACTTGAATGTTTATACTTCAATTCTCTTTTGAGGATGGAAGAAGTTCAGGGTCTTGCCCTCCGGAGCAGAGGAGATACTCTTGTTTTCTTTTTAGCACATTTTTGTCTCTCTCAGAGTAGAAAAAGTTTCCAGGTTTTCTCAGACTAACATGGACTCTGGCAGAGGAATTCAGTAACATCCAGTTTCGAGTAACTGAACTGCCTGGGAAAGCATTTGGGGTAGAATTACCGCAGGAAACCCCAAGGCTGCTGTTGTCACGCGGATGAGGGAAAGGGGAGGTTAAGACCTCGATTAACTGAATACCCACTAGGTGCCAGGCATTTTACGTCATTATTTAATCTTAGAATATCTTAAGTAGGAATTATCCCCATTTTTTAAATTGAAGTATAGTTGATTTACAATTTTAGTTTCAGGTGTACAGCATTGTGATTTGGTATTTTTACAGATTATACACCATTAAAAGTTATTACAAGATAATGGCTATAATTCCCTGTGCTGTACAATATATCCTTGTTGTTTATACATTAAAAAAATACGGCGTTTTCCTGACATCCTTGCACAGGGGCCATGCAAATCTTCTCTGTATCCGTCCAATCTCAGTATATGTGCTGCCAAAGTGAACACTGCCATCCCCATTTTATAGACAAGGAAGAAGATCCTCAGAGGCACAAGGTCTCAAAATGATGTAGCGAGGCTCCAAACTGTGACCTAAGTCCAGAGCTTTGCACTAATCAGACCACTTACAAGAAGGCAGCATTTCCTGCTCAACAACTTCTCCTTAGAGATGTCACATTCCAGAGAAATTTCCTTATGTTGCAACTCCAATATCCTTATATCTGTATGGCTCATCTGAGTTATATGTGAGTGTGTCACTTCTGCCTCTGCATTTGTAAAGTGTGTTGCGTTTGCAGATTTCATCTCAAGAATAGTTTTTATGAGTTTTTTTATTTCAGTTTTACTGATGTATAATTGACAACTAAAATTGCAAGATATCTCAAACGTACACAGTGATGATAAACATTGTGAAGGGATTCTCCCCAACTAGTTTATACATCCATTATTATTATTATTATTATGAGTTAATTCATAAAATAAAGTGAGGCCAAGGGAGATGAAGTGACATGCTTAAAATTATTACAACTAGCAAATGGATTTCGTTAAGTCTAGTGATGTGAAAGCCATTTTGATTCTCATATCAGGCTGTCTTACATCTGATTTATAGAGTAGATTTTTAAACATTTGTCAAGTGAGAGCATCACTAAGTTTCCTCCTAACCCTCCAGTTCTGGGAGTTCTGATTTTCTGATTCTTAAGGACTTTCACGTCTTGTCTCCCCTTATCTTCAATGCTCTCGTCAGGGGATGCTAAGGCCATAGAGAGGTTTAAGACTTGCCCTTGGTCACACAGACGGCCTCTGCCCCACCCAAGCCTGGCATACAGACTCTCTGACTTGTAGCCTTGCGCTGTGGGGTAGGCATTAGGATTTATTTGGCCTCAGTTTGCCTCTTTTCTTTGATGAGTGCTTATAATTTCCTTCTTTTCTTGTCTTGTTTTAGAGGGGCTAACCCCATCCTGGCTTTTGGGGTAGACACCTGACTCTGGCCTGGCTACTCAAAGTGATTGTTACAAAAACAAGCTTATGATCCAAACTGAGCCAATAGCAGGCAGCTGTAGGTTTCACTAGCACCTTTGGGTGAAAAGTGTGTCTTTCACCTGGGCTTGCAAAAGGGGTTTTTATGGACTGAATGCCTGTGCCTCCCCCAAAATTCATATGATGGAGCCCTAACTTCCAGTGTATTTGGAGATTGGGCCTTTAGGGAAGTAACTAAGTTTAAAAACGAGGTCATAAAGGTGGACATCAAATCCTATAGGATTAGGGTCCTTGTGAGAAGAAGAGACACCAAAATGTGTTATTCCCCCCAGCCCCCAACACATGCACATACTGAGGAAAGGCCATGGGAGGACACAGAGAGGAAGTGACCATCTGTAAGCCAGGGAGAGAGTCCTTACCTGAACTGAATCCTGCTGAAGCGTTTCTCTGTGACTTCCCAACCTCCAGAACCATGAGAAATAAATCTCTGTTGTTTAAGCCACTCAGCCTATGGTGTTTTGTTATGGCAGCCTGAACTGGGTAACATAGTGGTAAAAGACCATCGGGGAGCCACTGGTCATCATCTCTGCCGCCAAGTGAGAAGGCCAACAGAGGGAGGAAGAGCTGTGAACGGGAGAGAGACTGGGTCTGGACCCTAGACTGTTCAGTATGTGAGCCACTATCTTTGTTTAAACAGCTGTATTGAGGCATAATTCAGATACCATACAATTCACCCATTTAGAGCATGTAATTCAGTGGATTTTTGTACACTGAGAGATATGTGCAATCATCACCAGAGTCAATTTTAGAATATTTTCATCACTTCAAAAAGAAACCCCATCCCCTTTAGTTATCACACCCCTTCTCCCCAGTCCTAAGAAACCATGAATCCTTTCTGTCTCTGTAGAATTGCCCATTATGATCATTTCATATAAATGGAATCATACAATATATGGTATTTTGTGTCTTCTCACTTAGCATAATGTTTCCAAGGTTAATTCATGTTATGGCATGTATAATTTCTTTCCATGGTGAAATAATATTCTGTTGTACACATATACCACATTTTGTTAACCCACTCATCAGTTGATGGATATTTGCATTATCAGCTTTTGCTTATTATAAATTATGTTTCTATAAACATTCATGTGCAAGTTTTGGGGTAGACTTATGTTTTCATTTATTTTGAGTATATATACCTAGGAGTGGAACAGCTGGGTTATATGATAACACTGTTTAAGTGTTTGAGGAACTGCCAAACTGTTTTCCAAAGTGGCCACACTGTTTTACATTCTATCAGCAGTGAGTGTTCTCATTTCTTTGCCAACACTTATTATCATCTGACTTTTAAATTCTAGCCATACGAGTGGGTGTGTGAAGTAACATCTCATTGTGGTTTTGATTTGCATTTCTCTGGTGAATAATGATTTGCATTTCTCTGGTGAATAATGATGTCAAGCATCTTTCCTTGTGTTTATTGGCCACTATATATCTTTCTAGGAGAAATATCTACTTGGATCCTTTGCCCATTTTTAAATTGAAGTATTTGCCTTTTTATGTTTGAGTTGTAAGAGTGTTTATATATCTTAGATACAAGTCCCTTATCAGATATAATAATACTGAAAAAGTTTGAAATATTGCAAGTTACTGAAATATGACACAGAGACACAAAGTGAGCAAATGCTGTTGGAAAAATAGCACCAATAGACTTGTTTAACTCAGTGTTGCCACAAACCTTCAATTTGTAAAAAGTGCAGTACGTGCAAAGTGCAATAAGGTGAAGCATGATAAGACAAGGTATGCCAGTATTTGAAATTCAGTTCATTTTTGCATATTGAACCAATATATTTTTGTTAACCTTAATCCTGCTTAAATTGTACTTTTAGTACTTGGAACTGGAAGAACACTAACCAGTATTTTTCTCTAGACTTCACCATAACTGGCTTCCCCAAAGGTTGGGATTTAGAAATATATTTAAGCTTTTACATGACCTTATTTGATCCCTGCTCACCTTGGGAGGTGTGCATAGTGGATACTTTCATCTGCATTTCAGAGGTAAGGAAACTGAGGCTTGAAAGGCTAAATGACTAATCCAGACTTCAGCTTAGTAAAGGGGCATATCTGGAACCAGGAGATGATTAAATTCTAGTGCCCACCCTAAGGAAAAGTGATTACTTGTCAACCACAGAAACTTTTTTTTTAAGTCATAATTCTAAAAAGTATGGAAAATAAAATCTCAGCCCCCCCCAAATGGTTTGGAACATTTGTGGTAGATAATTTACTATCTTAGGAACTATACAAACTCTTTAAACTGCAAGGCCAACGTCTAAGGAGGCCAATTTGGCATTCCATTTGTAAAAGAAACATAATTATAATGGAAGTTGAAGCAAAGGAAATTAAGTAGAGTGTGTGCTGTACTTGGCATGTATCTAAACACCAAGTTAGGGCCAGTGAGGAAGGTCCATTACTTGGCTTGAGTGCTGAAAAATTTCTTTGTAATTGCTCTCCACTGTAGGTCATTATTTTTTTACTTAAAAACTGTTTCAACCACGTTTTCACACGTCAGTAGGGTGCCGACAAACATATACATTAATAATGTCAACTTAAAAGGAAGAATTATTTCAAAATTCTCCATCTTACTCTAAACTGAGTCAAAATCAAATAGCTCCACTTAAAAGATAAATGCATTTTCTTTTCATCTTTATTCATCTGTGCATTCATCTGTGCATGTTGGAGTGATGGAAAGTGAGTAGGCAGTGCCAACAGTACTGTTTTGGTCGTCAAATCTCCTGTTAAGGGCATGGTTCACAACTGGCATGCAGTCCACTTGTGGCTCACCCAAAGGAGTGGTAGTGATGGAGGTGGAGAGCTGTAATCTGTTTTATAATAATTTGTAGTAGGAAGGGGTTAGGAAATTCCTCATTCATTAGAGTCCTCCCCTATTACAACTAAAAGTATTTTCTAATGACTCCATCTCTATTTGAGAACTAAAAATCCTGTTTATGAGTACGGATTATTGCATATGAAGATTACAAAGAAGAAAGTTTTTTGTATTATTTAGAAATATGTGTAGATACATGTTCATCTATGAACCATTTAGGATGATGGCAGAGAAGGCAGAGATAAAAATGTTAAACCCAAGTTGAAGGCCAAGCTGGCATTCAGAGGGACGATCTACTAACTGAAGAGGTCCAGCATTCAAAGCAGAAAGGGGAAGTAGGAAAAATAGCCCATGCTCAGTCCACAGGATGGCAAATACAATATATACTCCTTACCGTCACTATCCCATGTCACAGTGACACTCAACGAAATGGGTAAAAAGCTTCCAGGAAGGCCCCCAAACTGGAGTGCTTTCCCAGCTTGCTGTCATCTGAGAGTTCTGTGGAGGACAGAGCTACTGCTGGGTGTGGGTCAGAACAGCTCAGACACCAGTTACCACCACTGGGGAACTCCCTTCTTCACTGGTGCTAGGGGAGGTAGCCAGCCCCTAGTTGGTCTCCTCCTTTTCCCTTTCTATCACGCTTCTATCTTATGGGGCTGGGAAAGGAACCAGAAAAAAACATTTGTCTCTATTTTCCTTAGGTCATCCTCCTCTTTCTCCTGCCATACACCAAAGAGTGTAAGCTCCTACTTCCCCCTTGCCTTAGGACAGACAGTTCCTGCCCAAAATGGATTCTCAATGGATTTTGTTAAAATGAATTGAATCTGCAATCCATTTTACTGAAATTGTGGCTCTGTTTACCTCAACGGTAGTGACAATGCAGGGTGGTTTTGTGGTCGTTTTTTCTACTGGAGTGTCCACCTCTCTGTTTCTGCTTTTGAAGATCCAGAAGAAATTTTTTTTGCCTGCTCTAGCTGAGGCCTTGAGTGTGGATTAAGTGTCTATTTGGCCATTGAAATATGTTCAGTTCAAGTAGCAGTGGCCATTTTCTTGAAAGATCACAAAAGTCTAAGCCAATATAAAGATCTCTCAAAAATTTTTAAATGCCCGTTTATAACAAGAAAGGAAATGCAAATATTTATCCAGGAAAAATGGTCTCTCCAGTGCAAATTCAAAGAAATACAAATTAAAGCAAATTTGAGGTGCCATTTACAACTACTAAATAGGAAATATCTGAACATGATAATCAAATAAGCTAATGTGAATCAGATTTATTTTTACAGCTACCCTGGGAAGCAATATGACAATATTAATCAATGTCTACCAGCAGGATTTTAGTGAGCACAACTCTACAATGGAAATGGTGGCCCTGAACATAAAAATGTTTATCTTGTAGTCTTTGCTCATGGGTTTTTTTTTTCCTGAAAGCATAATGGGAAAGAAATTAAAAACTGTATTTGAAGATGTTGAGAACTTCTAGTGCTGGAAGTGTTACAGACTTGGTTACCTGAAAATCTTCCCATTATAAACATCTTGAAATGATAGGTAAAATATAATAAATATAAGTTAAAATACATGGATTAGAGTTACATGTGTCAACATTAAATTTCAAAAATGTGATATTAACAAAAAAAGTTTTACATACAATAGGATGAATTTATGAAAAATTTTAAATGCTAACTAATATTGCATTTTATTTTTTGACACACACATCTTTTTTTTTTTTTTTTTTTTTTTTGCGGTACGCGGGCCTTTCACTGCCGTGGCCTCTCCCGTTGCGGAGCACAGGCTCCGGAAGCGCAGGCTCAGTGGCCATGGCTCGCGGGCCCAGCCGCTCCGCGGCATTTGGGATCCTCCCGGAACGGGACACGAAGCCGTGTCCCCTGCATCGGCAGGCGGACTCTCAACCACTGCTCCACCAGGGAAGCCCACACACATCTATTTTTAAAAGTATAAATTCAACCCAGGAATAATACCAAATTCACATTACTGATTACCTCTTGGAAGGAACTGGGAGTATTTTATCAGGAATGGGCCTTCTACCATATAATTAAATTTTCTTTTTCTTAAAAACAAAAGATCTAAAACAATATGTCAAAAAAATGTTAAGATTTGACAAAAGAACATTCATGCTAGAAGTATTTTTTAATAAAAAAGATATTCATTCCAATATTTTAACAACAATTAGTCCCTGGTGGCGCAGCGGTTGAGAGTCCGCCTGCTGATGCAGGGGACACGGGTTCGTGCCACGGTCCGGGAAAATCCCACATGCCACGGAGCAGCTGGGCCCGTGAGCCACGGCTGCTGAGCCTGCGCGTCCGGAGCCTGTGCTCCGCAAAGGGAGTGGCCATAACAGTGAGAGGCCCGCGTACCGCAAAAAAAAAAAAAAGAAACATTCTAAATGTTCAATAAATTTTGGAATTATTAGATAAGTCATGCCATTTAAATTTTATACCACATTATTTGGTTGTTAAAAATGAACATTTGTAAGGCACATGATGTAATCAGAATAAAGCTAGGCAGTTCTGTAAACATAAATGCCATGGAGAGAGTCATTCAAAGAAATATCACTCTGAAATCTAACAAATTATTAGAGAATCAATCTAATTCTCTTCTGAGAGCTCTCAAAACGTTATTAAGAGCTCCTTCATTCTTTTTTTTTTTAAACAGTTTTCTAATATCTTTATTTACATTTGGCTACATCGGGTCTTAGTTGCAGCATGCAGGCTTCTCTCTAGTTGTGGCATGAGGGCTCCATAGTTGTGGTGCACAGGCTACAGAACATGTGGGCTCTGTAGTTGCGGCACATGGGCTTAGTTGCACTGTCGCATGTGGAATCTTAGTTCCCTGACCAGGGATTGAGCCTGAGTCCCCTGCACTGGAAGGTAACCACTGGACCACCAGGGAAGTCCCAAGAGCTCCTTCATTCTTAAAGCACAGTAAAAGCTCTTAGGGTTATCTTTCTGTATATCTTATTCTTACTGTCTCAGAGGATGGCTGGCTACCTGGGAAGCCTCTATTCCCCCTTCCTCCACATGTTTAACTTGACTCCAAGACCAGTCCCACAGACTATCTTTTCATCCCTTCTTTCTCACATTCTTAATTTTCTTTTTCTATTGCCAGTAACTCTAAGCCCTTTCCAATATAAACCACTCAAGCATGTTCCAAAGCCTTTTCATTCTTCCTCCTCATTCACTGTCTCAATTCTGCAAATTAAAGGTCCTGGAACTGAACTGGCAAAGAAGGAATTCTTAACCAGTGGAGGAAAGGGAGTGGTCTTGAATACACTGCATTAATAATTTATTTTCCTGCTAGTAAAAACAAGTGAAACGTTTATACCTATCTTCTAGGTAAAGAAAGTTACACTATAAAATTCATGTTTACTATGACAACTATTGATTCAAACTAAAATGGTCCCTATTTCAACTAATAAGGTGGGCTAGGTATTTGGACCTGCCTTCCCAGCCAAAAAAAAAAGCAAAATTCCATGATAAAATATTAAAAAGTATTTTTTAAAAGCAGCAGAATACTGAATAGTAAGGAATTATTGGGCCATTGAAGGTGGGAACCACAATAACCACAATAACCACAATATTATTGAAGGTGGGAACCAAAAAAGTTGAAACCACAGTGCCCAGAAGGCATTTTCCATATCTGCTCAACATGAGTTTCAGCTCTAGGACCTCAAGAGGCACATCAGACAGCAGACAAAGTTCATGGCCCACTCAGGGTTGGAGTCTAGCAGAAGATCTACTCAGAAAATGCTGAGAACCTCAGAGAGCATCACACTATCAAGTAAATTTCATCTGGAAATTGATGTGTCCAAACTCCTGACTTTAGGGCAGTGGTCCCCAACCTTTTTGGCACCAGGGACCAGTTTTGTGGAAGACAATTGTTCCACGGACCGGTGGGTGGTGGGTGTGGGTTCACGGGGTAACGCGAGCGATGAAGAACGGCAGATGAAGCTTCGCTTGCTTGCCGGATGCTCACCTCCTGCTGTACAGTCCGGTTCCTAACAGGCCATGGACCGGTACTGGTCAGCAGCCCGGGGGCTGGGGACCCCTTCTCTGGGGGGTATAATGACAATCGCTTCAGTAGAGTAAAGGAAAACAAACAAGCATAAAACAACCTATAACCAGGATTTGCAACACAAATTACAATGTGATCTAAAAAACTCTATGAGCCTAATTTACAACTGTCCCGGGATAGCAATATGTAGAGTCTAAAAAAATAATACCAAACCAAAACAAAAAAACAGGCTCATAGATACAGAGAATAGATCATTTATTAGTGTAGGGTGGGGTGAAGGGTGGGAGAAGTAGGTGAAGGGAGTCAAAAGGTAAGGAAAAAACCCAAAACTAATTAGTATATATAATTACAGTTGAACCAGAATCAGAGGAGCTGAGGTGAGGTTTCTGTGGCTTCGTGTCTTGAGGGATTATAGAAACTGAAGTTACCTAATCTGTTCCTAAACAGCTCAGAGTCTGTGAGTGATTATGAACAGCAGGGGCGGGGCCGGGGTGTGTGTGCAGGTGGGTTTCCAACCCTTCCCTCTCCTGCTTTTCCCAATAACTTTAGTTTTGGAAAGCCCCTTGTCTGCACTAAAGTAAACCAAAGCCTCCTCTTCCGGGGTGTATACCCTGGCCAGGCCATGGGCTTTGTCCACTTTGATCGCAATTTCAGGAGGGAAATGACCCCAAAAAGAGCTGGAATCTAAGGGCTAGAATCCAGTCCAGTGGTAGAGACGAACACACTTCCAAAAACGTGAAAAACTCCACTTGTTCTAAATCATTTTGCTTCCTGTCCAGGATTTGAACAGGGGTCCTTGTTCTCTGTGAGGAGCAGGGGTCCTTGTTCTCTGTGAGGGGTGTGCAGTTTATCCCGGTAGGAGTTAAAGACACTTTACATTATTTTATTGTTTGTGGAAAATGAACTGTTACCGTCCAGATTATTACACAGGAATCTTACAGTCTTGGTGTCTGAGGAACACACCCAGGGGCAGAAACAATTCACCAGAGACTGAATTAACACCGAAGTGTGGAAGAGAGCCATTTGAAGATGAAAGGTGTTTCCCGGGGCCAAGTGAGGTGATGGAAAAACAAAACGCCAGACATGTACATAAATGTGGAAAGGGTACCTTTTCTCCAGCTTCATGAAGTACTTAGGACTTGATTTTGCAAAGTGCGTTTCATACAAGCTGTTTCCAAAACCACTTTACAGTTAACAAAAAGCTCTGCATTAGCCATTTGTTGGTACGCAGTAATAAATCATGGTAGAGGCAGAGGAAAAAGTTACATCCAGGAGACGACATGGCTGTCAACTGTCTGTGGGGCGGGGCAGGTTGAGGATCTGGTGCTAGGGCACCACAGAGCTGATCTAGATAGCTGACTCCACTCTTCCCAGGTCTTATGCGGATCTGTCAAGCAAGTATAACTACTTTTTGAGCAGTAACCACCGATTGGCTTCTCAATATTTCTCAGGTTTCTCCCACCTCCCAGTACTCCCTGCCTGTACAATTTTCAAGGCAGAGGTACCAAACCACACACAATTTGCCACCCATTAGTCAGTTTTAAGTATAACTAAATCGAGGGTGAAGGCTTGAGGACAGATACACATGGTACAAAATTTGGGAAAAGAAATTTAACTAAATTTATCCAAGACCCATTCTCAACATCGAGCCACCTTCAGGCCCCAACAGGAGATTTTCAAACAGTGAAACTCTGTAAAATGGAGTTTATTCTGGAAGCTGAAATAGAGACTGCATTATTAGTTATAGAAGGAAAAAGACTTTTCCGAGCTTTACATTGTTAAGACCAAGCAGTTTCTTTTCAGTGATTATGAAATGGAAACAGTAGATGGCGACGTTGCCCTTATTTTGAGGGGAAATAGCTGCTTGTTAGAAGCTGGTGAACTGAGGCAAACACATTTAAAATCTAGGTTTAAAGTGTCGTTTCAGTTGTGTTAGAAATGCACACATTGTACCCACTAGAAGCTAGAGAGTTTCCCTCAACTTTTATTAGCTTTTTATATCTTTCTGTTGTTTTGAGGTTGTGCTTTTATATCCCAAGCTGTGGCCAGAGTAGTAGGTGTAGGGAAGGAATTTACCCTAACCCCAGGCCATTTGCTCTGACCTCCAAAATGCTCATCAAAGGAAGAAGTCAGGAGATGACGAAAATCTATCAAATTATCAGTTTTGAAAAAAGTACTCCAGATATTTGTTTGGAAGAAATGGTAGACAAATTGTAGAGTTGATACACTTCTATGATAGCAAATTTCAGGAACAAATAAAAAAAGAAATGGTAATTACAAATAGATCCACCATTTATTGAGTTTTTGCTATGAGCCAGGCAGCGTGTCAAGTATTTTACAGCTGCCATTATGTAATTCTCAGACAAATTATATATAAGGTAGGTATCATTACTCCCATTTTACAGAGGAGGCTTTCAGAAAGTTCCAGGATTTTTCCCGAGGTTTTGCAGTTAGTCACTGGATTGGTCAGAATTCAATTATAAGCTTGTCTGACTTTTTACTAACGTCCCTGGACTATGAAAAGAATTTATCTCACTTTTTCTAAAGCCAATCAAGATAAAGACAAGTTTGCTGTTTTCAGAATGAACCTTCAAAATTTATATATGAGATATATAAATATGTAAATCTCAAGAATGGGGAATAAAGAAGCTTGTGGGGTTAGAGGAAATACTTTTTTCTTAATTGTTAGAACTTTGTGTATCCTACCCAAAACAATCAGATCAAGTTTGTGTGTGGGTGTAGGTGTGAGCGAGTACACACATATATAGCATTATGGACTAAAAAGGCTGCCTGCTTATTTTTTAATGATATTGTTGCCAATTCAAAAGAGCTATGTGGTGCAAAAATAAGTTTTCACAAACCGCCCATCTCATAAATCAGTAAAAATGTTTCTTAATCATTCTACTCTTAGTGTAAATTCACGTCAAGGAAACACTTTTCCCACAGTGACACTAAGCAATAACCTTCCACTGTGGGGTTAAGGGTAACAATGGATAAGCTCACAACCAGTACGGGGAAGCTCATTCAGAGTCTCCACAGTACAGAATGCATGTACCTCCTTTGTGAAGTTAGAACTAATCAAATCCTTCTGAAATGTCAACATGATAGTACAAAATTCCTTGAGTATGTACTTGTGAAGTTAGTTACAATTCAGATAAGCACAATGAACAAAGTATTTAAAAAAGCCCTTTAAAAGTGGCCTTTGGAATATCTTGACTTTGGAAAGATTGGAGAGGCAGAAAAAATGTGCCAATCTAATTCCCTAGTTGGGGTTTGCTCGTGCCTTTTAACGTGCAGTCAAGGCCAACCAAACCACTCCACGTATTCTTCAATTTACTTCAAGACAGTTTATGAGTCTTTATAGGAAAGGAGACAAATCTTGATGGATACAAACCCCACACCTGATACAAGAGTACCGGCCCACCCCTCATGTTTACAAGGTCGGGGGGAAGAGTACAAATGGAAGCCCTGTACCGCATTATCTCATTTTAACATTATAAATCAAGCTAAAAGCTGTTGAATAAAATATGTTCTACCATCCAAAGTTGACAAGTATACCTTCCTAATGTCATGGAAGGAGTCTGGATTCTCATTGCCCTCAAGGTCCTGCCCTAGAACACACAGGGAGAGCCAACTCCTGGGCTGCTTAAGAGACCTTATGTGCATAGGTGTGTACACCTCATTCCACGTGTCCATATTCTGTCTGTTCTTCTCACAAACACCTTCCCCTTGCCCTCCACCCCTAGGGCCTTATGAACATTGGAGGAAGGACCCAGAGAAGAAGCAGATGTGGGTTCTAGAAGCTGGCAGGGGCCAATGGGGTGGGAAATTTGGGGACCATGTTTGAGTTGTGGGTGGCTTGAGGGCTCTGGGTCATCACGCTCCCTTGACCCTGCAGACTTTCCACCGCATGGAGAGGAGCACAGCAGAGGACGGTCAGGGCAGGGCACACGAAGCACAGGGCCTGGCTGGGGCTCTCTTGCATGGATCTCAATGCACTGAGTGTAAGATACTCCATAATTGGTCAAAAGTATATGTGAAGGTCAGCTTTCTCTGTAGGAAAGGAGATTGCAAGAGGAGACAGAAGACCAAGAGTAGGAAAAATGGCAGGAAGAAGAGTCAAGAGAACATCTCTCAGCAGAGGCAGGAGGCAGGGTAAGGTAATGACTTTGCATGCTCAAGCAGAGGAGTTCAGAGATGAGACAGGTGAAGTGGTTTGAGGAACAGTATCGCCCCCTGAACTGCGGAAACAGCATTTGAGAACTCATCTCCAGCGTTCTCTTTTGGGGGTGTACAATTCCGTGACTTGATTCCACGCCCCGGGCTACAGTTTTGTCTTATGGAGGTGAACGCTGAGCGTTCACTGATGCTGTTGTAGCACCATTCCCACGCAGTAACAGCCTGCTCTGCTTTCATAACCCCCTTGGAGCGAGGCGTCACCTCCCTGTCCTCTTTCCTCTAAGAACTCAGTTGTTTGCCAGACCTCAGGAGGTCATTTTCAAAATCCACATCTCAGAAAAAACACAGGCCTTTGGTGACCACAGTGTTGAGGGAGCCTGGCAGAGGCTTTGCCAGGAGCCAGGCTGTTGATCCTGGCAGGGTTTCTGCCCTGATGTGGACAGAGCACAGGAGACCAGCCTCCCCTCGCTCTCACTCTCCCTTCCTGCTCCCCTGCTGTGCAGTAGGCTTGGGTTTCTGAGACTCCCAGTGGGAGCCAAGCAGCTTGTCTCAGGCCAGGGGTTTGTGGTCTGTGCCCATGGCCTCCCGAGCTAGCCTTAATGTGCTCAGATGAGCTTCACCGCAGACCCACGGCTAGAAGATGACTCGGGGCCAGAAGCAATCAGACTCTGGGCCAGCCAGGTCTTAATGAAAATTGGAATATCGCAGATCACACCTAAGGTGTATGTCATATAAAATGAATGTGGTAAGAGGAGGTGAAGTATTAACTGGGGTTCTCCACCTCTTTCCATCACAATGCTCTTGCCAGTTGGCCCGAGACCAGAGCCTGGCATTGTCCCCCAGACTGGGGAGGAGTGTCAGGAACGAGCTGGAGAACAAAGACAGCAAGGTCTCAGCTCTTAATTTCAAAAGCCTTGGGTTCGGGTATTATAGGAGCTTGAGAAAATCAGCCAGAACTAGTACCACCTCATCTCCCACCCCCACTAGACAGAGGTGCCCTAGGCTGGGGGAAGGAGTTGTTGATGAGAGAAAGGAAACGAGTTTGAACTGACTGTGCACGTGATGGCTGTTGAGGAGAGGGAGGACTCTGAACCCAAGCCTATCCTTGTATTTCCTGGGCCAGACCTGGAGAGGACACCAATATCCCCAGTAGGTTTGGTGGCCCCAGAGCAAAGTGACCCTGTGAGTTGATTCCCAGAGTTCGGCCTTGGGAAGAAACTCCATGTCCAGTGTGTGCTCTTTGAGGCCAGTAGACCAGGGGAAGTTCACGGAGCCTCCAGCAGGCCCGGTGTCATCCCTCAAAGTACTGTGAGACAGCACCCAGAAGTTTCAGTGGCTCTCTGACTGGGTGATGGAAGAGAGCAGAAAGACAGCCTGCAACCCCTGGGGGCCATGGCTGGCAGGTAAGGCAGGCACAGAGTAACCTGCATAGATCTGACAGATGGAGGCCAGAGGTCCCTGGAGATGCCCACAGGGCTGTGTGGAGGGCTGGGGGCCGTCAAGGGCAATGATAGGAGGACTGTAGGTATCAATGGGACAGTCAGTCAGGTGGGCTATTTTCCTCTCTGCCTGCCACGGCCTTAGGTACACTCCCCAGCTCTTCCCTCTCTCAGTGCCAGGGTTTTAGCAGTGAGTTTGTATGGGTAATCTTCTATTTATATGTGTGTAATCTTGTACTTTGTTTGTTTTGAAAATTATACTTTAGTATCCTAGACTCCCTCTCCTAGACTTAATAACTCACTTGGCATAAACAAATAAGCAAACTTATCTGGATCTATCTAGCCTCTCTTATTAGAATGTGTGTGTGTGGGGTACTTGTTGCCCTTTGTCCTTGGTTGCAGTTCCATGAGAAAAATATCCCGTTTAATATCCTGTTTCAAGTAGGTGTTATTACTACCATATTACACACAAAGAAAGTGAGGTGCAGAGAAGTAAGGTACCTTGCCCAAGGCCACTCAGCTAGTGGTAGCAAAGGTGGGATCCATACTTCATACCTGCATGTTTCCCGTCTTTGCTTTTCCATCACACCACACAAACTTCTCTACTACTAGCCTGAGTCAAACATCAATTTGTATATGAAGAAACAGTCCAACATAAAGTAACCTTTTAGTGCACCTGTGCACACGTGCACACACACAGACACACACACACATACACACACACATAAAATGAAAAGAGTGAATAGAAAGACAAATCTCCACCCAATCCAAACCAAAACAAAACAGACTCTAACCCCATAAAATAATAACTGCTTCTTTCCATGCTTTTATCCAAAGGCATAATCCACATTGAGCTCTTATCCTCTCTCCCACCCCTGTCTGCTCTACCTCCTGTATTTCTGAGCTTGGTTGGTGGCAATACCATCAACCACACAACATCCCCCTCAAGTTAGAACCAGGTTGTCATTTTTTCTTTTTTTTACTTCTTTCTCTCTAACTTTCCTCTCTGCTAGTGTCAAATTATTAGCCTTCAGAGTTGAAATACTCTTCAGTAAAACCCTTTTTCTCTATTTCTTCTGCCGATACTTAAGAGAGGTCTTCAGAACTTTTCTTTTTTTGCCTGAATATTCCCCAAAATAATTTTGGAAAACTATGTAGCCCCCATATATTATCAAGCTTCCCTCTAAAATGTTTGTTATACATAAGACACGACACCATAAAACTCCTAGAAGAGAACACAGGCAAAACATTCTCTGCCATAAATTGTACCAATGTTTTCTCAGGTCAGTCTCCCAAGGCAATGAAAATAAACAAATGGGACCTAATCAAACTTACACGCTTCTGCACAGCAAAGGAGACCATAAACAAAACGAAAAGACAACCTACGGAATGGGAGAAAATATTTGCAAATGATGCGACCAACAAGGGCTTAATTTCCAAAATATACTAACAGTTCGTACAACTCAACAACAAAAAAACAAAAAACCCAATCAAAAAATGGGCAGAAGACCTAAAGAGACATTTCTCCAAAGAAGAGATACAGGCCAATAGGCACATGAAGAGATGCTCAACATCACTAATTATTAGAGAAATGCAAATCAAAACTACAATGAGGTATCACCTCACACCAGTCAGAATGGCCATCATTAAAACGTCTACAAATATGGGCTTCTCTGGTGGCTCAGTGGTTGAGAATCTGCCTGCCAATGCAGGGGATACGGGTTCGAGCCCTGGTCTGGGAAGATCCCACAGGCCGCGGAGCAACTAGGCCTGTGAGCCACAACTACTGAGCCTGCGCGTCTGGAGCCTGTGTTTCCGCAACAAGAGAGGCTGCGATAGTGAGAGGCCCGTGCACCGCAATGAAGAGTGGCCCCTGCTTGCCGCAACTAGAGAAAGCCCTCGCACAGAAATGAAGACCCAACACAGTCAAAAATAAATAAATAAATAAATAATTTTTTAAAAAGTTATTTAAAAAAAAAAGTCTACAAATAACAAATGCTGGAACGGATGTGGAGAAAAGGGAACCCTCCTACACTGTTGGTGGGAATGTAAGTCGGTGTAGCCACTGTGGAAAAGAGTATGCAGGTTCCTCAGAAAACTGAAAATAGAATTACCATATGATCCAGCAATCCCACTCCTGGGCATATACCCAGACAAAACTATAATTCAAAAAGATACATGCCGGGCTTCCCTGGTGGCGCAGTGGTTGAGAGTCCACCTGCCGAAGCAGGGGACATGGGTTCGTGCCCCGGTCCGGGAACATCCCACATGCTGCGGAGTGGCTGGGCCTGTGAGCCATGGCCGCTGAGCCTGTGCGTCCGGAGCCTGTGCTCCGCAACGGGAGAGGCCATAACAGTGAGAGGCCTGCGTACAGCAAAACAAAACAAAACAACAACAAAAAAAGATATATGCCCTCCTATATTCATAGCAGCACTGTTCACAATAGCCAAGTCATGGAAACAACCTAAATGTCCAACAACAGATGAATGGATAAAGAAGATGTGGTACATATATACAATGGAATACTACTCGTCCATAAAAAAGAACAAAATAATGCCATTTACAGCAACATGGATGCAACTAAAGATTATCATACTAAGTGAAGTAAGTCAGAAAGACAAAGACAAATACCTTATGATATCGCTTATATGTGGAATCTAAAATATAACACAAGTGAACCTATCTATGAAACAGAAACAAAATCAGGATATAGAGAATAGACTGGTGGTTGCCAAGGGGGAGGAAGGTGGTAGAGGGTAGGAGTGGGAGTTTGGGATTAGCAGATGCAAATTGGTATATATAGAATGGGTAAACAACAAGGTCCTACTGTACAGCAGAGGGAACTATATTCAATATCCTGTGATAAAACCATAATGGAAAAGAATATGAAAAAGAATGTGTGTATATATATATTTATATATAAATATGTATTTGTATATATATAAATATATACATTTATATATATATAAATAACTGAATCACTTTACTGTAGAGCAGTAATTAACACAACACTGTAATTCAACTATACTTTAATAAAAAATAACTTAAAAATAAAATGTTTTCTATAATTTCAAATATTTGCAAAGAATCTAACCCAGCATATTATGAATACTGACACATGAAAAGAAAAACATTTCATTCCTCATTATTACTCTTTAAAGGTATCCAGCAAAGTCTAAATACTAATGATTGATACCCACCATCATTCATGTTAAATAATACATGTTTCAACAAATGATGTTGGTCCAGTTGAATGTCCATGGTAAAAAATCTGAAGCTCAACCCATACCCCCTCATATTTTACACAAGAATTAACTCAAAACTATCATAGACCTAAATTTAAAACCTAAAACCACAAAACTTCTAGAAGAAAACATAGGAACATTCTAACATTGTAAACCTGGGTTACTAAAGTGATTTCAGATGTAACACCAAAAGCATAATCCATAAAAGAAAAAAATTGATAAAGTAGACCTTACCAAATTAAAACATTTTGCTCTGTGAAAGGCACTCCAAAGAGGATAAAAAGACAAGCCACTGACTGGGAAAAAATATTTGCAAATCATATGTCTGGCAAAGGACTTGTATCTCTCAAAATCTAATAATAATAATAAACCAACCCAATAAAATTGTGACAAAACTATTTGGACACCATTAAAAAAGATATAGGGATGGCAAATAAGCACATGAAAAGATGCTCTATGTCTTTAAGAAAATGCAAATTAAAACTATAATGTGATACCACTAAATACCTATTAGAACGGCTGAAACTAAAAAACAAAACACAAAAATAATACCAAGTGCTGGTGAGGATGTGAAGCAAGTGGAACTCTTATGCATTGTTGGTGGGAATGGAAAATGGTACAGCCAACAGTTTGGCAGTTTCTTTAAAGTTAAACACGTACTTGCTGCATGACTCAATAACCCACTTCTAAGTATTTACCCATATGTGATGAAAATCTATGCTCACACAAAGACCTGTATGCAAATGTTTATAGAACCTTTATTCTAATGGCCAGAAACTGGAGAAAAACTCAAACATCCTGCAACTGGTGATGGATAAACTGTGACCTAGCCACACAATGGAATACTACTGAGCAACGAAAAGGAATGAACTATTGGTAAGCACAGTAAAATGGTTGAAGTCAGACCCCCATAGTTTGCATGATTCCATTTATAAGAAATTTTGGAAAAGATGACACTACAATACTGTATCAAATATTGATACAGTGGTTACCGACGACTGAAACGGAGGTAAGGATAGACTCCAAAGGGGCAGCATGTGAGAATTTTGGGGGATGAGGCAGCTGTTCTGAATCTTTTTTTTTTTTAATTTTTTTTTACGTGGACCAGTCCCGAAGTCTTTATTGAATTTGTCACAACATTGCTTCTGTTCTATGTCCTGGTCCCTTGGCCACAAGGCATGTGGGATCCCAGCTCCCCGACCAGGGATTGAACCTGCACCCCCTGCATTGGAAGGTGAAGTCCCAACCACTGGACTGCCAGGGAGTCCCTGTTCTGCATCTTGATTGTGATGAATACATTTGCCAAAAATCCGTACAACAGTAACTCCAAAGAGGGACTTTTACTGTATGTAAATTTTAAAAATTTAGGGCTTCCCTGGTGGCTCAGTGGTTGAGAGTCCACCTGCCGATGCAGGGGACACGGGCTTGTGCCCCGGTCCAGGAAGATCCCACATGCCGCAGAGCGGCTGAGACCATGAGTCATGGCTGCTGAGTCTGCGCGTCCGGAGCCTGTGCTCCGCAACGGGAGAGGCCGCAACAGTGAGAGGCCCGCGTACCGCAAAAAAAAAAAAAAAAAAGTTTGTACCTTAGTTTGGGGGCTTCCCTGGTGGCGCACTGGTTAAGAATCCGCCTGCCGATGCTGGGGACGAGGTTTCTTTCCGCGGTCCGGGAGGATCCCACATGCCGCGGAGTGGCTGGGCCCGTGAGCCATGGCCGCTGGGCCTGCGCGTCTGGAGCCTGTGCTCCGCAACGGGAGAAGCCGCAACAGTGAGAGGACCGCGTACCACAAAAAAAAAAAAAAAAAAAAAAGTTTGTACCTTAGTTTGGGAGCTTCCCTGGTGGCGCAGTGGTTGAGAGTCCGCCTGCCGATGCGGGGACGCCGGTTCTTTCCCCGGTCCGGGAGGATCCCACGTGCCGCGGAGTGGCTAGGCCCATGAGCCATGGGAGCTGGGCCTGCGCGGCCGGAGCCTGTGCTCCTCAACGGGAGAGGCCACAGCAGTGAGAGGCCCACGTACCGCAAAAAAAAGAAAAATTTATATATACATATATATGAACTACATCTTCTTTAATAATTGTAGATTTTTACACCATTTCTTTCTCTTTTTTTTTTGTGGTACGAGGGCCTCTCACTGCTGTGACCTCTCCCATTGCTGAGCACAGGCTCCGGACGCGCAGGCTCAGCGGCCATGGCTCACGGGCCCAGCCGTTCTGCGGCATGTGGGATCCTCCCAGACCAGGGCACGAGCCCGTGTCCCCTGCATCGGCTAGGCGGACTCTGAACCACTGCGCCACCAGGGAAGCCCACACCATTCCTTTTTCTTTTTAAATTTGCATTTCCATTTTACCCCTCCAAGAATTTTATCCTAATGTAATATATTTTTATACTTGAAAGTCTATTATTGGTAACCCCAATATACTTCTCGTTTACAAAGTATATATAAATTCAAAATTAAGACATTAAAAAAATTCCTTTTGATCATAAGTGTATATGCAATTTAAAAATGCTGGTTACACTTATTTCCATCATTTATAGTAGTTCAAAATGGACCAAAACAGCAGAAATATATTTTTAATTTTGGTAATTAATGAATATAAATTTACATAAAAAGACATTTATGTAAAAAGTAAAATTGGGGGGAAAATGTGTCTGTTCATAAGATGGATGTTTATATTTTGAAATGTCCCCTTGTTTTCAACCTCTCTGTCCCCACCCCAAGTCTTTTTACTCTGACACATTACA
Organism: Pseudorca crassidens; assembly: GCF_039906515.1. Taxonomy (NCBI): domain Eukaryota; kingdom Metazoa; phylum Chordata; class Mammalia; order Artiodactyla; family Delphinidae; genus Pseudorca; species Pseudorca crassidens. The sequence continues at coordinate 106,191,710 of NC_090298.1, forward strand.
CTATAGTAAGATTCTTGGTGGTGAGAGGTGCCTCTCTTTCATTATGTGGGAAAAGGATGAGTTGTGGAAGGAGAACCAGTCCAGCCACTGCAGGCATGTTCTCAGGACGACCAGTCTGAAGAAAGAAAGCATATGAAGATGAAAGCTCTGCCTGGGTAGCACTTACACTTGGATACCTGCTGCCTTTGAGTTCAGCCTTCCCTCTGCCTTGGCCATTTCAGCAGCTTGAATCCCCCGTCTCCCTTCTGATCTGTTCCCCACCCAGCCATCAGGCTTATCTTTCTGAAGGACAAACTTGACCTTTTTCCTCCTTGGCTCACAAAGTTCACTGCCCAAACCTTCCCTCTCCCCTCCCACCCTCCATAAATAGTACTCTCTTTATCTACTATACCCAAACTCCTGAGCTGCTTCTTTCATGATCTGGGTCATGAACACCCCCATTATATCCTTATCTGGCCCCACCTGCTCTTATCACCCTCTCTCCCTTCCAGTCTGAGCATTCTGAGAGCATGTTCCATACATTTCTCAGCTCTGAGCTCCTGAGCCTTGCAGAGTGCCTGTTGTGTAACAGGCTTTGGGGGAGTTGCAGAACACTGAAGTCAGAGAAAGGGAAAGAAGAATACTGGTATTTCTTTCCAAATCACCATAAAATGTTTCAGTGTGGAATAGAAAGACACAGAGAGAACTTACACCTATCAAACATTAAGGTTTATAGGCCCATTTAAAAATGATTGGTTCATGCCTGTGTGGCATTTTAATATTTTTATGGAAAGGATATGCCAGATGTGAGCCTTGCCTTTTTGGGCTGTAAAGTCTGATTGGGAAGGGCCACGTGTGTGTTCTCCCCATTTCTTCACACAGGGTGGGCTCTAAGTATATATTAAATGACAGTGAATTGCCAGAGGGTTAGGCTGGTTTGTTAATCTTGGCACTGGGGTTAACCATGGTGATGTTAATAATGAAATTCCCTTTTTTTAACCCAGCCCCTTTTCATCCACACTATGACATAATGTGGCTTTGAAGTAATTTTATGAAGAGGAGAACAAAAAGAATGTTAGTGTTATAAAGTTCCAATACTGTGTTTCCCCTTAATGCATCTTTTAGCTGCACTTCCATTAAAAATGCTTGGTTTTGCAGCAGATAGGGACCTCTCCTGTTCTTCCAAGAAGGAAACCGAGAGGAGGGGGAAACTGCCAAGTCACTTGCAGCCTGTTGATTTGTACAACAGATTCAGCCTGCGTGGGAAGGCTGGACTGGGAATCAAGTTTGTGCCACCAGAAGGGGCCAGAGGAGTCTCAGAGGGAGGGCAATGTCATGTAGTCAAGTGACAGCATCAGTCACCAGCCCTCATGGTGGGACCGAGGTCCAACCACAGAATGCCAGTGAGCTCCCTTGAGAGGCTGACTGGCATCCTTACAATATTTCAGTTCCACTTATTGTAAAAACCCGTAAATTTTTATTCAATTTGGCATCTCCATGGCCTTTCCAGATAATGTGTCATGGGCACATTTGAGGCTTTTGGAAGCCCTGGGGCTTCCTGGCAAGGTAAGTAAAGAAAACCATTAACAGAAGCAGCAATAGGTCTGCGAGTTACTTGCCATCCATTGTCAGCCTGTCTTTTCCTGTGGGCCCAGACCCATAATTGCTCTATAACACACAGCTTTGTCAGACCTCCCAAATTACTGAGATTCCCAGCAGCCTTAAAGGGCTCAGTGCATAAGAGTATAAATTCTGTTGATGGAATGGCTCTGAAAATTCAACACCGCCCCCATTTGTTTGACTTCATCAAGACTCATTACCTGAATGAGCAGGTGCAACCCATCAAAGAACTGGGTGACCTCATAACCATCTTGTGCAAGATGGTGGCCCCCGATTCTGGCATGGCAGAGTATCTCTGTGACAAACACACCAGGGAGATGGTGATAACCAGAGCTAAGTCTTAGGCTGGCTTCCATAGCCATGGGGGTGATTTCCCTGGTCACCAGAGCATGCATGTTGGGGTTAACTTTATCTTGTGTATAAGATGTATCAAAACATCTACTTAGATACTTTCTTTGTACCCTTCCTTCAAATAATGTGATTTGGTCACCCCACTCTCCCACCCCCCAAAAAGTAGATAAACTTGCTGAATTTTTAGCTGAAAGAAGACAGTGCTATATACAGATGGGTGGAATCGGGGGAAGTGGTAGGAGGGTCACAGAGAAATAGATGAGTGCTCAGCAATGGAAAAAAAAAAGACTGCTTCCCTCTCTCCTGTAGCCAGCTGGATATGGTGCAACTCTTAATTATTAAATGCCCTTAGAAGAAAGTGAAGTAAACATAGAGACTTTCTAGCATCCTACTTCGACCTGGTGGTAGTGGCAGTTGGTAAGAAAGAGGTAGATTTGGAGAATGGGGGTTGCGGTGGGGAAGGGAGAAGGTTTTCAAAGGGTGGAGTTTCCGATGCCTTAGCCATTCAGGGCCCGGGTTCCTGGAAGTAGGGAGGACACTGCTTTTCTGGGAGAGGAACTGTGCTAAAGGGGACAGACGGGCCTAAATGTATGCCCAGTGGCCTAGGGGCATGTGGCCCATTGTCATGGAGAAGAGGGAGTGAAGTATTTATTCTAGGGAGCTGTGATAGGAAGATAACTCTGGCCTGGGTCATACCTGTGCCTTCTCTACAATTTCCATCTCTGACCAGCAGGAGTTCCTTGAAAAAGAATTGTGGCCCCTTGAAGAATCACAGCACCATATGTATTGTATGTATTTCTTTAAACTTTCTCCCTTATTCACTCTGAATATCATAGTAAGACCTGGTTTGGTGAAGGAAGCTCCAAGAAGTTGTAGACTTTTGAATTAAGGAATAGAAGGCAAAAAATGAGCTGGGACAAGAAATAAACTCAGGTCAAGTTGGGAGGGACCACAGGAATGATCTGGATACAACACTATCACTGTATGAGTAAGGAAAACAACACCGAAAAGTTTCTAGCCTGGGACACAGAGCAGCCAAAGTAGTAGGAAAATCAGAACAAGAATCCATGCTTAGTGACTGACAATTCAGCATAGTTTCTTCTTCACCAGGCTGTTTTAGGAAAGGGTCCGTACTAACCTCTATGTGTGTGTGTGTGTGTGTATGTGTATGAGAGAAAGGGAGAAAGAGGTAGAGATCAGTACCCGTGGGCCCACAGCATACGCACACACATATTTCTATGCTGAACTATATTAATCCTTAGCAATGACACACTTGGCCATTGGTGGGTTCTCTGATCTCATAACATACACATACCCCTATCCTGGCTCTGGTGATGGACAAATATAGCTACACCTGCTCTTTTGGCTCCTTTGGTGAGGCTGACTCACTGAGTTCACAAGCTGCTGGCTAGCTTAGGGAATGGTTTACTTCCCCAGGAAGAAGTCACTGACTCTTCATACATTTATGGCCCCTTGACTGTTGATAGGAGAGACCCAGGCTTGTCCCCATTCTGGGGCTATGTGTTACATGGTCTTGAGGGTGGGCAGCAATGCAAATTCCCGCTCTGAGTAGGACTGTACTTTTCTGAAGCCCTGTTGACCATCTGACCTGCTCTGGCCCTACCAAATTTGTTGCAGCAACGGATCTCATTTGGCACCATTTTTAGGGTCCCCTTGTCCTCCAATGACACCATAAAGAAAGATGTGAAATTAGCTTATTAAACAAAAATCACCTATACTATTTAAAAAGATAATTTTTAAAAATCTCCTATGAATATTTATTAGAGATATTAATGCCAACCCAGGTACAATTAACACGTGCAGGACCTCACCACACTGCATCTATTTTTTTTTTAATTTTATTTACTGTTTTATACAGCAGGTTCTTATTAGTTATCCTTTTTTTTTTTGCAGTACGAGGGCCTCTCACTGCTGTGGCCTCTCCCATTGCGGAGCACAGGCTCCGGATGCGCAGGCTCAGCGGCCACGGCTCACGGGCCCAGCTGCTCCGCGGCATGTGGGATCTTCCCGGACTGGGGCACAAACCCGTGTCCCCTGCATCGGCAGGCGGACTCTCAACCACTGCGCCACCAGGGAAGCCCCTAGTTATCCATTTTATACACATCAGTGTATACATGTCAATCCTAATCTCCCAATTCATCCTCCCCCCCACCCCCCCCCCACCACTTTTCCCCCTTGGTGTCCATACATTTGTTCTCTACATCTGCGTCTCTATTTCTTCCCTGCAAACTGCTTACCACACTGCATCTTAATTGTGCTTCTTTTGTGCCAAGGAATTGAGATTTGATTCTTTCTAAACTCTACTATTGGCCGACCTTGCTGGGATTAGGTCATTAAACACCAGTAATTCTCACCTAGAGTCTCTGCAGATGCTACACATTAGAGCACTCATTTGTTTTACTGTCCCTCTTTGCTAAAGCATCTGTTGTAGGTGGCGTTGTTCCAATCCCACTACTCAACAAATTAAACTTTCCCAGGAGCAAAGAGTAGTCCTTAAAATTTCCTGAACATCCTTGGCTTCCTCTGGGCAAACTTACTTGGAAACACATCCTGGTAAAAGCTGAAGGGTGACTAATGCTACCAAAAATGGGTGTTCTGAATCTTGCATGGTGGTCTCCCCGGTTTGCACTGAGCGCAGCAACCCACATACCACAAAGAATGTGATATACAGATGGGGATGCAAGCATGTCATGGCAAGGGCCAACTTGTGGGCACTGTTAGATAATGCAAGAAACGCTAGGAAATTGTAACTATTTGAACCTCACATTGTCCCACTGTTAACTGCCAGAGTCCCATAGCAAGCACTTCTTCTATTCCCCACAAGAAACATCATCATGGTTCTCAATATTAATGAGTCAGCCACGATGTCTTTATAAAATGTGCTTTTAAAAGGTAACCTCCCATGGGCTTCCCTGGTGGTGCAGTGGTTGAGAGTCCGCCTGCCGATGCAGGGGACACGGGTTCGTGCCCCAGTCCGGGAAGATCCCACATGCCGCGGAGCGGCTGGGCCCTTGAGCCATGGCTGCTGAGCCTGCGCGTCCGGAGCCTGTGCTCCGCAATGGGAGAGGCTACAACAGTGAGAAGCCCGCGTACCACAAAAAAAAAAAAAAAAAAAAAGTTAACCTCCCTTAGCCAAAGTCTCCCCCACTCCTTTTTTTTTTTTTTTAACCAAGAGTGTTTTCTGACTCCAGCTCATATGTTAATATGACTGGCTTCATTCAGTGACACCTCACTTTCTAAGCTGATTATGCTGCTCAGGTATTGTACTTGGGCTTTTTATTGCATGTGACTTTTCCCCCCCACTGTATTAAGAGTGACAGGGAGAAAAATAACTCACAATTCTGAAAAGTTACCGAAAATGAACTTTTGGAGAAGAAAGCCCAAACCAATCCTGGATCAGGGTAAAGCCCACAGGTTCCCGAGACATATATTTTGCTTTCCTTTGATCAAGGTATATTCTGGGTGTGTTCCTGGGAACTTTACTTTTTCTAGAAGGTTTAGGGAGGGAGGGGCTGACTAGTAATAAAGAGCTGGCATTTCTGGGCTGGCAGAGGGATTAAGTGCTGTTTGGCGGCTATCTGATGATGGAGGTGTAGAAAAAAATCAGCCAAATCACTGAATAAATTAAGTTTGACGCATAACACTAAAGGTAGTTGGAGGTCACACCAAAAGAATTTGTTCCACCTCTTCTAACCTAGACTTTCTCCATATGGAGAGAAGAAGGAGAGACAATCAATCATTTGAGGATCTTGACCTGAATATGGGAGAGTCTTACCTGCAGGAGAACAAGCGTCGAGCAGAGAATGGAGGTAGACAGATGCTGAGCACCTTCTCTGTGCCTGACTTTGTGCCCAGAGATCTAAATGCCTTACTTCAGTTAACCCCTGCAGCAGTTTTGGGTATGTCAATAGTAATCCCTACTTAGTCACTGAAGTGAGGTAATTTGCCAGAGTCATGGAGAGAGTACACATCAGAGCAGGACCTCAAACCCTTGTCTATTTCTGAAGCCCATTGTCTTTGTTCTTTCTTACACTGACTGGCGTTAGCCCAGATATGAAACGAGAAAGGTCTTTTCACATCCACTTGATAGCAACTTCTTCACTCAGGGATGAAGAACATTTAGAACTCCTTTTGTTTTTTCTAGAATGCCCAGAATTTACCCTCATGAAAACCACAAATCCAAATCAATCCCCCCACCACCACCAAATTTAAATAAACCCTGTAAAATAAATAATTTCAAAAGCAGTTTTTATACTGAGAAATGATGATGAAATATTACCCCTTCCTCAAAGGCACTACTATAGACTGAATATTTGTGTCCATCTAATCCCTCCATCTGATGGCATTTGGAAGTGGGGCCTTTGGGAAGTGATTAGTGCCCTTATAAAAAAGACCTCAGAGAGCTCCCTTGCCTCTTCGACCATGTGAGGACACAGCAGCAAGACAGCCATCTATGAACCAGAAAGTGGATCCTCTGCTGCTGCCTTGATTTTGAACTTCTCAGCCTTCAGAACTGTGAGGAATAAATTTCTGCTGTTGATAGGTCACCCAGTCTATGATATTTTTTGTTTGTTTTTTATTTTTATTGGAGTATAGTTGATTTACAATGTTGTGTTAGTTTCAGGCATACAGCAAAATGAATCAGTTATACATACACACATATCCACTCTTTTAGATTCTTTTCCCATATAGGTCATTACAGAGTATTGAGTAGAGTTCCCTGTGCTGTACAGTAGGTTCTTATTAGTTATCTATTTTATATATAGTAGTGTGTATATATCCATCCCAATCTCCCAATTTATCCTTCCCCCTCTCCCCCTCTGGTAACCACAAGTTTGTTTTCTACATCTGTGGCTCAACTTCTGTTTTGTAAATAACTTCATTTGTACCCTTTTTTGTTTTTCAGATTCCACATATAAGCGATAATCATATAATATTTGTCTTTGTCTGGCTTACTTCACTCAGCATAACAATCTCTAGGTCCATCCATTTTATGGTATTTTTGTTGTAGCTACCTGTAGCTACTAAGACAGCACATAAAATAAATTTTACCTTCCTCTGCCAATCAGGAGAGAACATTCTTCTAGACCTTGTGATGGGCTAAAGGGGAGCTATATTTTATTTCAGTCTTACAGTGACTTCTCCTTAGAGTTGCTAAGGAGTTAATATCTTTGTGCACATTTTTTTTTTTTTTTTTTTTTGCGGTACGCGGGCCTCTCACTGTTGTGGCCTCTCCCGTTGCAGAGCACAGGCTCCGGACATGCAGGCTCAGCGGCCATGGCTCACGGGCCCAGCCGCTCCGCGGCATGTGGGATCCTCCCGGACCGGGGCACGAACCCGTGTCCCCTGCATCGGCAGGCGGACTCTCAACCACTGTGCCACCAGGGAAGCCTTGTGCACAATTTTTTAACGGTTGACTCTGGCAGAAGAAAGAAAACCATAAAACCATCCAGGAGTCTTGCGACAGGTGTTCCACTACCTTATTTAAGGATTATAATTTCCAAAGCTGATATCTAATCAAGCCTTGACAGAAGGGCCTCCCTCTGGCTGTCTCCCAGAGTGCCTTCCCATGCCTTTGGGGGAAATCCTTCATCGATGAGCTCGGGATGCACTCAGACTGCTAAGTCTTTTATAACATATCAGCCAAATGTTTCTTTCAGAGTTTGACAAATGATTTCTACTCTTTTTTGCACAGGTAGAATGCCCACGGAAGTGTTCAGAGCCCCCATGAAAAAATCTTTCGGAACACCAAAACTCAAAAAAAAAAAGAAAGAAAGAAAAAAGCAACACTTCAGTGGAAAATATCATTGTCATCTGTTTCTTGTTATTTTCTTATCTGTGTCTCATCCTTCATTTTGATAGGTGGGGTTTTATTTTTAGACGCTTGTCTTTCTGACTTGAGTGCTCCTGCTGTTGTTTTCTATACGTTTTCACCACCATTCTTGTCAGTACGCTTTTAATCGGGGATTGTTTGGGTTATGAACCTGGCTGCTCAAGTTTAAGTGCAGCTGGCATACATAGTGCTGGGTCTGTGCTTAAAGTACGTGTGTGGAGAGTGTTACGTTTGAAGTGGAGTTTGGGGATTTGGTTGTTCCAGTTACCATTTCCCACGGGGAATGTTTTTGAACACTGTTGTTTTTTGAACCATCCTTGTGGCAGGTCTGATTCATGACTATCAGAACCGGATTGAATTTCTCATCTCCTCTTTTGGAAGAAGTGCCTTTTTATTTGGGAGCAGGTTGGAGGAGGGGTTCATTTTGCTGCTGGTTCCAGAACCAGGATTGGAGAAGAGACACAGAAGGCTATCAGGATGTCTACTAATTGCTTTCCAATGCATGTCCTTTCTTTCTCCTGAAGTTACCAGTACTGTTTCCTATAACTTATCTTATTCTGTGTATTGCTAGATCTTTCTATTAGCCCTTTTGCTTTCCTTCTGTGAAAGGATAACCACATGGTGGTGATGTTTTACTGATCCAAATTTCTTGAATGTTTTTTTTCTCCTTGTACGTATTTATAGGAGGATATGGGGAACCAGATAAGTTGTGGCACTTTGTTTCTAAGAGCCTGGTTCACATTCTGCACGTGGAATGGATGTGCAGAGCAGAGGAGGACTCTGAAAGCAAAGTGACCGTTGGGGAAATCTTATGTTTGGGTTACATCTTCTTTGCTCGATAAAGCCCACATGACTTCTAAATATTATGCATCTTCGTTGGAGATGGCAATTAGGAGAAAATATTTTTTCTATCCATTTATCAGATAATTTTGATGCCAAACCAAGCCATACTTTGGGGCAACAGCTTCCTGATGGGCAAACATGTCCCAACGGGACTCATATCAACCTGGAGGAAAAGACAATTTAAGTCTCTAGCTTGGAAGAAATGCATGGTGGTTTAAAGAAATTAATTCCAACAAACTCTATCTTTTGTGGGGCTCCTACCTGGGCAACTAAAAAGGGACACATTGAAATTGTCTGGTATTTTCGTGATGTCATTGGTTCAATGACAGCAAAGGCTGTTGCCATGGGGCCAGCCTGTTCTGGCACAGAGGACAACAGTGGCAGTCTTTGTCAGGCTCGGTCATCATTCAGGGATGCTCCTTATTCCAACGTGATCCTTTACTCCTTTACTTTTCCTTTAATATTCCATGCTTATCTCATCAATAAACTGTGTGGGCTCTACCTCAGACGTATCTCCTTCCCACCACCTCCACCATATCTCCCCTGGATTACTGCTGTGACTTCCTTCAAAAAGGTGGTCTTTTTGCTTGTCCTCATATGGAGGAAGGAACAAGAAAGCTCTCTAGGGTTTCTTTTATAATGGCACTAATCCCATTCAGGAGGGCTTCACTCTCATGACCCCATTACCTCTCAAAATCCCCACCTCCAAATACCATCACCTTGGGGGTTAGGATTTCAACAAATGAATTTGGTGGATCGGGGCAAACACACAAACATTCAGTTTATAGCAGATTTTCTGCTTTTAAGGACTCAAATGATTACATTGGGCCCACCTGGATAATTCAGGCTATTTTCCCCATCTGAAGGTCCTTAGCTTTAATTACAGCTGCAAAGTCCTTTTTGCCATGTAAAGTAACATATTCACAGTTTCTGGGGATTAGAGTGGGGACATTTTGGGGGTGCCATCATAATTTATATTTTCTAAATATTCTATAGTGAATTTTAAAAATAATTTTTTAATTTGGAAATTTAAAAAAGCTATTTAAAAAATAAAAGATTCTCAGACTGAGTTAAAATAATGAGCCAAAAAACCCTCTTTCCATGAAACATATAATATTAATAAGCACCAACCATGAAATTACTGTTTCTTTGTTGACTGGTTAATGTATATGAACATTAATTTTAATTACAGTTTACTTATTCATGCATAGAAATGTTAAGTTTATGATAGATAGTTACTATATTTGGCCAAGCATATACTGCAGGTTGTTGTTGTGCTACTTTTATAAATTTTCCTTATTTGATGGGCTGTACATCCAATAACTTCATTATGAATAAAGTACAGGTTTGGAGAAGTTACATTATCCTGAAATGACTTCAATGATAACTTTGGTTTTTATAAAGGTCACCTGATAGAGGTATAGTGATTTTTTAAGGAAAATAAATTTAATAGGTTAAGTAATTATTCCTGCAGTATATCATAATTGCAAGTTTCTTACTATCTTTTAAAGATGATTTTTAATAACCATTAAAAAAGCAACATGATGAGTGATTTCTCTGTTAAGATCATGAATATACATCAAAGGATGAATGAAAATAATCAATTGTCCTAATACCATGCAAATGAGCACTTGTAGCTTGAGAAAAAAATTGCAGTACAGCCTCACTGGAAAAGTGCTATATCTCAAAAGTTTAGGTGACCTATATGAGAAAAGAATCTAAAAAAGAATGATTATATGTATAACTGAATCCCTTTGCTGTACACTTGAAACTAACACAACATTGTAAATCAACTATACTCCAATAAAACTAAAATTAAAAAAAAAAAAAAGCCCCCAAACAAACAAAAAAAACAGTTTAGGTGACACTGGAGATAGCATACTTTGGAAATCTGTGTTAAATGATTTAAAAAGTGCAGCACATATATAGGGCAAATATGCATGCAAGGAATGTAAATAAAAATAGTTTATAGGGCTTCCCTGGTGGCGCAGTGGTTAAGAGTCCGCCTGCCGATGCAGGGGACACGGGTTCGTGCTCCGGTCTGGGAGGATCCCACATGCCGCGGAGCGGCTGGGCCCGTGAGCCATGGCCGCTGAGCCTGCGTGTCCGGAGCCTGTGCTCTGCAGCGGGAGAGGCCACAGCAGTGAGAGGCCTGCATACCGCAAAAAAAAAAAAGTTTGTAAAATGTGACTGTAGAGAAATAAAATGTTAAATCAATATATCATTTTAGATATTATACCATATTTAAATAGGTGATTAACTAAATTGGAAACAGAAAGTAAACGTTATTAATTTATACAGTTCCTAACATTTATAGATTCAGTTTGGCCCTGCACTCTCTCTCTCCCTTTTTAATAGTCTCAGTTGGGAAAACGGGAGCTTGCTTACACTTAGGATTGCCTCATATTCAGGCTTGTATGTTACATAGGAGGCATGATTTGTTTGAGGATTTGTCAGGGGACAGCTATTGGACGGAGTCAGGGCCAGGGGCTCAGCAACACAACTCCTCATCTTGGCTTTTTCTGATTCCAACATGACTTCATTTTCCTCTTTTGAAGAGGATCAAGCAATCAGGCAATTAGATTCCTTGCGGCAGAAATGGCTGCTATTAAGAGCACCCTGGAGAGATAGCCACGTGTCACTGGCTTTCCCTTCCTTCATCAGCCCTCAAAAGAGACTTGAAGAAATGAGGGAAGTGGATGTTTATAGTTTGCGGACAAGATCTATGCTATAAAACAGAATTGCTTTTACTATCAACAGCAAAAGGGAACATACAGATATATAAACCTTTGGGGCCTGGTTGATATCATTCCTCTATTTTGTTTTTGCTCTAAACAAATATGAGGAAAAGGTAGAGACATCAAGTAGATAGAAACAAATTTAGAACAGACACCGGAAAGCTTTTTTTTTTTTTTTCTATTCTGAAAACCATTTGTGTGTAGCAGGACCAAGCAGACAAGGGTGAAGAATTAAATCGCTAGATTGCTGGAGAAAGAGTTAGCTGACATAACTGGCATTTGGAGAAGCTGGCTTTTTAAGATGTGAATTAGTTTTGTTAGGCTAAATGCATTTATTCCTTCAAAAACATCTTGTGTAATGATTTATTCGTCACAACATTTTACGTGCATGTCCTCAATCAGCCCATGAAACAGTTTAGCAGAATATTGCAGGAAAAGCAAAGGATGACAGCATGGAAAGAAACAATTAAAGTGGCTGACAGCATTTAATTTATCTCTTTTACTTAGCTGGGCTACATCCAGGCTTCTTGGGGCCGTTGGGCATAATCCTCGGGGATCATGAATGGTTCTTACTACAGTTTTCCTTGGTCCTTTGTGAAATGTAAAAGTTTACCTCCTGGGCAGAGCAGACGCCAACATGTGCTTCAGAAACAAAGAGGCCTGGCTGTGGTTTCCCTCTCCTGGGATGGGGTCCAGTGTGCCCAACCCAACTCCATCCTGCCTAAACCAGAAAGATGGGGAGTATGTAAGAAATAATGAATCAAAGTGGCAAAGCTCTTGTGAACGGCAGACCTAAATTGGCTTAGATATTCATGGTAATAGAGGGCACCAGAGGTGGGACTGAGAAAAACTCAGTTCCTTCTTCTTGACATCATTAAAGCAGTTGTATTCTAGGTCCTATGCTTGGAGAGTTCCACAGTTCTAATCTTCATAATAATCCTAGGAGTACGGTAGATATTAGCATTCTTAAGATGAAAGCAACAACTTGTTCTAACAATTAAAGTAACTGATTGAAAGGAGAGCTCAGAGAATTTTGGGGAAACTGAAGAATCAGGCTTAGAGAGAAGATAGAAGGGAATAGTTCCTGGGATCTAGATTGCTGGAACTGACCCACACTGTCATTGGGGTACTGTTTGGATGAATGCAAGAGCTATTATCTGCTCTTGCATTATTCTGGTCAAGTCTCAAGTTTCGTGGAGAGAGAATCTAATGGGGGCAAGTGGAAATCCTTGAAGTCCTAATATGACTGTATGCGATGGTGGCTGGGTAGTTACCCAAAGTAAAGTTGGTATGTTGTCACAAAGCACCGGGAAAGGATGCTGGAAAGGCAAAAAATGCAGATGTGCCACAAACGGAAACTTAGAAAACTTAACATAACTTGACTAATACCACCCAGTGAATGAGTGGCAGCCAGGATCAGTTCTTTTTTTGCCTCAAAGGCTACCCTTTTCCCACTCTGCCATGCTACGTCTCAGATATACAGGTGGGACAAGGATCATGCAAACCATTTATTTTGTCATTGTTTGCAACAAAGTGATTCAAGTGAAGGAAGAGATGAAGATTGGAGGGTGTGGTGAGTAGATATGGGTGGCAAAGGAGAAGATTTGATTTTCTTTTTAACATCTTTATTGGAGTATAACTGCTTTACAATGGTGTGTTAGTTTCTGCTTTATAACGAAGTGAATCAGCTATACGTATACATATATCCCCATATCTCCTCCCTCTTGCGTCTCCCTCCCACCCTTCCTATCCCTGGGACAAAGTGAGAGAGTGGCATGGACTTATAAATACTACCAAATGTAAAACGGATAGCTAGCAGGAAGCAGCCGCATAGAAGATTTGATTTTGTTAGCAAAAGATTTTCACGATACTTTTCTTAAATACCTTCCTATCTAGGTATCTTTGATACTCCTCTCTTCTGGTCTTTATCACTTCTCCTTTCTCTTTCTCCCAGATGCTCTGACAAGCTCCTCATATTCTATTTCCAGGGCTTGGTCCTAGGTCCTCTCTTCTCCATCAACTCTCATCCATACACCAATGACCATCACTAGCTCTTGACTAAAGGATAAAGTCCAAATGGCTCAGCAAGTCCTTCAGGGTTCCTCATGTCTAAGCCCCATACTATCTAATAATCTTCTCTTTTGTTCTTTATGGTACCATAATTCAAGACCCATTGGCCTGTCTTTTCTTTGTGTTCCAATAGGCCATCCACACTATCACTTCCAAGGTTTGTTCATCTTATTCTATACTCAAGGAAATCCTTCCAACTTTCTACCTTGTATCCAAATCTGCCTCATTCTACAAGGTCAATTCTCACCATCTCCAAAAGACCATCTCCAGTAGCTCTACATTTCAATGGCCACTTACTTTTTCAAGGCAAAGTCTGGGGGACTTTCCAGGCGGTCCAGTGGTTGAGACTTCGCCTTCCAGTGCCGGGGGTGCAGGTTCAATCCCTGGTCTGGGAGCTAAGATCCCACCCACATGCCTCACAGCCAAAAAACCAAAACATAAAACAGAAGCAATATTGTAACAAATTCAATAAAGACTTAAAAAAAAAAAAGTCTGGGGCATTTGTCTGGGCCCTTAACCACATACCACTTCATAATCTTATGTGGTTATCTTGTTTCCCTGAATTGACTGTAGGCTTTTGGAGGGAAAATCTTTTTAGGACTGGGTAATAACTACCCAACAAATATTCACACAATCAGTTTGTTTCAAAAACAAGAGGTGTGTAATCTGTGTCTTACGAAAAGCAGTTTTTGGGCCTCTTCTCCCACCCACGACACTACAGAAGCAACAGTAGCTTCAGTTCAGGTTAGGACGGGGGTGTCCCCTCATGTGACAAATCCAAATTATAGTCAGCCTTCCCAAAGAGCTTTCAATCTACTATCATCTTGGGTAAGATCTATGAGGCTCCCTAGGAAGGTGCAGAAAAGCAGCATAAATCAAGAAAGTCCTCCAGAGAGAAGGGAAGATACCTCCAGAGTGACCCCCAGAAATCAGTCCAGATGATGTCCAGTGAAATCATTACTGTGAAACCACCCATTCCTTGGACGAGGCCCAGCTCCCCAGGTGGTCCGTGGTGTTCTGTGGCCATCCACTACTACCCAAGGCGGTAGATCCTATGGAGTCTTAGAATCCTCTCCCTCCTTTCATTTACTCATTGACTATTTTCTGGCCTTGGCTCTGTGAATTACCAGAACGACTAAGGTACAGATTCATCTCACACTGAGTTCCTAGGTGCTGATACATGACCGTGGGTCTTAGACTCTGTCTCAGGCCTTACATTCATGAATGCACAAGCCCGAGGCTCTAATTTCATCCCTGCATGAATGGGTTCCCTCAGTACAGGGGTGCTGGGGTGTGGAAGGAAGGCGGTAAACCCAGGAGCAGAAACCTAGGCAGCTTGAGCAGGCCAAGGGGCTGCTTTTTTGACATGTTTCTCAGGAATTGGCCATTCACAGCCTTCACTGCTATTTCATTAATGGAACTCACACATGTAGCAGTAGTTGTCTGGGGAAGGCTAGTAGTGCTAACTTTCCCTACGGTTTGCTCTCAAAATCATGTAAAGCGTTTTCCTGTTTTCCTTTGGAAAATGTCTACACTACATCCTGACATTTCATCTGCAGCCCTAACGGGGGTGACTAATATGAGCTGTTGGTTCTTGGCTCTTTCAAAAGTAAGCCAGCTTAATCTAGTAATGTCTTTCTTAGGCTCACAGGAAAAGGAAAAACATGACAATTAAGCAACACAAGCAACTAGTGTGCTTTCCTTAAGTGTTCTTACTGGAACAAAAGTGTATGTGGTTTTTTTGGGGTTTTTTTTAATGTTTTGAAGGTCTGGTTTAAATAAAATATTTAACCCTTTGAAAGTCAGAGCTCTAGCGTGCTTTGAAAGCAGCGCGTGATTTAGGTGGGGTCTACTCTGTGGCAGCTAGTATCTTGGCATCCTAGTGTGTATACAAACCTCTGGTCTACAGGAGGTTGAGTGCAGTTACACAGAGGGTGGGGTGGACAAAACAAAAAGCAGTGCTTGAATCGTGCTTGGAAAACATTTTTGGATTCAATGTGAGCCAAAACCATGGGAACTGGCCTATATCCTCAGGGTTTAAAAGAGATCCAAGTAGGCTGACCATGTAGTGGGAAGTATGAATAATACCAGACTACAACCGTGCAGCCAGGGTTCTGGTCTCACCTAGGTGGAAACTAGCAGTACAATTAGCTCGGTTACGACTCTGGGCCTCAGTTTCCTCACATGTACATATGGGTAGGTTTCCAAAGGCCTCTGTAGCTCTGACTTTCCATGGCACTACATCATTCTAAAAACGATTATTAGATGTCTGTGTTCTCCTTCAGGTTTGGTTTCCTAGGCATCTGTAGATAGGAGGGCTCTGGCTGTGTTGGTGGCCTGAACTTCCAGGGCTGTAGCTGGTGACTCCAGTAAGTGAAGAACACAGTGGAGATTGTAAACTCTCATGACCACACCAGGACTTCGCCCTAGAGGTACAGACCACTTAGGAGACACGTCCTGGGTGCTAGTTATCCCATACAGTTCAGTGGGAAGGTTGTAATTTCAGGGCCACACTTGGGAAAGAGTTTTGTGGGACTATGGGGGTGCATTCTACCCCATATTGTGGCTGTAGGCACGGTGGGAGGAGGAAGAGGAAGAAGAACAGCTGACAGTTACTGCGTGCTTGCTGTGTGCTCAGCCCTCCGCTGACTGCGCTGCCCGGACCATCTCACTCTATTTTCTCAGTCACACTGCAGGGAAGCATCATCCTAGGAAAGAGACCAAGGCTCAGGGACATTGCGTAGCTTGTTGGATTGAGTCCTTCCTTTTAACTTCTCTTTCGTTTACAACTAATTGGACATGAATAAAGTGCCTTGCACATCACACCAGGACACCCAGGAGGCTTCTACCCACCTGTCCATCCAAAAGTAGGGCAGATAGGATCTCAGAGCGGGCAGCATACCCAAGGGAGTCGGTGAGCTTGTCCTATCCTCCACTTGCTAAACTCAGGCCGGCCTGATCTGAAGATCTCTTTCTTTTACCTGCAAAGTGATACCGTCTCAGTGGCTAAAATGCTGAATTTAGTGAGCTGCTCATTGTGTTTCAGGACTCTCGCTCTGTACATCAAATGGATCTTCAAAGAGAACGAAGGTCAGGAACACGTACTTCTTATTAAGCAAGAAAACCATGGCTTTGTATTTATTTGAGAAAGCTATCATGCTAAAAAAAAATAAAATAAAATAGAACCATAAGCTAGATATCAAAGGCAAGCTTGGCTGAGATTGCAAAACAGCTGTCACCTTCACTTCCTGTGGGGTGTTAATGAATCGCCATCTTTCCTGTCTCTTCAGAAGTAACGATTCCTAAAGTTTCCCTTTTATTTTTCAAAAAAACATGGGCTATATTTAACCTTTCCCAATGGATTTGTCTTTGTCTTTAAACAGTTTCCAGTAATCCCCTCAAGGTCCCAAAGATGTGTGATTTACACTCTTTCCAAAGTCTCTGGAGCATGAAAGAAAGTGGCTGTTTGAATACATTATGTCCTTTCATTCTCTTGTGGACTATTGTAAATTAGAAGTTCAAATGAGCCACAAGCAGCATGGAGAGAAGTGAACAGAACTGATTCTTTCAAAGAGAAGGGAAATTTTCAGATTTCCAGCCTATTCTTGAGAAACATGAATATTTCTGAACTACATATCTATCGAACCATGTGAAATTACCATTTTGTAAGTCAAACATGGCCAAATATTGGCAATTCCTCATGGTTCAATTTAACATATGAATTGACTCATTTCCCTTGAAGCATCAAGGATACGAACCAAAAGGTCTGTAGGTCTCAAACTGATGTTCTGTAAATTTTAGTTGTGTTCCCCACTCTCTACCATAAGCATTTATTCTTGAACCAAGAAGGCAAACCAAAACCTTAGAAGGGACAGATCTATGAATTATCCTGTTTGATATTCCTAGATAATGAAATAGGGCAGATGTTAGAATTTAGAGTAAAATCATTACATATTACCTTAAATTATTTTCAGTGTTCATGTGCAAATGTAACCAACCTTCACCTACCACAAACAAGGAACAAAATAAAAAGTACTAAACGGGCCTAAATTTTTTTTTTTTTTTTTTGCAGTACGCGGGCCTCTCACTGCCGTGGCCTCTCCCGTTGTGGAGCACAGGCTCCGGACGCGCAGGCTCAGCGGCCATGGCTCACGGGCCCAGCTGCTCCGCGGCATGTGGGATCTTCCCAGACCGGGGCACGAACCCGTCCCCCCTGCATCGGCAGGCGGACTCTCAACCACTTCACCACCAGGGAAGCCCCAGGCCTAAATTTTTAAAAGCTCCAAATCTAAATGCTAGTGGAAAAGGAATTCATGTCAGCTGAAGACCAAATTATTGCTTATTATTTTACTATTACATTTACCTGCTGGACTTGGTTTATATGTCTGGGCTTACATTATTAATTTAGTCTTGTGTGAAGTTTTCTGTAAGTTCGCCAAGGTAATTTCTGAGGGGACAGTTAATGAGAAAGACAAAATGGTACAGGATCTATCATTAGCATTTAGTTACCAGAGAGGCACAAACTAATCACAGTTGTGTCAGTGCTCACAATAACGGAGTTGCAATAAAGCTATCAGACGTGCCCAGAAAGGTTCTTCCTGGAAGGAGCATCTTGAAGTAGTCATTTCCTTCTAGTACATTCTTCTGTGTAAAGCACCTAATGATTTTTTTTTTTTCTCTTCTGTGTAAAGCACCTAATGGTGTGGATTCTCAACTTCCTCCAGAGCAGGTTAAAGCTAAACTAAGAGTGCTGTTGCTCAACTTTCAGAGTCAAGTTTGGTTCCAGGTAATTTCATATTACAGCACTCACGCTGTACCAGTAACAGATGCCAGATGAAACTGAAGACGCATGTTAAGTTTTAAAGGATGCCTCAAGGCAAATACTTCCCTTATTCCATGCAGCTAATTTCTGGTTGGCTAAGAACAGCATTAAGATCAGTCATAATATTTCCTTGTTTTCTTATTCCTTGGATGAAAAATTTCAGCACACACATTCTCAAACTTTGTGTGGAATTAACTTCAGAGACGTGTCTGTTCTCATTTCAGCTGTGTATCAGAAGAGAGTCCCTGTTCAACGACTTCTCCTATCTATACACTTGTCCTGTGAGGACAGTGTACAACACTGCAAGAGACAGGAAGCTCTCTTCCTGTTATTTTTGGTGAAGGTGCCATTTGGCCCGGGGTATGCCTGCTGCATACTTTTGACTAAAAACTCAAGTTCAGGAAAACCCTAAGAAGGAAGACTCTTTAAGAGAATGTTTCACTTCCTCACAGGTGTTTTAGGGTGCTTTAACACAATGGCACCCAAACCACAGGTGAGGATGAAGTGAAGAGATTCTGAGGTCTCTAGGAAGATGGGTCCTTGGAGGCTTAGAGTCTACGCAGAAGTGAACAACCAACTGCCTTGACTATGTCCTTCAATTTGGATATGACCTTATATTGTAATTGTCAGTTGAACACTCCTGCCTAATTTGTGTCACAGACTTGACAGCAGTCGCTTGTTTTCTTGTAAATGTGCCTGGCTTTCCTTCTGGTACTTTCATACAGGTCCCTGTAAGCAAAGCCCCCAGCCCCTCCCACAAACAAAACAGGGATTGTAGTCCCATAAAACTCTCAGTCGGAAAGCTACCCCAAAATAAGCTTTATTGCAAGAAATGTGTCATATTTGATACACAGACCTATGAAAACAAACAAAACCAAAAGCCATAAGTTTTTCCTCATAAACACTTGATTACAAATTTACACTGTTTGTTTTTTTAGTTATTAGAAAACAAAACAAAGTCCCAAACTGGATCTAACTGGTGACTAATCTTTGGTCAGCACAGGTGTGAGAGGAACAACCCAGAGCCTGCATGTGCTTTGGCCATTTCACATATGAGGTTTGGTCACTGGTCCAGGGACAGGTTCTTGGGTTGAGAAGAACGCGGGGACTTACTCTTATTAGCACATCCTGGTACAATATCTTTTTAAATGACTAAAGCAAACTAAACATCAATTCATTGTACAAACATCTTTCATACACAATAGGCTATGATAAAACGAGACATATGGTGTATAACTACAGTATTAATGAAAATTCTAAAAAAATTGGATTTTAAAAAAAAACAACATATATTCCTTGGCTGTACTGCATGATTTGTTTGCACATATGGCAATCCTGAAATAGCTTGAACATAATAAATGCACCATTAATCTAAGACAGCACCAAACACTACAGAACGCCAGGTGTTCCTTTCCGAAGGAACAGCAGTTCTTCAGCTGCCTACAGTACCACAAGTATGCAGCACGCCCTGGGTAAGAATGAGGTGTTGTGGGTAGCACATGTGCTTCCTTGAGGTTATGAGAAGGAAATACAGTACGGTTTGGCCTGCAACGCTACTGGTCTCACAAGCAGTCAAGGTATTTTGCTACAGTGGTTGTGTGCTTCATCTTCTGTTGCCTGGTGTGTCTGGTGATGTGAAATATCATCACAATGAGCTGCTCTGGCTTTGATCTCCTTTATAAAGGATCTAATGACACATTGATTACACTGCCCGTTCAGCTCTGTGAGGCTTCCTTTAAAATAATCAGATGTGTACCAGTTGGATGACTGGCAGAAAACCAACGGAAACACCTCTTGAATCTACTGAATTTTTTAAAAAGCACCTCTAAAAGAAATAGCTCAAATTTATAAATCTAAAGAAAAACAAGTGAGTTTCCCTTTTTGTTTACATAGTTTGTTCATTTCTCCATATATTACTGCATTAAAAATAAATAAACATCTATATTTTTTTTAATTAGCAACTATAGCAAAATACCCAAAGTGTTACAGACTGCTAACAGGAAAAAAAAAGCTCACATTATTTTTGTGCATTTAGTGCCATATGCTGATCTCTTGAATATTTAGGTTTTTTTTTAATATATTTTAAAGTGAAGTTATATAGAAAATACAGTAACCACGGTTGCCTCTGTACTCAAATCTTTGGCCACACCAGAGTCTAATTATCACTCCCTGTGAGGGTCAACATTCTAAAGTCTGAGACAGGGAGGAAAGAAATAAAAGTCTTTTTTTTTCCTCTTTAAAATTAGTCATTGATTTCTCAGAGGCTTCTGAAGGCTGGCTGTGCAGGGATTTGAGCCTGGAACAAAGTCTGCAAGGGGTTAATAGAGTTGAATCTGCAGCCTCATTCTGAGAGCCTCCCCGAGCTCCCCTAGGAGGTAGTCGTCCTCATTGCTGTCTTCCAGTTTCTTAAGCTCCTTTTTCTTGTAGAGAGGGATGCTAGTGACTTCCAGTGTGTATGTGCCAGGCACGAGCTTCCTCTTGGCCGTGTGCAAGTAGCTGAGCCCATTCCTTTGATGGATGCGGAAGATGCCATCGTCATTCCCTTGGGAGATGACATAGCGGATGTGGTTGTTGAGTGGCTCAATGGCGGGCATGAGTTCTAGGATGTGCTCCTTAGAGCCAAGGCCGGAAAGGTTGAACTTCATTTTCATGGGGCTGTCCATGTCGACACTCTCCAGGCTGATCTGTTCAACCTGGAGAAAGAGCAGGAAACGATGTGGGAAGACCTTCAACAGCACAGGTAGATGACTCGAAAGGAGCCTGTTGTCGGGGTGCAGCCACAAGGACGATGTATCTCTGCCCCTCTGCACTCTGCTTGTAACTTACTGTCAGCTGGGAGAAAAGGTCAATTCCACAGAGTATGCCCTGTAAATCTTTACGACTTCTCACTCAGCCTTATCCAGGTAAAGTTTCAGGTCTGGGCCTATGGGGAGCACTCACATTTCAAGTTTTTTTTGTTGAGTTTATGGAATATCATGCTTATTAATACTAAACAAGAGACAATTTAGGAAATGACTGTAATTTTTTTTTTTTCTGGAGTTAAAACGAGAAGTGCAGCTGTTATCTAACAGCAGGGACTGTCCCCAGAGGGCTCTTCACTCTGAAGGCCCAGGTTGATTTTATGGTCACAAACCGTGAGTGAGTGTCTTTGCTGGGAGCTGTTAGTGCAGAGGGAGGGAACTGCAGAGTCGTCAGGGCTCAGGTTTGAACTAGCTTTGGTAAAAAGCCAATGGGGCATGGCCCAGATGAACCAAGTCTCCCTCAGTCAGCAGTATGGGAGGTTTAGGAATGCTATTTCAGTAAGACAGGCAAAAAAAAAAAAAAAAAAAAAATCAATGCATTGAGTGGATGCCTGCCAAAAACTTGAGAAAAGTGGTGCAGAAGTGCCCCCATCAGTGTGCAGACAAAATCCTGTCCCCAGAACTACAATGGGAAGGTTTTATGAGCAGAATTTCTGGATTTGTAGTTTGGGATACTTGATGAATATCTCAGTTGCCATATTTAAATATCAGTTAGACACCTCAGTCTCCGCAAGGTAAATGTAATGCTGGCCTATTTATTATTATAAAATAGAACCAGAGACTTTTTGGCTAGCTAAGTCTATCTAGTCTTACAAATAAGTTTCTGAGGCCCAGAAAACTGAAACAAATTACCCAATTCACACAGCCAGTGAGTTGAAGACTAGGTTTTTTGATGGGGAATTCTGCAGTAACACTAACTGACAAGGATGGTACTCTCCCTGATGTCTGGGGGAAAACATCTCCAGATACTGGGTACTATTCGGAGAACATGTACGATGCTTATGCCAGGCACCATTCCAGGAGCTTCACAGTAATCACTCAATCTTCTTGTCAGCCTTCAGAGGTAATTATTTTTATTCCCATTTCACAGGTGAAGAAATTGAGGTAGAGAGAGGTTAAGTAAAATGGCCCATGTAACATGGGTAGTAAGTAGGGAGGATCAGGGAACATATTCAAAATCATGAAGTCTGTGGCCTGCCCCTTTAACCACTCTGCTAACTACTATGAACAGCAAAGACATAGCAGCAGCAGGCAATTCAGATCTTCAGCTCCTTACAAAATACAAGTTATGTGGAGATAAACTCTTTATGGGAGGAACACCTGTCTTATAAATATTACAATATAAGACCAAGTTGGCTTACCTACTGAAAATTAAAATCAGCCCAGTACATTACATATGTATACAACAGAACTGGACAGATTCAAAATAATTTTGGTTTTTGAATCATTTCAAAATAGCTATTTCCTAGAAGCCCATATTATTGCCTTCTGGCACAAATCAAAAAATGAAAACATACGATCTGAAACTGTGAATCTTAAAGTCCCCCAGTCCTTGTGTTTTGAACTAAAAATGCCTCTAATTTTAATTTACTTGTCTCTGCCATAGTGTATCCATGAATTTAGCCAATAAATTTCATGACAGTTTTAGCTTCACTGAGGCTGAAACCTACATAAAAGTTTACTGCAAAATATACGTGACTCCATATGGATAAAATCTGGTGACAAAACAAAGTGAGGTTACTCACAGCAGTGGGTTTGGGTTCATAAACACTTCTCTTCTGTCTGCTGTCTTTCTTAGAGTAGCCGTTCATTTTGCACTCATAGCATGCTTCCGGGGACAGAGCGTTCTCTTCATCCACTTCTGCATCCATTGACAGGTACTGCCCTTTGTTAAATCCCATTCCTGAGACACAGTGGCTATTTGCAATAGGATGCAAGGTGATGTTAGACTTCATTATAATGTTGACTACTGTTTTCCAGAGGTAGAGCAGAGATTTTTCCAAAATAAGAACCCACAAAGCAAACCCTAAGATCATAAATATAAAAACCTAATAGTCTTGGTAACTCTTTTCTTCAACACTTAATACATGAGATTCTCCTTTATTCTGAACAGCAAAATTCTTCTAAGAGTGAGCCCCAAGTTTCCCCAATTTTCTATCCTAATTAGACTGAAGCACTATGTGTAGTTAAATCAAGAAGATAAAAATTAAGTATGAATTTCCAAAGAGAGTGCCAGAAGTTCTTTTTTTTTTTTTTGCAGTTACGTGGGCCTCTCACTGTTGTGGCCTCTCCCGTTGTGGAGCACAGGCTCTGGACGCGCAGGCTCAGTGGCCATGCCTCATGGGCCTAGCCGCTTCACGGCATGTGGGATCTTCCCGGACCAGGGCACGAACCCGTGTCCCCTGCATCGGCAGGCAGACTCTCAACCACTGCGCCACCAGGGAAGCCCCAGAAGTTCTTTTGATTCAAAAGCCTGAAGCCTATGTTTTCTGCTCACAACAAAGCTCTCTGCTTTACCAACTGAGATTTCTGAACTCCAATTCTGGTTAGTGAAAGACTCAGCGAGCTGGCTCTAAATGACCCTTGTCTACACCACGACTTTTGTTTCAAGCATTATTATGTACCCACAGTGGACATACTAGTCCACGACCCTCAGTGTCTGACTCACACACTGCTCCTTCTGAGGAGGGTGACCCTGACTGACTCCTAAACTCTTATCTTCTATGCTGTTGAGCACTGACTTCCTTGAAGGAAGGATGCACGTGGCCAGAACCTCATCTGCAGCTGATAGGACTTGAGACAGCTGCACTTGGGAAAGTGCAACTAGCTGGAGGGAACCCAGCCTTGTGGAGACAGTGTCACACCAACCAGGCATATCCTCTCTCTGTGCAACAAAAAACCAGATGAGCAAAGAGAGAAACAACTCCTTCCTCAGGGAGCATGGAGCTAGCACCTGCCAAAATTCACAGAAGAATCTGGGGTGAAGCCATTTCCATTTGTACTTAACTCAGGTGTCTCTGACAACACGTGAGCCACAGCATTTTTAGACAACTGCTTGTCTCTGGCCTTGAGGGATCCAACTGAATCCACTCAGGCCATTTTAAGAGGCAAGAGAGTGATACCTGTACACACGTTTGAGTCTTATGCTCACCACAAAGGAGGTAATCCACATGCCTTCTTCCATGTGCTTCCTCCTCCTATTCCCTAAGTGCCCTGATCAATGCTTTTCCCTTGTGGGCTTTTAATCACCATGAACTGCCCTCCCTCCAGTGCCGGGTGGCCAGGCGGCCTGAACACAGGGAGGGCAGCCTGAGTTGGACCCCGCTCGCCTTCCTGTGTGCGGGGAGGTGGAGGGCCTTACCCCTGTCCCACTCTGTAGTAGCCAGGTGGGCAGCCGCAGAGGTAGCCCCCTTCCGTGTTGGAGCAGCCGTAATTGCACGGGTTCTTGGAAGACGAGCACTCGTTCACATCGTGGCAGGCACTGGAGAACTGGTCGAAGGAGAACCCAGAGGGGCAGGCGCACTTGTAGCTCCCCAGGGTGTTGTAGCAGGAAGCAGAGCCACAGGCATTTGGATCGGAGCACTCATTCTCATCTATGAACATAAAGCAAGAGACTCTTACAAGGGGTAGGGGCAGTGGGGCAAAGAAGAGCCTGAGTTTCAAAGTACCTACGATTTTACAGGGGAAATAGCCCTAGACCGTATTTTTTAAATGTTTACCCTGATGGTCGATTTGCAAAGCCTATGAAATTAAAAAAAACACAACAAGACCCAACAAATCCCCCTAAATTATGACTTAAACAAAACCTTGCCCCGCCCTTTTATATTCTGTTTGTACTAGGTTTTTCTGAATACCCTGGCAGCCTCTGGGGACAGATATTTGCAGTTTGACTACTGAAGAACTCTTCTATTCTCGTATCAGAAGGTTACTTCAAAAGCCTACACTTCAGATAGATTCACAGAGACAGAAAGAAGATTACTAATTGCCAGGAGTTGTGGGGAGGGAGAAATGGAGAATGACTTCTAATGGGTATGGGGTTTCTTTCTGGGGGGATGAAGATGTTGTGGTGTTGACGTTTGCACACTGCTGTGAGAATATACTAAAAACCACTGAACTGTACATTTTAAAAGGTGAATTTTATGGTATGTGAATTATATGTCAATTTTTTAAAAGCCTCTATTTATATCTGTATTTTTATCCATTCTCCCAGCAATTCCCAAAGCCTTCACTATATATGGAAAGAAAAACAGATAAAAAATTTAAATACCTTAAATGAAAATAACTGAAATAAACATTATTTAATTGAACATTCTGAACCAATAACCTTGTACACTTTTAACACTTGAGAATGCATCAAGTGCAGACTTTGCCTTCTGACATGGGTTTGCACCAAGCCATCAGCTGACATAGGTTTTACTAGTTTAATGACTCACATTATACCATAAATGCCTGACAGCAAGATAATTACAGGTTGATACTTTCAGCTGCTCTTATCATTTTTACAAATTCAAAGCTTGATTGTGCTTTTAACTTTGGAGACGACAATTTTGCTCTTAACTATCTGGTTGATACCTATTTTGTGGCTTGACCCCCCTGTGGGCTTTATTATAATCCAAATGTCACCCTGGGCACCAGTCACATTTGGTCTGTGGAATTCTTTCAAATTCTCATGACTGCACTGGAGCATAGTGTGTCTGTTTACCTAATACCTGACAAGTCTATGTTTCAGCCCATGTGGGGAAACAGGCCCATTTGCAATTAGGTGTACCCTTGGGACACAGCAGCTACAGGGAAGTGCTTATCTGCAGGAGCTCAGAGAGATTACAGAAGATGCAGATACAGTCTCAGTGAAGAGGCCTCTCACACAGGAAATTAAACTTCATTAACTACGGCACAGAGGTTATTGAGAGGGCCGATGTTATTAGGCACATTTCTGTATCGTGATTATAGTTTCAGAATTAAACCAAACTGCCAAATGTAGAATTCTTAATTACTGGATATGAAATGTGCTATGATTACGTAATATGTACAAATTCTTAGCCTTCATTTCATGGGGAGAAAGCATATGAATAAATTCTTAATAACCAGGCTACCTATGACATAAATATAACTATTTTATTTCTACATACAAAAGACTTGGAATTCTGCCTCAAAGGCTCATCTGCTTTTATAATTAAATCTGACATTTATATGTGGTGTTTCTCTCCTAATGGAGAATGTGAGTTAGGTTATAATTTAACAAAATGATCCTGCTATGAATATAGTATTCGACACTGTGTTAGGTAGAAAAATTACCAGGCAAAACTAGTTAGTTGAATAAATTGCTTTTAAACATACCACTGACATGAACATTTCTAAGTAGGTAAAATTTCTGGAAGCACCAGGATAGACTTCATGTTTATATGCTATAAACGTACATCACAGCATAATTCTATAGGCTTAGGTAATCTGACTTTGAAAATACGTTCCTGTTTGAGACCCACTTTGAGCTGACTCAAGCCTTGCTAAACCATGTTCAAGTTATTTTGAAAAGGACATACAAGGAACTAGAAGTTGCTGACAGCACATAACCCAAAGCTTCATATACTTAGAAGTAACCATATGCAAATGTTAATAATATTCCCTTATTTTCAATTTGGAATAATCGTCATGCTTGCATATATTTGAGAATGTTACCTAAATCTGTACAGTCCACGTACCAGAATGTTATAAATGTCTGTGGTAACTGGCTGGAAACTTCTGAAAGTATTCATTTGAATTAAAAACTTTTTTCATTATTAACACTTACAAGAACTGTCATTTTTCTTAAATTGGTAGTAGTATTAACAACATTGTAGGTTTACAATTTAATATTACTTAAGTTATCTGATGCACTAACATTTTTGTCTTTTTACAAGGGGACCCCACTTAAATCTGTCTGAAATACTTCATACTATATTCCCCCCTCAATCATATGAATAACTGAAGGTATTTCATACCCATAGTGATAGATAAAAATGATTTGTGCCCTTTCGATTTGCATTTTGTTATAATGCTTGTTATTTTGCTAACTTGTTGCTTTTATTAGTTCCCAATGGGTTGTTTAATTCTCTTACTGCCATATATTTGAGTTAAAATTCCAACTGTGTTCTGTGGGTTCAAGGCAAGAAAGTCAGCAATTTTACTAGGGACCAGCTGGACTGCTCAACCCTGCACAGAAGAATCTCGAATCTTTCAAATTAAACCCCTGCTTCATCTTACTTACCAGGGGCCTGCTGCTTACAGAGGCCCATTTTAGCAGAGAAAGCTAACAAATTAATTCTTGCAGTTGGGGATATCTGCTTATGTATCTTTAGCTTTGAACTCATCTTTGAAACCACTTATCCCTCTGCCCATGGGGGTCTCTCCTGACTAGAAGGCACACTGGCCTCTGGCTGGACTCCAGCGTGAGCTGCTTTGGGGTGACTGCCTTGCTTAAGTGCCTATTCCAAGGATCCCAGCAAGAAGAAGTGGGATACATCACATAGCCCTGACTTTAAGTTAGACCAAATTCAGTGAAAACCTGTGTGGCTATTTTCGCACTAAATGCTTACAGACAAAAACTCCAGGAAACTTAAAAACGTAGAAATTGAGTTGATACTCCATACATGTTCCTATTTCCACTCATGATCACTTTAAAAACAAGAATTTTAGTTAAGCTGACACATGTGAAATATTAGAGGATCATTCTTTTGCTTTAAGTTCTGTAGAATTAAACAAGAAGCCGTGGTGTTAACCAAATAGAGGCTTGGGCCTCATATTTTATAAACAACACAATAAAATCGTTTCACACTGTTTAATAGCTATCTAAAAAAGTACCATTCCCTATGTTCTGAAGAGTGTGCCTATACTTTATCTCTGTTTATGAATCAATAAATCAGGGCATAACAACTTCTGCGACATTCTTTTTTCTATGAAGAGAAAAGAAGTAAACTAAACTTATGAAGTTATTTTGATTGACTGCCTAACTCATCATTTTGATAATCCTTTCAAACTCTGTCCTTAACTCCTAGATCATTAGTGGTTTTTGCATTTCCCCCACGAGTGTCTATTTGTGGTGTGGCTAAGCATCTGTCTTTAACCTGGCACAAGGCCACAGCAGACTTGCGATGACGTTCAGAGTTGCTTTCCCTCCTTTGAAATTTGTCTTGATTTTCTCAATTCACTAAACTGTCATTAGAAATTTCTTTTGAGAAGATCACCAAGGATAAAATCAGGTTAATTTATTTAGTGGATTGCTCACAGTAAAAGATCTGAAATACATGTGGGGTAATTTAAATGACTACAGAGAAACAGGAAGTACCCCGTTGTTTCTCAGCAGGACCACTGTTCCCCTTTCTGTTCTGCTGTGCCAGCATCTAATGTCACACTGTGTTGGATGGTGCCTCTATGAAGGGCATTCAAATGGAGCCAAGAAATTAGGCATATGCTAACTAAGTTAGCCAGCTATTCAAGTAGAGAGTAATGTTCTCTTTGATCAATCTCTCCTTAAAAGGAGAATTTCCATGACTCTATCAAGTGCAAGAAAGGGAGCTGAGTGCCTACAGATTTTATTTTATAAACACTTTTGTATGGAGTTTTCAATAGAATTTGCTGTAACTAGCTACTTTTTCTACCTTAAAATCCTTTAGCCTCTTCATTAAATATGTGACTGGAGAGCACAGATGAATGGTGCTCATTAAGTTGATCTGAATCCCTTTAGATTTATATGAGGGGGATGGATGGGCAATCCTTCAACCCCCCAATCAAAAGATACTAAATTACCGATAAAAACCCTCTGACCTTAACATGTGAAGATGATGATTCTTGACACCATCTTCAGAAACTTAGAATTACGCCTAGCAGAAAATTAAAATTATGAAAGCTCTAGTTGAGTTACCATTTAGGTACTTAACATTTTTATTATGTATATTTTCAAATACACACATGTACAGAGACTAGTTTAATGGATCCCCATGCATCAGTCCTAAGTACTGGTTTTTAAGTTCTAGGGTTTAAAGGCTACACTGAAATGCCAGTCTTTATTGTTCGTTCTTTTTACTCAAAGATGCTTTAAGGTGAGAAAAGCAGATGCTGTGTAACAAGCGAGTGCTCACCGACACACTGATTCCACTGGTAATGCTGAATATATCCTTGAGGGCAGCCACACCTGTAGCCTCCCAGGATGTTCTGGCAGCCATGCTGGCACCTATGGTTTCCATCACATTCATCAACATCTGCAAAAACAATCCCGGCAAGATCTTTATGTAACCTTTCTTCTACTATTCTTAAATGAACTCCAAACACAGCCTGGGGTAACTATTATCACAGGAACAAACAAACAAGACATACTGAGGGGCTGTGATTTTTCCAAGTCACATGGTTATTAATCAGTGGTGGTGCAGAGAACAGTTCTGAGATAAGAAACCACATCATTCTTATGCTATCCACCAGCCATGCCACGTCAGTGCTCTAAATAACAACTTAATGTCAGCAAATCAACCATAGCAACCACAAATGTTGTGCATTTTGGATGGATTAACTACATACGGTATGATTTATTTGGTAAATGATATAAATATCTTTGCATTATATATTCCAGTAGGTTCAAAAGTGATTGACATATAATCCTCATTTTTGGGAAGATACAAGCACTACAGAAATACCTAAAAAGTATAATGGTTTGCACACAAAAAATTTTATTACCATTCAAGATTAATTAGATGCAAATTTAAAGTATTCTAAATATGTTATTTTTAGACACGATATAGTATTATGACACATATGGAATAATTTCTTTGTTCAGACATGCATACTCTTCTGGAATGACAACTGAGGCTTTGAAACCTACCCATAAAAAGTGAAATGAAATTGGCATGTCTGATGTATGCGTAACAAATTTATATGGATAATTAATAAATGATATCTTATGTGGATGGTTACAAGCCAAACCCACACATGGCAAGCAGCTGTATGTTCAGAATACTTTCAAAGTCTCAATGACTTCGAATACAAAATATTAAAATAGAAAATTTTTAAACTGAATTTTTCTTGGCAGAAAATTAGATACATATAAAAGTCCTATAATTCTTAAGAGTATATTAAAAAACTTTGAGTAATTCTTAGAGAATATTAACAATTTTGAATATATTTCTAGAATTCAAAATCATATATTTCTAAGAATAATTAATTAAAGGGTGACTAATATCAATAAAGACATAAATTACAATTGTATATAAAAATATAAAGGGGATGTATATGCTCTCAGAATCTCTGGCATGAGCATTTTGTAAAAGCTACCAATCCTAGTACATTTGTCTCATACGCTAGCACATGCAATAGAAATACTGAAGAACAATATAATATTTTATTGACCGCAGGCAAATTCTTATTTTATTCCTACTTAAATGTTCCCTTGGACTTAATAGGAAATACCTATTGTGACAGAGACTTTATAGGAAATGCCCTTTATAGAAAAGAGAGTGAATCAGGAGTCTCAGACCAAATAAAATCGCCATCAGTTTTTCCCAGAGCTTTCTGTACATTTTTTCGGTTCTCTATAATTCGTTCTTTGTCTTACATGTAATATTTACACATTCAAGTATCATGGAACAGACATCCAATTTTTTTCTGGTATACTCATACACTACTGTAAACTAAATTAGGTACAGAATTCTTTTTCAGTTCAATTCTTTTTTAGATCAGTAATTAGGTAAACAGTTACTTTAGAAGCCAATTTGTACTCACAGAATTTTTGTTTCATCACATTAAGGTTTTCCTCTGCCCCCAAAATGATATATGAAAATTTATGAACAAAAAAATCAATTTCTGGGTTTTATTTTGTTAATTTTTTTTCTTTTGAGATGATCTCAATTGCTCATTGAGTGGCTTGGAAGTTAAAAGAAAACAGTTTGCTGTATTAGAATAAGAATATTTGAGCAAATAAACTCACCTTCACAGTTCAGTCCCGTGGCATCAAGAGAGAACCCTCTTTGGCATTCGCAGCTGAAACTTCCAGGGGTGTTTTGACAGATTCCTTTTGCTCCACAAAGTGAAGGCTGAGACCCACATTCATTGTTGTCTAGCAAAGCACAAAGTGGGAGAGCGTCAAGCTTCCCAATTATTATATGACTCAAATTTTACTACATGAAGTAAAAAGTGAAGTATGAAAGCCTAAGTTTCATGATGTGAAAACAGAATTTTAGGGAAATGTATACCATTATTCATGGTCATGTTAAAGGCAAAAATGGTCAGAAAAAATATATTTCAAGAGATTTGAAATTAGAGCATATTTTGGGTCAATTGAGGACATGGTTTTCGATAGTACAGACAAAGTCTCTTAACCTGTGTGCCTTCTAACATAAAAAAAAAAAACCCAGCATATTCATTAGCATGTTCTAAACTACAGTGAGCCTTTACTCATATTTTATCTGAACAAACATGGTTATATTTAGAATGCAATATAAAGGCATTGCCTGGAATACACCTCATGTGCATGTGCTTGGACTATACAGGATTTTTTCCTTTGGATATTGTTCTAGTGAAAAAAAATCTATTATTAACAACATTTTTAGACCAGTAATTATGAGGGATTGGTTTTAATGTAAATACTGAGCCATTATTCTACCATTTTTTTTAGTACAGTTTTAGGCTTCTACTAAAAGTTTGCAAAATTTCTCTTTTGTAGTTTTGTCTTACCAATACAAGCAGTGTGATGCTGTGTGAAACCAGGTGGACATTTACAGGTAAAACCTCCCAGAGTGTTGACACAGAGGAACTGGCAGTTGTGCTGTTTGGTTTGACATTCATCAAGGTCTGCAATGAAAGAGAAGCCTATGAAAATTGGAGCAGAGTTATCTGGCTTTGCCTCCTTTCTCAGGAAGCCACAAGGAGTATTTTGTCTAGATTTTTGTTGGAAGCTTTGTAGATATCCATATGCATATGGCAAGGAGTTTCTTTTCACATACTTAAGCAGCATAAATATCATGGGCTACAATGATAGGATGGCTAAGGTGATACATACCACAAAGTTTTCTTAAAATAAAAAACTGAAAGGATGAATCATAGTGGTGTTCATGAACTATTCTCAAAACTAATATCCAAAGGTTATAATTCTTGTATTTAATGCACAGTTTAGCACATGGCTGGTCACTTATTTCTATTAAAGAAGGGATTAAACAAAAATAAAACAGAATCTGAAAATTGATGAAGGTCTTAACACAAACACTGAGTCAGGTTCTCAGGATCCAAATGAAAACACCATCATAAATACCAGAAGAAGCAAAATCACAGCATCTATAATTCTAGTCATAAATGGAACTAGTATTTGAACTATACTGATAGAAAACTCAAAATCTGATTTTGGTTGGATTGGAACTTAATATGGGAAAAGACATTTAAATAAATTCACAGAGCAATTTAAGATGCAGACAAGACTAACTATTTTAAAGCTTAAAACACACACACACAGTTGCACTCAAATAAAAATAACTATAAACGTGCAAAATTAAATTGACTCATAACGGTTCACTAAGTAGAGCCAAGGGTATAATATTGCTTCCTATTATTTTATTCTATTTGTTTTTTGGTATTTCTTGGAAATAAAACTTCATCTTCTTGAGAATAAACTGTATTTCAAAAATTTAATTAGACAGGAATTTCCTCAGTCCATTATTTTCATACCGATGAGGTTTACTATAAAATTGAACATATGAGTACAGTATTGAAGCTCTTTTAATTATCTAATTTAGTTTGATAATTACTACTAAAACTATGTAAGCAAAAATTTAAATTTACCTATTCATTTTCAATCTTCTGCAGTAAATGTGTAATAAAGATAGTTTAGAGAAATGAAATCTCAGATAAGCAACAAAATAAATATTATTTTAGTTGTTCAGTCTCTTCCTTCACCATAGCTTACTGTATTATTTAATTTATTTTTCAGTTTGG
The DNA here is from genome assembly GCF_039906515.1 of Pseudorca crassidens. NCBI lineage: Eukaryota > Metazoa > Chordata > Mammalia > Artiodactyla > Delphinidae > Pseudorca > Pseudorca crassidens. The sequence continues at coordinate 106,224,734 of NC_090298.1, forward strand.
GTGGTTTGCTGTAAGAAGCAAACCACTGTAACCCGGGTTTTAATTCTCTCTGCCTCCTGGCATGTGTCCTTTGGTAGAATTTTCTATGAATCATAAAATGGTCACTAGGAAGATGTGCTTTAGTGAAGGTGAGACACACAGTATCATCCCTGATTAGCTGACTTTGAATCTGAAAAAAGAGAGGACTCTTTTTTCAGAAGAATGCAGACTCTTCACTCACCTTTGCATGTCTTTCCGTCCTCCTGTAGGACATAGCCCCGAGGACAGGAGCACTGGTAACTCCCCTCTGTGTTCTTGCAGATGAAGTTGCAGGGTTTTGGGGACTGTGAACATTCATCAAGATCTAAGCAAAAGTGATGTGAGGATTAAATTATTGGTTAGAAGGAAAAACCAGTCCCTTTCCTCCCTCCATATTCTCACTTCATCTTTTTCTTTTACTCTTCAACTTAAAATGGAAAATAGAAATGAGGCACAGAACAATTTTCTCTAAATTAATTTACCGGTTTACTCTGTCGAGCGTGTCTTGGGCAAATATTATAATATCCGGAACAACTGTCTGGGTTTAAAAAAATACACTAGATTTTTTTAGATTGGGTGTACTTTGGTTTACAGCTTGAGAATCATAAACTTAAAGGCTAGAGTTTCTTTCCTTTGACACGTGGATGTGGCAGGAATTCTCAACCTCTCTTAGCTGACACTCCCCTAAGAATCTTTCGGCATCACAGACTGTGCTGGAAGCCTCCCACTTCCCCCTTCAGATGCAGTCCTCACCCTGGTCCACCCTGTTTTCGGGCCCAGGAGGCTGAACTGCACAGACACCATTAGCAGGCTCTCCTGCCCTCTGCCTTCAGGCTGGTCCTTAATTCCTCAATTCCCTCCTCGCAAGATGGGATCAGAGGTCACAGATGCTCTCAAGGCAGGTCTCTGGGCAAAACTTCTTCCCTCTTCTAAGTTTCAACCTTTCCCTCTATCTTTGGCCCAGAGGTGGTACAGTCCCAGCACTCAGCATTATCCCTTGCAGTTTCTGCCCACTCTACCCGCACCTTTATATACTGTCTCTTTGTCAAAAACAAGTCTCTGTAAACTGTCCTCATTTGAATATGCCACCTTCTTTCTGCTAGGACTCTGATAGCAAATCACCTCCATTTCCCCCATAAAACACATTGATTGATAGCCCACAGAATGCTAAAAGCTCATGATTGATAGCCTAGTCTCTATCACTCTCTTGCCCAAACAAGTGAGTTGAATGTTTACTAAGATTTAGTTTGGTTTTTCTTAACCTTTTCATGCCAGGTATGCTTGTTATTAAAACAAGTTGATGTAAGTTGATGAAATATGAAGGAGAAAAGTTTTTTTTCTTTAATGAAAACTAAATGCTTTGGAAAGACTCAGAAAGGCAAGCTACCAACCCCCTCCAATTGTCATAGAATGGTGTCGATGAGACAATAAAATAAATTAGAAAAAGAGATTGTAAAAATGTAGAAGGTCTCTGTACTGAGACTGCTTTGCAACTGGAAATTTTAGATGATGCTTAATTGGCATATTTTATGCAAAAAAACCACAATGAGAAACAAGCAAAAAGCACTCTCTCCATATGCAAACACACAATTTCACAATCAAAAGTCCTATTCTTTCATTAAAAGAATGACAAACAAACATGCCTTTATACATTTTAAATTAAACATAAAATGTTGAAAATATATTTTTAATAATTTCTATGTTTCCCTAATTGCACAGACTTTTTGATGAATTAAACAATTCTGTGTCTCACATTACTAGACAAGGTCTTGGACAACTCCTATGATATTAAGAACCACACTGCTGAAAGGAATGGCATTTTTTAACAAAATGTACATTCCAAAGCTCCATAATAAAGATACTCTGCTGACAGTAAATGACATGTAGGAAACAACCACCCAGATGCAGAGACGCCTCGCCTCGCCTTACCTACACACGAGGTTCCGCTGATGTCCGTGGTGTAGCCAACCTTGCAGAAGCACCGGAAGGAGCCCATGGTATTGATGCACTGACCATTGGTGCAGAGATTTGGCATAACTTTGCATTCATCAATATCTGTCCACCAAAAACCCCAAGGCAAAAACAAATGTAATTTAATATAGATGCAAGAATAAAACTGGTTAGAAACTAAGAGAAATTAAGGAATTGACAGATCATTAAGAACCAACATTCATAATTGTGCTGGTGTACCTTTTCATCATTCAGTCCAGTGGCAACATAGAAGGGAGAGAAAAAAAAGAATCTGAAGTGATAGGAAGAGGTAAACAAAAGGAAGGCTATGTTGAAAGCCCCACTGAAGTCTACTCGTTCTGCAATCTAAGTATGAATTATTTTTTGGGAATCTAGAAAGCTACCCCTCTGAAGTTCAACTAATTTGGAATTTGTGATAGTATACCATGGATTGGTTTTAAATTCACACTTGTATTAGACTGAAGAAAGGGTTTCATTAGCAAAGTAATCAAGCACAGGGTCGAGAATCTGTATAGTAATAGAGGAAAATGACATTTTTAGGACATTAGTATACTGATTGTACCAAAAAAATGGAAACTACTAATCATTTATGAGACTTGCTGGTTTGTAAATATGTTGCCAACAGAATGAGTCCCTGCGTACACTCAAACAAATGCGTTACACGCAAACAAACAAGTAACCTTTATTTAAATGAAGCAAGTATAGTTCAGGAGTTATCCATGGGCTTTGGGGTTAGACAGATATGTTCCATTCCTTGGTCCATCCCTTAAAAAGGCTGTGATCTTGGGAAAATGATTTATCGTTTAAGCTTTGTGCTTCAGTTTCTATCTTTTAAAATAGGAATAATAATAGATTCTGCCTTTTAGATTTAATATGAAGATTATACCTTTCAAAGTCTCTGAAGCATTAGCGAAAAGCATATACAACCACAACATACACACACATATTTTAGCTATTATTTTACTTCCTTCAAAATTAATCTGATTTAATGTTCACTGCGTTAATAATATGCATGAATTTCCTCAACTCCTTACCTCTTCCATCAGTGGTATATCCTGGGCCATGAGGACATATCTTTTTGTACTGGGCAGTTCCAGGAAGTGCGCAGAGCTCACACTGGTGACCCCAGCCTCGCCCCCCATCGCAGCAGCATTCTGACTTTGTGACAAGGTTACGGCTGCTGGATGCCATCTGACACATGGTCTGCAATACCTCTGCAAAGCAGAGTCCCTGTCGATTGTCTGAAATGAGAATGTAGTTAATAGGCATCAGTGTCAAGGAACTGACACCTTGGTCTTCAAATTAAATAGGACAATCAATGTTCTCCTTAGAAATACTTTCTTAAAAGCTAAATATTCTTTTAAGACAATGTTTAAGACAATGATTAGAAAGTTTTGTTGGAGATTAATTTCACGGAGTGTTCTTTCACTAAACACAGTTTATTAAATTTAATAATAAGTGAAACTATACTTAAGAAATAGATTTGGGATTTTTCTTTTTTTTTCATCTGCAGGTAAGTGATAGTAAACTACCATTCCTGTAGAATCCAGATAAAAGGAAAATCAAAGAAAATTATTTCCCTTTAAATAAGCAAATGAGCAACAGGATTTGTTTTTGAAAAGCAAATTCTAGACTATGTTATAATTTTGGTACATATTCAATCTAACCTCCTGTATTTTAGACATCTAAAATACTGTTCAAACATTGGATTAAGTAGTTTTTTAATTATAAATAAAGGGATTTCAATGATATAAGTAGGCAAAGAGATCTTTTATGTGGTTTTAAGAACCATCCTAATGAACTGTTAATATGAACAGAAAAGAACACTTTTTCTGTAGGCTATCTTTTCTATTTCCAAAAAGGTCTAGATTTAAGACAACAATAGCCAATGTCTTGACTAATAATTTCCTAGGATTTGACGCAGATGACAGCATTTTGAGAACAATCTGATGTAGTTGAAATGTTCTATTTTTGCACCAAATCCAGTGATGAGTGCTAGTTCTCTGTTTGCCTTAAATTTTACTACTCCATACTTTTACACCTGCTCATAATTAACTAAAATGGTTTATGATGTATGCATGTTATCATTAAAATGTCTGAGACTTATATTTTCCAAAAGAAAATATTTTGTAAAACATTTTCCTGTACCATAAAATAAAAATCAACTTTCACTGCATTTTTGAAATGTGGCATATTCTTTAATATCATTAATACAGCAAAGCTTACCTTACATAGCAAATATTTTCTTTTGGAATTAAATCATCCCCTGATGTAAGTTTTACTAAAGTCACATTTTCCATAGAGCTTAATTAATCTTAATTTTGGAAAGACCATTTAAGATGGTTATTTACGTTAAGCATAGACGTAGGTACAACACATACATATACGAATATGTCATTTTAATAGATGTCTACCTTTAAGGAAGAGGTATGTGGATTATTACTCAGATTGGGGAATCTGTTTAGCAGACAAGGATACATATGTAGAACTCTTCTGTGATGATGTCACAAAACAGATGTTTCATTTACCAAGTAAAATATACTCGTTTATCAACTTACCAAGGCATTCAGTTCCTGAAGAGCTTGACTGAAAGCCTTCATTACACTCGCACCTATAGCTCCCAATAGTGTTAACGCAACGCCCATTTTCACAGATTCCTGGCTTGGTCCTGCATTCATTTTCATCTTTAGAAAAGCAAATAATGTGAATCATGAGTAGACTATAAAATTGTAATTTACAAGTTTATCTTCTAATGGGTTATATCATATTTAAAACTTCCTCACCAAAATACTAATATGATAGAATACTAATTTATTTTTAAATATACCTCATCCTTCCAAGATGGGTTCTTGGTTAACAAAGTGTTTTTTTCCCTTTCCTTCTTTTCCTCTTCCTCTTTTCGGGGAAGAGGTGATATTTGATGGAGAATAAGAAAATTGGCCTCCAAAAGGGATTACTTGACAAGGAGAGAAAGAACTTTGGGGAAGAGGATGCCAATTTATGTGATATGAGAGAGAGGCTGAGGGCGGGAAAGGGGGGGGGGTAGGTGTTAGGGAGAGGTGGAGAGTAGGGTAAAAGGGCACTTAGGCCATGGATAAAGGACAAGTTCCTAGACTGCCTTTGAGTAAAATCACAGGAGTGGAGCAGTGTGTTAAGGGCGGCTAATGGAAGAAGGAATTTAGGCCGTACTGCTCTTTTGATTGGTGATAAATAAATAAATATATTAGAGCAAAATTGTTTTATTAAAATCCCTATGTACTTACTTATTGTGTTTATTTGATATTTTGTAAATTTTGTTTGAGGTATTTTTCAAATCAATGTTGTCAGAAGCATGAGAACTCATGACAATTAAATCCTTCTGATTAATTGCTCCCTTCATGTCTATACTTTTCAATCTTCAATCTGTTAATATTTATTTTGCATGTGCTTGCTTTTTATTAGCATTTGCCTTGAATATCTTGTTCTACCCCTTTATTTTCAATCTAGCTCACATTTTGATTTGGTACGTTTCTTGTAAAAAGCACCAAGCTGCATTGTAAAATAATTTTTAAAAGTACATTTGCCTTTTAACAGAAATTTGAACTATTTCCAAACTGATATGTTTGGACTCTTGCCTGCCATTTTATATTATTTTATATTTACCATGCTATTGCCCCCTTCTCTCAATATTTCTTCGATCAGTCTAGTTTTCTCTGACCTCCTCTCATCCCTAACTCATGTCTGGAAGTTGTAATCTTCTATTCTTCCAGTGGTAACCATGAAACAACTTCAACATACACTTTAATGAATATTTTTCTATTAATATCAAGAGGTATCTGTTTCAAAAGCTTCTGACCATAACGAGTACCTTGGTATGACTTCTTTCTCTTCTCTCCCTGTGTCACCTGCCATGTTGATGTGGTCGAGAAATTTTGGTTTGTTATGTTTTTGTTTTTATGGACCACCAGCATCTATTTAAACCACATAATAAGGGTTACTGGTTTCTTGGCTTACCATTGCTTCACATATACTACTACTTCCTCTTGAATTAACTTTAAAAAATATATTGGAATATAATTTGGTAATCATTTCAGAGAGGGTACGTGGGTGATAAATATTCTACAACACATTTCTGACAATGCCATATTTTTGTTTGCTTTATCACTAGATTGGATATAAAATTTTAGTTCAAAATTATTTTTCCTTAGAATGTTTTGAAAATACTGATGCTCCACTGTTTTCTTTTATACAGTATTAAGGTTCATTTGTAGGGAATCTGGTTTTGCTCTCTTGGGAGCTTTAAGGATTTTCACTTGCTCTTATTGTTCTGAAACTCACTGTGATGTTTCTTGTTAAAGATATATATTTTTTCTTTTAGGAAACTTATTGCATAAGTTTTAAAGTATACGCAAAAGTATTAAACTGAGTTATGGATTTAAAAAATTGTACAGTGTTTCTTATTTCTAGAATCTGAGGGTTCAAGGTCTACCTTCTTGATCTCATCCTGTCCCTAATGTTGATACCTTTATTTTGATTAGTATTTTAGTTGTCTGATTTGAATTACTTTTTTCAAGAAGGGCTTTTGTTGGATATACTGAGTGAGTTCTGCCATGTTTGATGATATATAGTACAGCTTTTATACTTGAAAGATAACTTGATGTATCTTAAAGTCTTGGATTACTTTTGCTTTCACACCTTTGGCACTGAGAATCCCTGAGATAACTTGACAAAAAGAAATTACAATGGGGACTTCCTTGATGATGCAGTGGTTAAGAATCCCCCTGTCAATTGCAGGGAACATGGGTTCGATCCCTGGTCTGGGAAGATCCCACATGCCGTAGAGCAAATAAGCCTGTGCGCCACAACTACTGAAGCCTGCACACTGCAACTACTGAGCCCACATGCTGCAACTACTGAAGCCTGCGTGCCTAGAGCCTGTGCTCTGCAACAGAGAAGCCACCGCCATGAGAAGCCCGCGCACTGCAACGAAGAGTAGCTCCCACTGGCCGCAACTAGAGAAAGTTCGCACGCAGCAACAAAGACCCAATGCAACCAAAAAAAAAAAAATTACAACGGATCTCATGCGTAACAAGTCAGAATTGTAACAGTGTCTTCCATACATGTTATTTCTACCCTTTCATACACTTTGAGAAACATATATTACTCTATAAACATGACTTAAGAGTCTAGGTTTAACTTGGTTTTCAGACCTTGTAAGAACAGTGTTTTCAGATCTTAGAAAAACAGTGTTTTTGAAAGAACCACTGCATAACCAAACCTCTAAGGTGATCTATTTTAACTTTATTAAGTAGTGGATTTCGAATGAAATATCTATTAGATTAAAAGAAACTATGAAATCCAATTATAATCTGATGGGTTGTTGCAGACATTTAAAAATTAATTTAATATTACATATGTAATTCAGGAATTCACTCTTTTGTAAAAAAAATTAAAATTGACACATACAGTTGAATTCACTTCAGACCAGTAACCTCTAATAGCGTCCCTGGATGTAATTCTTTTTCTACGAATTGGCGTTTATATCCTTTTTCTCTTAAATTTTTGCCCACTAATTTTAGCATCCATCTGGATCTTGTCTGCTTTAATGTTATGTTTTTTGTAATTCAAAACGTATAACTGAAACATATCTAAAAAGACCTGATTGCTACAAATCTTAGATTTATTTTCTTTCTTTTTTAAAAATTTTCCTGACAATGCAAACAAATGTTGGGAAATTTCTCTTGAGCATAAGATTTTCCAAGTTGCCACAGAAACCTAGTAACGATAGAAAAGATTAATAATATTTTACAGCTTGCATATTGTATAATGAACCTAATAGAGTCTTTTAATTTTTAATCTATTTGGCCATTTGCAGAGAAAATAATACACCATATTTTTCCAGTTTGATAGCTAAAATTCAGATTTTTCTGGTTGCTGAATACAGTAAAATGATATAATTACCTTATATCCCTCTTGATTCGTGTTATATCATCAATCTTACTACTTTCAAATCATTTTTCTCTCCTAATAATATTCATTACACCAAATTTATTAAATATTCACAAGGCCTTAAGTCACACAAAGCATATTTTGCTTTTGCATGCACATCTTGTAACTAAATATATGTTATCAATAGTGAGAACCTGGAGTGTAATTTGTTGTGGAAGAAAGCATGCTGGCCTTGGGGAAAAGCTTTTGTATTCCAATATGATGTTGCAATATAAACACAAAAATAAAGAATTAATGGTTAAAAATAAATAAATAAATAAATCTTTTCCTGTGTATTTACTGGCTTGCATATGTACCTACAGAAAAAATATTGTATGATTTACAATTTTCTTTAAAATATGACACATTGTATATATTATTCTGTAACCAAATATTTAGTTATTTTTACTTCAGTACATACACATATCTATTTTATTCCTTTTAACTGCTCTGTAAGGTTTCATAGCATTGCCATGCCACATTTATTTAGCTGTCGTCCTGTGATGGGCATTTAGGTTGTTTCCTACTCTTTTTTTTTTTTTTTGGTTGTTACTACAACCAAAATTTAGTGGACATCCTCATGTTTCTTTTCCTATGGTAGATTCATTTTTAAAAACAACTTTACTGAGGTATTATTTACTGGCTATAAAATTTCCATTTTTAAGTGTACAATTTAGTGATTTTTAGTAAATTCTGGAGTCGTACAGTCATTGCCACAATCCAGTTTTAAAACGTTTCCATTTCCCAAAAGGATCCCCAGCAACCGTTTACAGCCACTCTCCATTCTGACTCTTAGCACCAGGCAATCACTAATAGATTTATTTTAAGAAATACTATTATTATGTTATTTTTTCCCAAATAAGAAATTATTAGTAATCTTCAAATGTTCCTCCAAAAATATCCACATTTTTCCAGGTATTGGACGTTAAAAAGGGAGCACAGCAGATTATTAATTAAAGAAGGGGAGACACTTATTCTCAAGAAGGAGGAAGACCGTGTCGTGGGCTGCAGTGCCTCAGGCGACAACACTTTAGGGAATAAGTGCTGAGACACTGGATGGGGTGGCCATGACCAGCTTACATGGTGTGATACTTCAGTACTCATCATAAAATCATAACGTTTCAAATTCCTGAGGTGATCTTAGAGCCCCAGCCCTACCTCCTCCCTTTAATAGATGAATTAACTGAGGTCCAAAAACATTAAAAAATATGGCTAAGTCACAGAAATACCCAGCCTGTAACAGAGTTCTGGAGATTACCTGCCTCATTACTCTCCTCATTCATGGAGTGATACAAAAGCAAGAATATTAACTCATACTTTTAATTTTGCTACATAAGTAAGTGGCATTGTTTCAAGGAGTTTTTTTCCACACTTCTAAATTTAATGATTTAGATTTACAAGACAGAGAATTATGATAAACAAGAGGGCATATATTCTAGGACAAGCATAATCTCCACTGTATTATCCAGAACCTACTGTATTAGCATGGACCCTGAGATCGAAGAAATCTAGCTATATAGCACAGCCTTGAAACAGCTGGAAAATAGCTGGCTTGCAGTTAGGATGATTTGGGAATAGCGCTGTAAATCTGTCTTGGAGTAGAAGTATTAAATAAAAAGACACCATCCCATAAAGCCTTACCTACACAGCCTTCTCCATCAGGCCTTCGGGTCATCCCAGGCGGGCAGATGCACATGAAGGTGCCAATCAGATTCTTACACATCATGCCCCTAGATTCACAGTCATGTAGCCCTTCAGCACATTCATCCAGGTCTATAAAATATTTTTAACAGGAAAAACATAGAAGTAAGAAATTTTCAGGAACAGGGTATTGTTTAGTATTTTTAAGTCACTTTTTTGGTCTTCTGGCTCTTATTATGTAACAGAGAAAGGAGGAGCCCAGTCTTTTTCAACCGTTGGCTGTATTCTAGATTTATAAAATTTCAGCATTGGTCCTAAAGATAAGAAGTTCAGGAAAGGGCTATCTTTGCTTTAATAAGAGCTCAAGAGTGTGACATCTTATTTTTGACTTGACTGGACAGACCATCAAGTATCTTGTTATCTAGATATGGAAATCTACCAGCAATGTTGTCAGATAAATTTCTCTAAAGCTCTAGAAGAAGACAGCTGAGAACCATAAACTCATTAAAATATATTTCCAGCATGGCAAATAAAGTGCTAACTACTCCCCTGTCTGTAGCCTTACCTTTGCACATCTTCTGGTCTTCCCTGAGGGCATAGCCAATCGGGCATGTGCATTCGTAGGACCCGAAGGTGTTCATGCAGCGGAAAGCACACAGCAGTGGGTTCTGGGCACACTCATTGATATCTGATCAAGAAAACAGGCAGGCATGTGCTCAGCCTAGAGTTCTAATTACTTGCTCAGATAAACACTGATGTATTTGCACCTAACTCATCCTCCAACAAATAACAACTATAAACTCTGAAAAAAATACAAAAACAACACCTCAAGTGGTTTTTAGTGGTGAACTGAAAGTCAGCAAACAACAGGCAAAGAATAGGTTCTCAAATTTTTTTTTCCTGTGGATAGCACCAGTCCTGACAGCAGCACCTGGCAGCTAAATCTTCAGTAGAACCTTTCTGAGCTTCTGTCCAGGAGGATTCAGGGAAGGGAGCCTTGGGGCAACCAAGGCTGCTGAAGAATGAGGAGGAATCCCAGAAATGAGAGGACCAGAGGTAGAGAAATACCTTTTTCATTTTTTTGCACAAACGCAGCCCAAGTTGCTGACTTAACCATACATGTGTAGCCCAAAATCAAAGAAGCTAGCCACTAGGGTTTCAAGAACAGAACTGAAATCTGAACCATTGTCTTCCATAGGCCTGACAGTCCACTTTTATGTTTATCCAAGTTAACTGCCTGCTAAGACAAAAGCGTCAATATTCTTCAAAATAATATAACTGATTCCAGAAAACATCATTCACAATATCCAGGGCATAATCCAAAATTACTTAGGAACCAGGAAAATGTGACCCAATCTCAAGGGAAAAGATAAGCAACTGACGCCAACTCTGAGAGGACCAAGATGCTGGAATTATCAGACAAGGGCTTTAAAGTAGCTTTTGTAACTATGCTCACTGAGATAAAGAAAAATATGTTTGTGATGAATATAATCATCAATAGAACGTCAGAATAGTATAAATAAAAGCTGAGACATGAAAAACCCTTTCTATATCAAGAAGAAATAATACTAAAGAAAAGTATCACTTGCCTTCACAATTCATCATGGGCCCTGGCTCAAAGCCTTCGTTGCAGTTGCATTCAAAACTCCCAATAACATTGGTGCACGTCCCATTTCCACAGGGATTGCCAATTGAACATTCATCGGTATCTGAAAGAGAAGAATAAGAAAGTGCCACAAAATCTGGAGAAGGTTTAGTTTTATAGGAGTATGCCCATGAATATCCATCTGGCCCTCATACATGTCCCAGATCTGTGCAGGGCACACATGACTCTTGCAACCCCCCTTGGCCTTGGCTGGCTGGCCTTTATGCAGAGAACCCCGAGAGATCAAGTGTGCAATCATCTGAGCCTTCAGACAGCCGTGGCTTGCCCTAAAAAAAAACACAAACCCAGGGAGGGATGTGGTCTTCTGCCACCAGAGCAGAAGTGGAAAGTCATAAAGTAAAATGGATCTCTTTCCCAGTTAGTGGTTTTGGCAATTGTAAATCTCTAGACACATCAGAGTTTGTATATTTGGTTGAAGGCAGAGGTTGGGCAACTCTCCCCATCTTCACATAAACCAGGTCTACTGGAAAATGTAGAATGGGAGAAGAAAGAGCAGTTACTAGCTACTTATCCTGGCTTTGTAAATCCCACTGCCACCCATGGGGCCTGAGAGACCTTTTGCTGAATATAAGAAAGAAAACAGAACTTTCAAAGTGTGAAATGTGGAGTCAGCACTTACCCACACAGCGTACTCCAGTGTAATCAAGGTTGTAACCCATTGGACATTCACAGCGAAAAGACCCATCTGTGTTGATACACTGACCATTTGAACAAATGCCAGGGCTCTCAAGACATTCATTGACATCTAAAATACAGAATCACCCATGAACTCTCTTACATAAAAAGATATGCCCAAACTGTATATATCTATTCAAAAGAGGCTTAAAAATTTTAAAACATATAAACAATTCTTTTATCAGAGAAATATATAATGTATTTCACATGTTACAACATAGTCTTATGATAAATATAGTGCATATGATAACTATATAATAAATATTGTATTTGTGTATTAAATGCAATATACTATGTTATACAGTAAAATCAGCATGATTATAAAATAAATGTACAAAAATTTACTTATGTAAGACTATAAAAATAAAATATATCAAACCACACCTTCACGGGTATCATGAAGACTAGGAACAGTTCCATGGCCATAGGGACACAAATCCTGGAATGCCACTACAGAGAAAAACACAAATTACCCATTATCAAAGAGTCTCAGCTATCAGAGAACTTAACTGATTACTGATAATACATGAAATGAGGCTTACTTCTCCTCTACAAGGCTGTTTTTAGTAAGAGTCTTTCTATTTTTATAATTTATTGCAAAAGCAACGCTGAGCATATTTAGAGGTCACCTGAGCTTGTCGAGCTCCTCCCAGAGCACCACCTATGGAGGGTGTCTGCTTCTGTCTGCTTGCTTGTTTAATGTTGGTCAGCCAAAGAGCCTCTCTGCCCATTACACACAGAAGCTACCTCTGGCCTTCAGACCAGGCCAGTTCCAAGACTGCTGAACAATTGTACCCTTCAGCTGTGCTAACTAGATCTGTGAGGTTCTTGGTCTATTCCTGCAAATGGCTATTGTGCTGACTCAGCTTCTCAGAACATCACATAAGAGGCTGGGAGCCACAGCGTGGGATACAATACCCATGTGGGACTCCCGCAGCAATCTGGAATATAATTTTCATCCCCTCCTTGGATCTCTTGCCCTGCACCTCTCAAATTCATTCCTTTCAAAACAAGTAATACTAGCCTTGGTGGAAGAAATGAAATAACGTGGTAACTCCCTGCATGTACACATGTTGAATACAAAAGTTGAAAGAAGTTCCTGAGACTAGGTTGCTCACTGAACCATTAAAGTTTATAAGCGAGGGGATAATTTCATCCTCAAAATACTCATAAATTACATAGTCCAACTGGGTTCCGCCAGACAGTCCCAAACTAGTGCAAAGTGGCATTTTATGTAGTTGTTGCTCTTACCTTCATCATCTTTGGGGCACAGCTCACAGGGGTCCCCCCAGCCCTCTCCTGGCATCTTACTACAGCAGCATTTCGCCTTTGTGGTATTGAAAGCTTTGGGTACGGAGCACTTTCCATTTTCAAAGTTTGTGAAACAGAAGCTCTGGCGAGTATCTAACCAAGAAAGCAAACATCACAGATCTCCTTACTGGTCATTTTAAAAGATGGAATAATTTGTATATAACTCTGTTTCCGACAGAACATTTCTCATGGGCTGAACATGTGATGCAGATTAGATTAGCAGTTAAAAGATAGGTCTGGAAATCCTCAATTGCTGATTAACACTTGCCAGTTTAAACTGACCGCTCTGTAAAATTATATTTAATTATTTACAATATTTACAATATTTTAATAATGTGCTTAGGAAATGTGACAAATTATGCTCAATATTAAAATAATTTCCATGTCTTTTTTTCCCCCACTGTTACATTATAGCCTAACAAAATCAATCTAGGTAATTTTCAGTAAGTTACATCATATCAGAAGCAACTCCTCACCAATGTACAAAACATCTATGCCAACAACAGAATGAAAATGATGAAACAAGATAACAATTTTTCTTTTAGCATGAAGTTTTTTTAAAATGTAGAAACAGAGCCAATAATTCAAAGTGCCTTAAAAATTGTCCAGTGCTTATACATCTGAGACCTACATTTTAAACTTACAGCTGATGTATTTGCCAGAGACATATATTTTTAGTGACAAACACTGAATCATGGCTTACTGTCTAGCTTTGAAGTTTAAGGGCCAATTATGACAGAGAAGCCATTTCAAAACTTACCGAAGCATCTCCGTCCATTATCAGACAATACAAAACCAGGGGGACAGATGCACTGGAAGCCCCCAGGAGTATTGGTGCAGGAACCGAAAAGACAGATGTTGGGATCTTCATCACATTCATTTATATCTGCAGAAGAGCAGGATAATTTATTGATTGAATCAAATCAAAACATTGTTCAATATTTGAAAATAAATAATTTGTCCACACTCTAACAGTTCACTAGCCATTGGATATTTAACATGAAACAATACATTGTATATGTATACGTTTAACTTATCTTTAAAAAATAAAGTGTTACTGCCTCAAAAGTCAAAGATTACATCCAGTTTCAATCAACCATAGCCCCAGACTCCCAAGTCGGTCTCTAGCTCTCCAGACTTGACCCCTGGGGGTGTTTTTACATCCACCTGCCTACCTGACAGGACCACTTCAATGTCTCACAGGCATCGCATCCTCAGCAATGGTCCCCTTCTATGATGCCCCTCTCAGCAATCCACACTGGGGACCTGGAATCACATTTATTCCTCTCCCTGACCTTTCAACTTTCACATGCAAGCAGCATGTGGCCTGTAATTTCTATCTCCTCTCTACATTCAAACTCAACATCATTTGCCGCCTGGATTATTGCAAATCTCCCAGCTGGACTGCTGCATCTCCTTCTCTCCTCTTCACACTGCCACCAGGGCTGGTTTTCTAAAACACACACCTATTTTGAAAATCTGTGCCTGTGGAACTAGGGGAACTCAGACATGTGTTGAGAATTTTATCATTTCCACCTGACCCCAGAATGGTTCCTTAAAATATACAAGGATTCCTTACCAGCGATGTTCGGCCTTTTTTCATTGGAAGTGCTTATTTAATGGGTTATTTTAACTAAATGAATAAACATTACACAATTTCAGGCACATTAGAACATAAGCTCCATGAACTTATGTGATGTGCCTCTTATGTGATGTGTCTGTCTGTCTGGATCACTGCTGCACCCTCAGCTTAGTCTAGCACAGTGTCTGGCACATTCTACATTCTCAATTTGTATTTGCAGAATTTTAATGAGTGAGTCGCACCACATCGTTTCTAAATCAACCTGCAGTGCTCCATACTGCCTGCAGCACTGAGTGCAATCTTCTGGGCTGGCCAATCGATGCCCCTTACCACGTCTGTGCTGCCCCTCTTTTCAAAATGCCTCTCTGTTCCATTTCCTTCTTTGATAAGTAAATTTCTATCCAACACTTCAGAGACACCTCAAATGTCACCAATCCTTTGTGACAGGCTTCCTGACATGCCATCCTCTCACCACCACCATCATTATTCACAGCCTCCTACTGTGATCCCACATCCTGAACAGATCCCAGTACAGTGTCCGTCATGCTGAATTGTAAGGATATCTTTACAAAACGGGGTTTCTTACGAAATATGTCTTTTCTCTTAGGCAGTAAGTTACCTGTAGGAAAAAAACTTCCTTTTTGCGTTTCCAGCACCTAAAAGATGCTGTGTCCACTGTAATGTCCACTGAATGTCAGGATGGATTTATATGTGTGTGTGTGTGTGTGTGTGTGTGTGTGTGTGTGTGTGTGTGTGTGAGTGTACATATAGTCACATTAGAAAGCATTTCATCTAGGAAAATTGGTAGAAGAGATTCTATTGATAGGATGAAGGAAATATTCTTACAGTGAAGTAAGTCAGTTAAAAACCCATTCTTACGACATGTGAAATAGTGATGTTGTTTATCAGTGGATAAAGAAATACTCCTGAGGTTTAAAAATATGTAAGTGAATCATAGATTTTTTTCACTAAGAAAAAAGGTAGCTAAGTCTTTCTGATACAAAGAGACATATGCATTTCTATTTCCTCCTTATGGCTGACACACTGCTGCTATCCTTGCTCCATAAAGAGATGAATCACAGGGATGTTGAAGAATTGAGATTAAATATAAACAAAGAAAATGAAAGAAAGGATCTTAAACTTTTCAAGAAAGTTTTTGCTAAGATGCTTCTAGTATTATTATTATTTTTAAGTATTAAAAACACTAGACAATCTTACAAGGAACTATACAAATCAGACAAAAAAGGGACAAGATATAAACACCAAATTGGAATGACTAGGGATACCTATTATTTGTAATTATATGGTCTGAAAAGAAATTAAATTTAACTAAGTGAACTGTTTCCTTCAGTTCCATCTACATAAGTCCCTTGAGTGTGAACAGTAGAGCTACTTAGAATTTTTTTAAGAAACTGGGTAACTCAAAGGCAAAAAAACTCTTAACAATCATTTCACGTTAGAAGAACCACACTAAGATGCTGGTGCTTCTGAATTTCAACAAAACTGTTAAAAATAATTTGTACAAAAGTGAAATAAAGTAACTGTAAAAAGGTCGGTCTTCATCATGTCCACCAGGCAATTCTGGGACCCACTTTTGATGTGGTTACAGTGTTCTTGTACACTGGGAGAGTTTCCGCAGAAAAACATCTGTTCTGACAAATGGATTAATATTTTCTGTTTTGACATGTGGCCTTCCCAGGGAAAAAAATGTTTCAACAGCATTGTCAAGATTTTCTGCTTCACATTTCTAGAACTCCAGACACCTTTAATAGCTGTTTTAAAATTGGTTGCCAAAGATTACAATTTTTGTAGACACTCTTTAAATTCAGTAGAAAGTCTCTGTTGACATTTGGAAAAAAGCTTAGAATGCACTGAAAATTCTTTGACTAGTATGAGATTTCTGTTAATGAAAAATCCCACATCCTTAAATTCTTTATTCCCACCACTCCACCTTCAAATCATTTCTGATGGTTCAATAAAACAGATGTAGGCAGCTATGTGTTTAATTCCTCGGGTCAGCATGCTTACAGTGGTTTGGATTTAATATATTTCCACAGAGTCTATACCAGGTCTTATTATACTAAACAGCTCACAGACTCAAAATAAACGTTAGCCTTACCGATGCAATTCTCGCTTTTTACTTCATACCCTGGGGGACAGATGCATCTGAAGGATCCCTCCAAATTCTGACAGGTGCCAGGAGAGCAAGAGCCAGGAAGGGCAACACACTCATTAGTATCTTTAAAGAGAAACACGAAAAAAATGATTTAAAGATGAGACGATTGTTGCCAAAGGATATTAACATGAATTAAACTCAGGCTTTCTGATCTACCACGTCACTCTGGGCAAATATGCCCTTAGAGACTTTTGACATATTGAGTATTACTCATTTGGCAAGAGGCTAATTTTCCTTTGTCTACGTTTATTGAGACACGGATAGCCTGAAGCTCTATCCCAATAAAAACACTGCATACGAGTCATTCCCAACTGTTGGCTTATACCTTTTACCAAAATTTCCCATGAAATTTATCTTGGTCATGTAATCAGATGACCAAATGAAATGCAAATGTGTCCCGAAGTTGGTGTGGGGGGGAATCACATCATTATTTTACAAAACAAAACAACATAAAGACTGTTTATTATGTACATACCTATACAGTTCTTGCCATCTGGAGTAAGTTCATAGCCTTCATTACATAAACACTTGAAGGAGCCAATTTCATTAAAACACCGTCCATTTCTGCACACCTGACCAAAAAAGGAACTGCACTCATCTACATCTGTAAGCAAACAGGAGTTAGCTTTTCAGAGAGAGCTCTTAACACATATTCTGTCACAAGTTGCAACTTAAAAACATATTCATTGGTAGACATTTACAAAACCCTACATTACAATTCCTCATCAACACAGAGAAAAATGGCTCATATCATAAGGATCAGGTGACTAGTAAGGTCACACAGATCTCTCCTGTAGGCTTAAGGTGAAGCTTTCCATGCTTTCCAATTGAAATATAGTTCTCATCCTGGAGGTAAGAGGATACACGGATTTAACTGGACCAGTTTGCAGGTAACTTTACCTGGAGGTAAGCTGACTATATTCAAAGGACAAATAATGAAGCATATCAAAAATACAGAAAAATCAATTATATGTAAAACACTCTAGAATTGCTGACACGTTTTTCTGTCAATTGGAAAAAGAAGTTCTTAAGTGGTAGGTTTTCAGTTAAGCTTAGGGTTGATCCTGTTTGAGTAATTTTTGAGTTTGTTTGCAGATTATACTTTGATCAGAGCCATATTTGTATCTTTCATTCTCCCTGGCTGTACAAAGGGTCTGAGAAACTACAGACAAGAAGGTGGTTCAATAAAGTGTCTAGTTAGCTCTAAATTTTTTCACCATTGCAGAATTTTATAAAATAAAGAATGCTGAGAGGAATATATATTGGATTAAATTAGGAGGTGGGTTTGAGCTGTGATGGTTCCATTAAGGTAGAAGGCCTGAGTTACTTTCACATACCTTACAGGATAATGTGAATTAAGAGATGTTATGTAGTAAAGCACCAGTAAAGTGTCTGGCACATGGTAAATGAAATATTGTCAGTGTTTGTTGTCATATCTTTTACTATCTTCTCCAGCAACTACAGGACCCCCTCCTCCTCCTTCAGTCACTTTCAATTTTTATTTCAATCACTGTCTGTTAGAGGCAAAGGCTAAAATTCTGTGCCATGTAGAGAAGACAGTTTTATTTTCCACTGAAAGTTTACAGTTGTTCACAGAGATTAAATAGGTTTCTGAGGGCTGATTTGGAAACCTAGACACCACGCACTCTTTCTGTGGGAAAAGGCATCCCTTGCTTCAAAAGCTGACGGAAAATAAAATTTCAAAACACAACAGGGTTTTCAGTTGTAGATTGTCAGTGTTTGAATGTAAATCAAGAATGGATTTTATGAAATATGAAATAATAACACTGAAACCATAACAGGTCTAACTTTGATCCCATCTAAGGGGTAAAAATAACCCCAAACCATAAATCAGTCCCAATATATTTACTATCATCTGCTTGGCCTTTTCCCTTGAATCGATTAGTTGATTGACATAGTATTCAACCCAGCAGATTGTCTTGTGATTATTTAAGCCATGAGTGTGACTTCAGTTAACCAGAAATTAGTTAATGATATTACATATCTTTTGCACACATGCACAATTTGAATAATAAACATATTTATTCTTTGGCTTTATTCTGTGTTTCAGGATGTTGTGTAGAAATGAAAGAGAAGCAATAAAGGACTGAGTACTTACCCAGGCAATCATTATTATGAGTGAGTTCAAAGCCTGGGTAGCAGAGACAGTTATAGGATCCAACGGTGTTTTTACAAGTTCCATTTCCACATGGATGCCGCTCACATTCATCAACATCTACAAAGAAACACTGGCTCAAAGGAATTCAATTTTTTACTAGAAAAACGTAGCCTATTAAACTTTTAGATTTTTTTTAAACTACTGGCTTACTTAGATTTTCCTCATTCAATACTAAGAACCCACATTTATTTAAGGAAAGTAAATATGAGGTAGAGCTAACTCAGAAGTAGAAAATTATAGGAAAAAGTGCCACTTAATGACTTACAGGAACATATACGACTCAGAAAAGAACTGGACTAATAAGCCAGCAACTATCTCCTTAGTAAGAGGTTTTAATGAATAGGTTCGCTTGTCAATTGTAAGGAAATCAATCTTTTGAAACACTAGAACAATTTGTTCTATTAAGCATTATAAATGCTCCCCCAGAAATTTTCATATCTTAATGTGATCAGCACAACAAAGGCAAACTGTGATTTCCTAAATTTTATGAATTAGTGGAATCTAAATTGAAGAAGTCTATTAGAGTTCAATTGTTATTAGCCTTTGAAAAAATGGAATTAATATTGAAAGGTCATGGCATATAAGAGAGGAGACGCTAGACTATGAATTCCAGGATGCTGAAAAAAAAAGAGGGTATTACTGTTCCTTAGGAAGGAAGCTTTGTTTAAGAGAGGTATTACCAAGGAGTCTAGCTGACTTTCATCATGGATGAATTGTTAGGACCAAGGACAGATTTTCACCATATGAATTTCTGAACCATATATCTCAGGGGTTTTTCTTAGCAAATCATATCCTCCCTCTCAGAGAGAACAGCCAGGAGAAGCATATATAAGCAAGCAATCTCAGAAAGTTCATCCAAGTAGGGCCGCATCCTCCGTGTGTCCTTTGCACAAGTACTCCCTAGAGAATTTTTCCTAGGACCATGGGAAATGTCTGCAGGGGAACTCTTAGGAGGCACTGCAAGAATGGAGACGTTCTCCAGGTGGTCCTCATGTATGGATACGCCATAAAGGAAACTAGTTCTGCCGTTCTGCTGTACTGAAATCTGACCTTACGATTCACAAAGATAGTATCTTAAATACCAAAAGAGTAGATGCACTTTAGCTTTTTCTAAACTGAGAACATGATAATTATAAATAGCCAACTTTTAAATTTAATTTTCCTCCTTCAAGCGCAAAGTGCTTCAGTGGAGATAAGCCAGTGGCTGACATCAGCTTTAAGTAGTTAAGCTGAGTTCCAAGGTGTCCAGCCCATCTGCTTTTGAAATCTTATTAATCATCAGCTCAGCAAGTACTTACTGAACACAATTATTGCTTAACTAACTGTACTTTAGCTACTGAGGCTTTTCAAAGTTCCGCTATCTTTGCTTCTAAAAATTGTTTGTAAGAGTTAAAAAGCAAAACAAGTAGATAAATCTCATGTAGTCAATGATTCGGGTGAAAGAAGCATATGTACGTATGTGTGTGTTTATATATTCATTTCAAAACTGTCACTCTGCTACTACTCCCTTGTATTCTTGCATTCCAAAAGGCATTCTTGAGTGGGAATAGAGAGGGGTAAATGGGCAGCTGGTACCGTGGTGATCTCTAGGTAACCCTGAGTGTCCCAGAGCTCAGGTTAATAAGCATGTGAAAGTCACCTAGGGAAAAAGGCCGTAAACACTGAACTCAAGAACATATTATGGTGTGTCCTGCTTGCAATTTTTACATTGAATAAAACCATAAACAGTTTCACATAGCTCATTTTTTGTAAGACTGTTTCTGACAGAGACTTGGTAGTTACTGTGGCGAATGACCAAACTGTAATCTCTTCTGGAGTCTCAGCTCCACGTCACCCCCTGAAACTAATGTCCTCCTTCTTACCCATGCACATCGTCTGGTCCTGAGAAGCCTTAAAGCCGTTGTGGCAGATACACTGGTAACTTCCTTGTAAATCCACACACAGGCCATGACTGCAAACATTAGGAATTTCTAAACATTCGTTGCGATCTAGCACAAAAAATAAAACACATGTTATACATATCTGATCTTTATTAAGATTCCTTCATTTTTTTCCACAGGCGCTGTTTCTATAATCTGCTATTAATTATTACAGACAGTCTGAAAATGAACCATAACAACAGCTGAATCAAAATAAGCAAGGCTTTAAAAGTATCCAAACCTCTTTTCAAAAAATTTTAAATCATGCAATTTTTACATGCTGATTGGTATCTCAAGGACATTATTTTATTTTAGGTCCAATTCCAGGAAAATCCATTGAGAGACCTCTTCTTTTCCTAACAAAAGAATCTAAAAGATATGGTGAAATAGGTTCAATATGAATGAATAGATTTACTTAGAAAATCTTTCCAAATTATCTTTTTTCTCTTTTTTTAAGTGGAGTATAATTGTTTTACAGTGTTGTATTAGTTTCTGCTGTACAGCAAAGTGAATCAGCCATATGTAGACATATATCCCCTCTTCCTTGGATTTCCTTCCCATTTAGGTCACCACAGAGCATTGAGTAGAGTTCCCTGTGCTATACAGTCTGTTCTCATTACTTATCTATTTTGTACATAGTAGTGTATATATGTCGATCCCAATCTCCCAATCCATTCTATCCTCCCTTCCCCCCTTGGTCTCTATGTCTGTGCCTCTATTTCTACTTTGCAAATAGGTTCATCTGTACCATTTTCTATATTCCACATACATGTCCTAATAAAAATAACCAAGAGATCACTGAAAAACTCAAAGAGGAAATAAAAAAATACCTAGAAACAAATGACAATGAAAACACAACGACCCAAAACCTATGGGAGGCAGCAAAACCAGTTCTAAGAGAGAAGTTTATAGCAATACAATCTTACCTCAATAAACAAGAAAAATCTCAAATAAACAACCTAACCTTACACGTAAAGCAACTAGAAAAAGAAGGACAAACAAAACCCAAAGTTAGTAGAAGGAAAGAAATAATAAAGATCAAAGCAGAAATAAATGAAATAGAAATGAAGAAAACAATAGCAAAGATTAATGAAACTAAAAGCTGATTCCTTGAGAAGATAAAATGGATAAACTTTTAGCCAGACTCATTGAGAAAAAAAGGGAAAGGACTCAAATCAATAAAATTAGAAATGAAAAAGGAGAAGTTACAACTGACACAGCAGAAATACAAAGGATCATGAGAGAATACTACAAGCAACTATATGCCAATAAAATGGACAACCTGGAAGAAATGGACAAATTCTTAGAAAGGTACAACCTTCCAAGACTGAACCAGGAAGAAACAGAAAATATGAACAGACCAATCACAAGCACTGAAATTGAAACTGTGATTAAAAATCTTCCAACAGGGCTTCCCTGGTGGTGCAGTGGTTGAGAGTCCGCCTGCCAATGCAGGGGACACAGGTTCATGCCCCAGTCTGGGAAGATCCCACATGCCGTGGAGTGGCTGGGCCTGTGAGCCATGGCCACTGAGCCTGCGCGTCTGGAGCCTGTGCTTCGCAATGGGAGAGGCCACAACAGTGAGAGGCCCGCATACCACACACACACAAAAAATCTTCCAACAAACAAAAGTCCAGGACCAGATGGCTTCACAGGCAGATTCTATCAAACATTTAGAGAAGAGTTAACACCTATCCTTCTCAAACTCTTCCAAAAAATTGCAGAGGGAGGAACAAACCCCATCTCATTCTACAAGGCCACCATCATCCTGATACCAAAACCAGACAAAGAAAATACCTTTTTTGATAGGAAAGCATGGACAGTTTTTCAGTGCAGGAAGTGTAAAGAACATTGTGCTCAGTGTCAAAGAACAAGTCATTCTCTTTCTTACCTACACAGGCTCCGTTGGGTGAAAGTTTGAAACCTGCAGCGCACTCACAGCGGTAGCTGCCGGGACTGTTGATGCAGTCGGCATTTCGCTGGCAGAGGTTATCACCGTTGCTGCACTCATCAATATCTGAAAGAGCAACAATTCCATTTTTAAAACTTCATTATTGCATCAGTATTATATTCACTTAACCAATTTGGTGATCAACTCCCAAATGCTATAGAAGAAACAGTAAAAATCAGAAAACTGTCTAAAAACCAGTTATGTCTGCCAAACTTTTTTGGATAAGGTCACACATCATTCAGATTACCTTCACAGACCAGGAGCAGGTCATTGTAGCTGAATCCCGTAGGGCATTCACAACGGAAACTGCCAATCTGGTTAATACACACACCGTTTGCACAAATGCCTGGAATCTCTTTACATTCATCAATGTCTGCAATTGAACAGATGTGATCAAATATACAGGGTTCTGCTTAATGTATTCACCATAAAACCTTGAATAATACTATGTGTACACTGGAGTGAAAACACACAGTGTCACAAAAATCAATTCTATACAAGTATGAATGATTTTGTGGTTTATGAAAGCATACAGACCATAAGATATTATCTCCTTTGAACAGTGATGAAAAAAAATGAAGCAGCTGATCAAATATACCAAGTGATATTAGTGTCAATATAGCAAATGAATTTCCTAGGGAATCAAGCTTCCTCTTAAGTTACATGTCAGGCTCCCCAGATTGCTATCAGCCATCTGATAAAGCCAGCTATGTTTTTTTAATTTTATGTCCTTTGTTATACATGAATTGATAATGGACATTTAAAATTATATTGTTTATTTAATCTTTGCAGGAGAAAAGTAGATTGTGCAACAGAAAGTACATTCAGGAGGAAGTGATTTATATAATTAATAATTCTGCAAATTCATAAGTAGATTGGGAGAAAGGAATAATGTAAAAATACACCCAAAACTTAAACGTATACTTATGAAAAAACAGATGGTAAAGGTTAAAATAAAGTGGATTATTTAGAGTCATGTAATACAATATTCATGAAGAGGAAAACTAAAGTTTCAGCTTGATATGTACGAAATCTTGAGATAGTCACATAACTATCATGACTCAATCACCAGACTACATTGATGGACTAATCCCACTGTTAAAACTTGGTTAGAGGCTCTAAACATGTTATTTCTTTCTTGTCTAACTATATTAGATCCAAATACAGATTATTATTTTTTATGGTACTTTAAAAACACTGAACAAATTTTTACAAAATGCTACATGTATTAAAATAAACATAATTTAGTAAAAACTCACCAACAGCTTTTCCAGTGTGAATGTCAAAGGTGAATCCAGGAATATTTCCACATATAGTTTTAAAGTCAGCTTTAAAATATAAACAAAGCAAATGCACTCTTAAAATTCTCAAACTCCTTCAAAATAACATTTTACATAGTATTACTTTTACTGACAGATGTATTTTATACTATTCACAATGAGACATTTTAATTTCAATTATATTTATTTGATAACAATGCCAGCTTCTGCAAGAAGTGAATCTAAGCACACTTTATCATTATTATTATTGCTATTCTTATTATTATCATCATTAACTTTTTACTGCTCTGATATTAGAAGTAAATCATTATGAGATTCAAAACATCTACTTTAGGCATTTAAATTGTTTGTATTTGGATATGGAGGGCTTTAAAAATGACCCGATTTACATAGATTGAAAAACCAGGTTAGTGTACCAATTTAAAAAGGAATTAGAATTGCACAAAGGCATAGGCATGCAAAAATAATTCTGTAGTGGTGAAACATGTTAACAATGAGTAATGAATGAGACATGAATTATGTCTTTTTTTAATATAAATGTCTATTTGTTGGAATGTGAAATTTGAGGCATCAAAAACAATGCATCGTGGAATAAAACAGAGACTATGAGAGTCACTCCACATAATTCACCAAACTAACAGTCTAATTTTTAAGAAGCATATTTTTTCTAATGCCCACTGCTACACACATGAATAAACCTCTTGAAAACAGTATCAAGTAAACACATACTGCAGACTATATGCCAAGTGCTATCTGGGGAGGGACTTTGTCTGTTTCATCCACCAATATTCACCAAGCATCCAGAACATATAGAAAGGCACATCACAGATGCTCAATTTAATGGCTTCTAACTGCATGGCAATATGCGAACTGTAATTTGTATACATCATCTCATTTAATCATCACTATAAGGGGCTTCCCTGGTGGTGCAGTGGTTAAGACTCCATGCTCCCAGTGCGGGGGGCCTGGGTTCAATCCCTGGTCAGGGAGCTAGATCCCATACGCATGCAGCAACTAACAGTTGGCATGCCACAACTAAGGAGCCTGTGAGCTCCAACTAAGGAGCCCACCTGTTGCAACTAAGACCCAGCACAACCAAAAATAAATAAATAAACGATGGTCCTTATAACCATATCAATTAGTCACTGTCACCACTGATTTATTATCCTTATTTAGCATACGAGGAATCAGTTTCAGAAAGGATAAATAATCATGGCAGAGCTGTGATTTAAATACAGACCAGTCTATCAGACCTAAGCCCTTTACTTCCTCTCACCTAAAAAAGTAATATTTTATTCCCCAAACCAATGATTTTCAATTTCTAACTGGTGAAGTTTTCAAATTACAGAATTATAAAAATGTTCCTATTTGTTTTTTTTGGAATAAAACTAGGGCAAGATAGAGCTAAGAAAATCCACTTGTGCCAAAGCAATCTTAACACATTTTGACTGGAGATGTATTACAGCCACAGGCATTAGTTTCTGCAAAAATCCCCCAGTCAATAATGTATTAAGAAAGAAGGACAGAGCTGGAGGTATTAAGATCCCTGATTTCAAACTATACTACAAAGCTACAGTCATCAAAACAGTATGGTGCTGGGCTTCCCTGGTGGCGCAGTGGTTGAGAGTCCGCCTGCCAATGCAAGGGGCATGGGTTCATGCTCCAGTCTGGGAGGATCCCATGTGCCGCAGAGCGGCTGGGCCCGTGAGCCATGGCCACTGAGCCTGCGTGTCCGGAGCCTGTACTCCGCAATGGGAGAGGCCACAGCAGTGAGAGGCCTGCATACGGCAAAAAAAAAAAAGTATGGTGCTGGTACGAAAACAAACACATAAATCAATGGAACAGAATAGAGAGTCCAGAAGTAAACCCACACTTATGTGATCACTTAATTTATGACACAGGAGCCCAGATTATACAGTGGGGAAAACACAGTCTCTTCAATAAATGGTGCTGGGAAAACTGTATGGACACTTGCAAAAGGAAAACTGTATAGACACTTGCAAAAGGCCACTTTCTTACACCATATAAAAAAAATAAACTCAGAATAGATTAGAGACTTAAATGTAAGACTGGAAACCATAAACTCCTAGTAGAAAACATAAGCAGTGTGCTCTTTGACACTGGTCTTAGCAATATTTTTTTGAATCTGTCTCCTCAGGCAAGGGAAAGAAAAGCCCTCAGGCAAGGGAAAGAAAAGCAAAAATAAACAAATGGGACTACATCAAACGAAAAACCTTTTGCACAGTGAAGGAAATCATCTACAAAATGAAAAGGCAGTCTACTGAATGGGAGAAGATATTTGCAAATGATATATCCAATAAGGGGTTAATATTGAAATATACAAAGAATGGTCACAACTCAATATAAAAAATACAAACAATCTAGTTAAAAATGGGCAGAGGACTTGAACAGACATTTTTCCAAGGAAGACATACAGATGGCCAACAGACACAAGAAAAGATGCTCTATGTCAGTGATCATCAGAGGAAGGCAAGGCAAAACCACAATGAGATATCACCTCACACCTGTCAGAATGGCTATTATCAAAAAGACTACAAATAGGGCTTCCCTGGTGGCACAGTGGTTGAGAGTCTGCCTGCCGATGCAGGGGACACGGGTTTGTGCCCCGGTCCGGGAGGATCCCACATGCCGCGGAGCGGCTGGGCCCGTGAGCCATGGCCGCTGAGCCTGCGCATCCGGAGCCTGTGCTCCACAACGGGAGAGGCCACAACAGTGAGAGGCCCACGTACCGCAAAAAAAAAAAGACCACAAATAACAAGTGCTGGTGAGGATGAGGAGAAAAGGGAACACTTGTGTACTGTTGGTGGGAATGTAAATTAGTGCAGCCACTATGGAAAACAGTATGGAGGTTTCTCAAAAAATTAAAAATAAAACTGCCATACAATTCAGCAATTCCACCCCTGAGTATTTATGGGAAGAAAACAAAACACTAACTCAAAAAGATATATACATTTTTATGTTCTCTGCAGCATTATTTACAATAGCCAAGATATGGAAGCAACCTAAGTATCCACTGATGGATGAAGTGATAAACAAGATGTGATATACTGTATGTATATATATACACATATATATACACAATGGAATATTACTCAGCCATAATAATGAATGAAATCTTGCCACTTTCAACAACATAGATGAATCTAGAGGGCATTTTGCTAAGTGAAATAAGTTAGACCAAGAAAGACAAGCTATGTATGACTTCACTTATATGTGGAATCTAAAAAACAAAACAAACGAACGAAACAAAACAGAAACAGAATCATAGTTATAAAGAAAAACTGGCGGTCACCAGAGGGGAAGGGAGTTGGGGGTTGGGCAAAATAGATGTGAGGGATTAAGAGGGCCAGATTTCCAGCTATAAAATAGATAAGTCACAGGAAAGTAATGTATCCATAAGGAATGGTCAATAAAATTGCAATAACTTTGTATGGGGACATATGGTTACTAGACTTATTGTGGAGATCAATCCGTAATGTATATAAATGTCAAATCACTATGTTGTAATCCTGAAAATAATATTGTATATTAATTATACTTCAATTAAAAAAAAGAAAAAAAAGAAAATTCATTTGCCCACTGAATTTAAGCCACTGAGAAAGGCCCCATATGTCATTTTTCACCATGCCTCTCCTTAATTTCATCATGTTAAATGAAACATTTTAATAAATATACCCTAAGTAATACTGTATTTGGTAACAAATGCATAACCATTGTTTCCTATTTGTCCTATTGGTTCATCTCTTAGTATCTACAACTATTAAGAGTGATCCCTTCTCAGGTCATAAAGGAACCTGAGTGGGCAACAATTTTAAGACAATTTTTTTGCTCTTGTCTCTATTATCGTTCAGTTTTTCTTTCAAAAGAATCTGTGCTTGGAGAAAAATTTTACTGTGTAAAGACCAGTTCTCTTTTCTGCCTAAAAATTTCAGGTAAGTTTGAGGGAAATGATGCATAAGGAAAACTTTGACACTACATTGCTTTTATGTTAAGTTTGCTCATCAAATTCATTTTTTGCATATTTTCCAAGGTCGAACTAAAAAGATACTCACTGAGCTTGCTGGACTTTATAAATGACCACAAATTTTTAAATCAAAATGACACCTTCTAAATATAGCACAATGACACACAATAGTTTCTCAATAAATACTTGTTTATGAATAAAAGAATAAGTAAGCAGCACGTTTTAAGATAATGAGTTTAAATGGGCTAGCGTTATAAATTTTAATTTCAGCAATGCGGCTTATTTTCAGGATCCAGACTCCTACTCAACAGACATCTCAGGAATTAGTGTTTGAATCCCAAAGAGGGCTGCTTCAGAAACCGAGCCATATGAGCTCTTGGATATTTTCAGAACGGAGTGTGTCTGCTTTCCGTACTTTTAGTACTTTTTGCTTTTCCTCTACTGTTACATGTATACCTGTGTCACTGACTCGGCCTTCAGCAGAAGCAGGAGCTGTGTGCTTACCCGTTCCTGGCGTTGGGCATGGTTCACAAGGTTTGTTCCAGGCTTTGCCCACATTGTATGTGCAGCAGCACATCCTCTTTGTCACATTAAAAGGCAACTCATTCTCACAAGTGGTTCCATTATAGCTTCGGTAGCAGAAGCTTTTTCTCATGTCTACATAGAGAAAAACAAGTAAGCCAACCAATCCTATCAGCAAGCAGCTAATAGCAAACCCCACACACCTGGACACACCAAACTTCCTCGATTAACTCTGAAAATTTTCACGGTCATTTGGAGGTATCTTAAAATAATTCCTTAGGCTGAACACAAATCATTTTTTAGATAAGCATCTTTCCTGTTTTTAAATAAGGGGTTTCATTTACAATTTTCTTGGGGGGACAAAGTTAATAGATACTTCTCTATTCAAATGCATTTATTTAATTTAAAAAGGATTACATGTTAAATTTTAAATGTTCTCTTATTCATAAAATAATGTTCACTTTACATGAATGGAAAATAAAAATTATTCAAGAATATATATTTACAATATTTGATGAAATTTTCCACCTGACTCATGCTTTGTAACATGCAACTATGTAGCCAAAGTTCAAAAATATGGTACAGACCCAGAAGTTTATAAGACTTTGAAATACTTCACTATTCATAAAGATTTAACTTCCAAACTTTCTGAATAATAATTCTGAGATGTAAGTATCTGGGAGATAACTGTTGGCCAGGAAGCCAGCAACTGTGACCTAATCAATCTCAGAGACCTTTACCTACCCATACAGTTGTGGCCTCCATTGACCTGCATGTATTCAGGTGGGCAAATGCAGGTGTAATTTCCCAGGGTGTTGTAGCAAGTCCCAGGTCCACACACACCAGGATGTGCAAAACACTCATCAATATCTAGAGGATGCAAGAATGTCCATTAATTAGTAAATATTTTCCCCATGAATTTATATCACTTAAACTACTGAACAAAGCATATGGTTGATTCCCCAAATTCATGTTTTTATAGAATTTATCTTATTTTTATAAAATTTAGAATTTAAAGCAATTACATAGGAAATGCCCCCAAATATGCATTTACATGATATAAAACATGTCCTTCTTCTGAAGAATAAAAACCTAACATTCAAAAATAAAGATGATCAAAATAAACTATTCCAAAGTGGCAAAAAATAACTTAAATGGCACCTATACTTTTTAATTGAAATTTCATATTCGTCAAATGGAATTGCTTTAAAGCTACTTTCCTCTTATGTCGTTGAAAACCAAATATTAGTGTCAACTTTAAACTGAATGCAGTTAGAAAAGCCTTTTTCTTTAAAATTAAAAAGGCTTTCCTTTCAAATTAGCACCCATTCAGAGATTCTAGAAGTAGCACAGCTGCTGGGTAATTCTCCTTATTAAATCATATTTCTTCCAGATGCATTTATCTAACATGTTCCAAAAGAAAGGTTATAATGGAAACAATTACATTACATGTTTAAGGTTCATTTTTTAGAAGCATTCATTCATTCATTCCATAAATAAATACTGAGATTCTACTGTAAGCTAGAACTTGTAGCTATAAAGATGAAATAGATGTGGATCTTGCTTCAAGAAGCTCCCAGTCTAGTGGGGAGACAGACCTCTGAAAGGATGATTACACCGCCATGTGAGAAGTTGGGGATGGAACCAAGAAAGGCATCTGCATAACCTTTGAACTGCTTCATACTATGTTGTCCAACATTTAAAAGTTACTGAAAATATTAGCCTAATGGTTGCATTTCAAACTTACCTATTTTTCTATATAAAATACAACTTATTGGTATTTGAGCTAATAACTTATTTTGATACTGAATGTTTTCATATTATTCCAGCTTCCCCCACTTATTACCAACCCATTTACTCAGAGAAAAATAATGGTAAATTGTGGCAAATAATCTGTAAATTAATTTATCTATCATCATACAACTTAGCAGCACTGATAGGAAAAGAAAAAAGCTATGAACCAGTCTCAACATATCCTTTGATAAAATTTGAAGATGGACCCTTTTTCTCCAGGCCTGACCAGTAATTTTGTTTTAAATAGCACTAATAATTTTTAGGTATAAATTTATCTCACCTTCACAGATGCGGGTTTCCTCACTGAGGTAGTAGCCTTGAGGGCACTCACATTGGAAGCTCCCGAAAGTGTTGATACAGTTTCCACCCTGGCAGAGACCTGGTAGCTCCTGGCATTCATCAATATCTGCAAAAGGGGAGACAGCTCAGATACCATCATGAAAGATAAGAGTTACTATGAGAGCTTTCAAATGTGTGATACTGTAAGACCTGCAGACTTCCACACATCCACGTGAATGCACACTTAGATGAGAGGTTTATTCTGACCATGAATTTTCTTGGCTTTGTCATGGAACTTTGCTATAATCTGAGAAGAGTAATTACAGCAAGCTGAGGATGATTAAAGTTGGGGATAATTATAAAAAGAGTTTCTCTGCAGAACAATCACACATCAGGTCACTGCAATGGGTCAAATCTTTCTGATTTACAAATGGTTATTCATCAGACTGGTAATTGTCCATCTGTAATTTTGCAAAATAATCTTGTTGGGACTGTTCCACACTAACTTTTCTACCAGATTTGCTCTAAAGTAAATTCTTTACCTTGTTTAAATCTGGTGACAATTAGAGATATGCTCACCTTCTAAGATGATTGTGATGGGGTTAGGTCTGAAGCCTTCACCTCCAGGACACAAAGTGTAATATTCAGCTGCAAAACAATGGAAAAAAAGAAATTTGATACCTGTGTGCAAGAGGCTGACAGTGAATTAGCACTTAACAACTGCCAGGCTCAAAGCGCATATCCTAAGGGGTGTATCTATATTTTCCTTAGTGCCTTTTCAAATACATTATCTTTAAAAAGTACATTACATTTTACTTGGAATAAGATGATTACTTCATAAATTATATACAAAGTAGAATAACAAAACCCATTTGCTTTTAATTAAAGAAAAAGGTTATTTTCAGATAATTTATATCACAACCCTTCTGGCTAGTAAATAAAAACTAAAAGACTCAACAATTCAAAAGTTTCACCTATGTTCATATCAGGACATACATTTCAATTTAAGACATAATATGACTGGACTTGAGGAATACAACTCACCTATGAACCTGAACTAAAACAACTGTGGAAAAGAACCAGGAATGGTCTTTATCTGTGACACCAGGGAGAACTGATATTATCATCATTCATATTGGATTGTGGTTAAAAACTGTTTTTTCTTTTTAGCATTATCAAGAAAAACAGTAAGAAGAGAGGAATTCAGATTCCTTTTATATGACACACTCTTGGCTGGTTTCAGCACAACCATTGAAAGTAGTCCAGATTCAAAGTTTTGCCCCTCACTACCTCCCCCACCCCCTAGCACCAGAAGAAAATGGTAGCTAGTGCTCAGCTACCAGTGTTTCTTTCCTCTTCTTCCGTTCCATACTCACTGCTATTGACAGGGGGGCAGGTCTCGCAGGGGTTCCCCCAGGCCTTCCCCAGAGAGCAGCAACAGGAGGAGCGGCTGACGCCCACCCCAATCTCAGTGTTGCAGGAGAGACTCCCGTCGCCCCGAGGACCGAACTTCAGGTAACAGTTGCCCACTCGATTGTCTGCAGGGCAACACAGGAACTTAAAATTGTCCTTATCAGAGTAAGAATGCCTGTTTTGGAGAATGGTCACTCAAATGATGAAATTCAAATTCTGTACATTAATCCCCAGAACAGAATAATCTCTTGCTTTAAACTTTTTCAAGACTGAGTTGCAGGAATTAAATAAATTACACTTTCATACATCTAGACATCCATATAGATCATGGACTAAACAAGATAGTAAGCAATTACTCATCTGGGACATTCTGGACCTTTAATAATATGATTGCAAAAAATGTTTCCTATAATCAATCTATAGCATGAGTTTATCAATAAAGGGAGTGAAATCCAATATGTTAATTTAAAGCAATGTATCCTATCACTGAAATATTGATAACACCATCTCCTTCCTCTCCTCCCCATAATCTCCATTCTCCCACAGTTTAGTTTCAATTTGCACATTGAGTTTTGCAGGTTTTGGGAAAGCTAGTCTGTAACAACTTTAGGGAGGCTACTTAAGAGATCAATGAATCTCAGCCTTTGTCTTGTCTCTATCCATAATTACCATCTAGATCACCTCATTAGTTCCATGACTTTAAATACTATCAAATTTGTGGTTCCATCTTTCACTTCTCCCCTGAACTCAGATCTTTCTGCCATGTGCCTAGTATTTGATTTCTCCTCTTAGATATCTAAGGTATTTTAGAGTTAACACGTCTAAAATCAAACACTTGATACTCTTTCCTCCACATACAAAACCTGCTCCAATCCTCTCCCAGGCTTCTGCATTTTCAATAAACGGAAACTCCAATTTTTTAATTGCTCAGGCCCTATACCTTGCAGTCAAACTTTGAATTCTTACTATCATGCCTTATTCAATCCAGTAATAAGGTCTGTCAACACTACTTTCAAAATATATCTGGACTCTGATGACTTACCACTGCTTCTAAATCACTACAACCTGAGTTCAAGCCACCATCATCCCTCATCTGGACTATCGCAATTGTTTCCTAACTCATCTCTGGACCCAACTATAGTCTATTTTCCCCACCATAGCCAGAGTCATCCTTCAGAAGCATTACCTTAGCCCAGGCCACTCCCAGTGGTGTCCCACGTCAATCAGAGTAAAATCCAAAGTCCTTATTACAGTCTACCAAGTAGTTTTCATCTCCAGCTGCACATTATAATCACTTTGGCAGCTTTTTATTATTTTACTTTTCTTTTTTTTTTTTTTTTTGGTTTTGTTTTTGTTGCTGACTCCGGTGCAGACAGAGGTGTTAACTCATGGTTCTGCTCTTACTAGGCTGTATTCATTCATCCTTCCTTCCTCCTTCCCTCCCATTCTCTCTCTTTTATCCCTGCTCTCCATTCTCATTCCTCATCCCCTACCCAACCATATGAATGTGTTTAATATTATTCTTTTGGTCTCTGCTCCTGCAAAATTGTATTTTTGTTTTCGTGTGCACATTTTAAATTTCTATAAATGGTATTTTGTCGTATACCTCATTCCATCTTTATAACATCCAATCCATCAACTCCACAGTATTCAACTGCGATTCTTTTTCAATCTATCCACTCTCCAAATATGGCTTCTAAATTCTTGCCACTGCAAATAATGAGGCACTGAATATTTTTCCTTATGTTTCTGTATGGGCCTGTAAGTTACTTTATTTGATATCTAAAGCCCAGAGAGGAGCTGCTGGTTCACAGAGTTTGCATATTCTTAGCCTTTGGTATCAGGAAAAACAGTCCTTGTTATCTGCCATAGGCATCCAGTAAACCTTTTTAATTTTTTATATTTGTAAGTCATTTTGAAAATAATTTGCAGAAGAAAAAGGCACAAACAACCTTACTAGAAATTTTAATGGGAATTTAATCATGGCTAACTCAAATTTTATTCTGTATTTTCTTGGTTTTGAAAAAATATATACCTGAAATGGTCCTATAAATGCCATTAACTGTTTGCCTGTCAGTTGTCATGCATAAACCTGAAACATCTTCATTTTGTAAAACTGATTCCACATTTCAAACACATCTGTCCTGGCCAATGTACTGGACAGGGAGCCAGGCAGCTCAGGACACTGCTTCAGCTCTGCCATGTGCAAGCTCTGAGACCTTGAACAAATGACTGCACCTCTAGGGCCCTGGTTCTCAAGTCTGTGAGAGGAGGTGGTGGGAGCAGATGTCTCAAAAATTCCTGTTTCAAAATATGACTTGGAAGATAAGCAGGATAAAAGTGACCATATATTTTGGTAATCTAGAGTTTCTTCAGGTAAAGGACTACTATTTTGTTCTCAAGTTAATTGTAGTAAATGGTCATCACAAGAGAGTATGAGTATTTAACTCTATGTACTTCTATTCATTTGTTTCATATAGCTTTTGCTTACCAACACAACCCACACCGGTGGGGTTCAGCTGGAAATCAGGTGGACAGTTACACTCATAGCGACCAGGAGTGTTGACACATAGGCCGTTCACACAGTTTATTGGATCTGCACATTCATCAATATCTAGGAAAAACATTTAAAATGCCCACATTAACATCTTTACTTTCCTTGTGCATACTGCTGTTCCAAAGAATTTGGTGGAAAGTTTGCAAGTCAGTAGACTAAAAATCTTTAGGAGGGACTCAGAACAATGAAATAAAAATGAAATACTTGTATACACCTAAAGCAGTTTCCATAGATCAGTCACACAGTATTCATGATGATATCATTTAATATCCTTAATAAATAAATTATAATGAAATGTTGCAATTCTGAAGAGAAACATTTTATCACTGTTTGTTTAATTAAACTTAAACATATGTATTATATATTTGTACATATATGTGGACATCACAAATACATACAAAGAAATACTTTACTAATTTCGTGTTGGATATTTAATATTAAGTTGTTTATATTACAATGGATCCATTCAATAGTTAAAAATAAATGTATCAGCCAAGGGGGAAAGGGGTGGGGTGTGAGGAATTGGGAGACTGGGATTGACACATATACATTATTGACACTATGTATAAAATAGATAACTGATGGGAACATACTGTATAGCACAGGGAACTCTACCTAATGCACTGTGGTAACCTAAATGGAAGGGAAGTCCAAAAGGGAGGGGATATCTGTATGTGTATGGCTGATTCATTTTGTTGTGTGGTGGAGGCTAACACAACATTGTAAAGCAATCATACTCCAATAAAAATTAATAAAAAAATAATAAAACAATAAATGTATCAGAATGTAATTTTCTTTTTCAAAAAAATGCATAGCCCAAGGCATAGCAGGCTAAGCAGAAATTTGAGGAACTTCTATATCTAGCACAAAATGTTCATTTCAACTAATAAGAACACAATTAAGCCCTTAACTGGCCATACCTGTACAGTTCCCTCCCGTTCTGTCCAATTCGTAACCATCATCACAGATACAATGAAACATTCCAGGCAAATTATTACATGTTCCAAAGACACAAATATTTTGGAAGGAGCATTCATCGATATCTGGAGATTAAAAAAAATAGTAATCTCTTGATTACAAAGACATTTAGATTTACTGTATGACATTAATAAATTATTCTATCTCCTCAGATGTTTTTATGCAGCAAAAAATTTTCTTTTTCTTTGACCAAAGATGTCACATAAATGGCAAGCAACTAATGTTTATATGGGTCAGAAATATGAAAGAATATTATCTTATTTTATTGATAGTATTTTACTGTCTTGACCTGTAAAATATTTCAGAAAAAAATTGGCCTAGGGCATAAAAACCTTCTAGAAATTAAATATGAACGTGTTAAAGGAATAAGATTGTAAAAAATTAAAGATAAAAACAAATTCAAAGATTATAATAATTAAGTGAAAACAGATGTTTTATAAACATCTACAACATACAAAATATACAACATAAATATTTTAAATATTAAATATATCTTTTAAATTATTTAAGTTTAATTTTTTAAACTTCTTTCTTGTTATGTAATCTGATCTGTTATAATAAAGTCAGTTATAAACAGGGAAAGAAGTTTTTTCCCAGTAGTGTGTAATAAGATCATCCATTGCCCCACATTCCTCCAAATCTCATTAAGATATCTCTATTGGACTGAAATCATAAATTCAGTTTATGAAAGTCTTCCATGAAGCTTTAACCCAAAATAAACAAGAAGTTATTACTCCTCATTCATATGAAAATGAAGGCATAGTGTGCCTGTACAGCTGTAGAAGTAATCTGTATTTCTACTCATAGGAAGAGGATGGACATTTTTGTACACAAATTACCTCATATCCTGAGAATGCAGACCAGGCATGCCATTTTAGGCTAGACTAGACAAGTCATTCTAAAATGCTGTCTTGAGACAGTTATATCTTAAGTATAAACGGGTCTTTTGGTCATTTATGATTGTCAAAATAAAGCATTGCAACTATCTTATATTTAAAGTATAGTTCAAATTGTGTCTAGAAGTTCAATTGATGTGTAAAGTTTTCTTTACTTGTGTTGGGGCAATAAACAAAGTTATTCTTTTTATATAAATCAGTAAAGACTCATTAAGTTAGTTTATAATTGAGTTGTGTTAATCTATAAATTGAAGTGGAATTGTATTATCAGCCTTCTGCATATGCATTTTACTTTTAAGTGAACTTTATTAGAAATAACTTCCATTTAAATAACGTAAAAGTTGCGTGGAATAAGGTATTTTAAGAGAATACTGCCTTGTTTTTATAAAATTGATGCATATTCAGAAATTTGAATACAGAAAAGTGGTGATAGGAAACAGAAAAGATAGGAAACACAGAAAATAAGATAGCAAGAACAAAAATCACTCAAAAATGCTTCTATCCAGAATTATCATTGTAATTGGATGAACACCATTCCAAACATTGATATTTCTCAGTGCATATTCACAGAGAGTAAAGCTGAAACAATTTCCATGCATCAGATCAATTTTTCATTATCTCAGTATCTTCTAAAATGCTTTCTAATGGTAAGAATTGATGAAAACACTAAAACTGTATCATCTTTTGGCTTTATGTTAAAATTCAAACACAATTTTAAGACAGTATTAATGGATTCTATACAATGATGATTAACAATTAGCATCCATATATGCTTCCAACTCATTTTTGTTATTCATATTATTTTCACTTTTTAAATGTTCATGGCATTTACCATAATCTCTACAGTATTTAGTAGTAATTCTTTAAAGGAATCAATAATGTTTTTATTGTCACTTCTCCATTTACTTCTTGACTGGCTGTTTTTCATTGCTGATAAGTTGTGTGTTTTTTTTGTTTTTGTTTTTGTTTTGCCCAAGACAAGAAGGGAGATCCCACAGGTGGTTTCTTTCTGAATTATTTCACTTGTCAGGATATGTCTCTTGTCTTTTTTTTAAAATAAATTTATTTATTTTATTTATTTATTTTTGACTGTGTTGGGTCTTCATTGCTGCGTGCAGGCTTTCTCTAGTTGCGGTGAGCAGGGGTTACTCTTCATTGCGGTGTGTAGGCTTCTCATTGCGGTGGCCTCTCTTGTTGCAAAGCATGGGCTCTAGGCGTGACGGCTTCAGCAGTTGTGGCGTGCAGGCTTCAGCAGTTGTGGTGCGTGGGCTCTAGAGTACAGGCTCAGTTGCTCGTGCAACTGGCTGAGTTGCTCCTTGGCATGCAAAATCTTCCTGGACCAGGGCTCGAACCCGTGTCCCCTGCACTGGCAGGAGGATTCTTAACCACTGCACCACCGGGGAAGCCCTGTCTATTGTCTTTATAATTAACTAACTCTGAGGTATAGCTTTCTTGTCACATGTGTCCTTATAACTGTGAGGGCAGCATTCTAATGTGTGTTGGTACTGAATGTTTGTTTTGTTCATGACTTGCCTTTTCTATCTGCAGTTTGAAGAATCTCTATTACTTAAGTTGACAAATTCAATAAGGTTAAATAAAAATGATTTACTTCTTTCTGTATATTCAGTTCCTTCTTCTATTTCAGGAAAATGTTTGGTTGTTTAATACTTTTTTTCTATTCAATTTTTAGGGACTCTTCACTTCAGAAACACCCATTATACTTAAGTTTATGGTCTTTGTCTTTTCTCTAATAGTGTTAATTTATCCTCTCCCCCCTTTTTTTTCACTGTGATTATCTCACGTCCATTCTCTATGGTAGTAATTACATTTTCATCTCCTCTGTTCTTTGCTGTGTCTATTTAATTGTTCTCTTATTTTGCTGCACTGGTCCATGTTTTTTGTTTCCCTTAACTCTGCAATATCTCTTTTTGTCTTTTTTTTCTGTTTTTTTTTTTTTTTTTTTTAATGTGTTTTTTTTTTTGCGGTACGCGGGCCTCTCACTGTTGTGGCCTCTCCCGTTGTGGAGCACAGGCTCCGGAAGCGCAGGCTCCGGAAGCGCAGGCTCAGCGGCCATGGCTCACGGGCCCAGCCGCTCCGCGGCATGTGGGATCTTCCCGGACCGGGGCACGAACCCGTGTCTCCTGCATTGGCAGGCGGACTCTCAACCACTGCGCCACCAGGGAAGCCCTTTTTCTGTTTTTATAATCACTTTGAACTTGTTCAATCATATGTTTTTATTAAGGTTATCTGAGGTACAATATACCTATGCAAAATTTGCTCTTGTTCCTTGAGTAGTTTTCCTCTACTCTGGATTGATTATCTGCTTTTTGTATGCTTTTTTTGTTGTTGTTGTTTCCACAGAACACCTGCACAGTTGCTGTTGTTTCAGTTTGTTTACACATTACTTGGTCAGCTCTTTGAAGAGTTTTATATACAGTTGATGCTTGAACAACATACATTTGAACTGTGCAGGTCTACTTATACATGGATTTTTTTCAATAGTAAATACTACAGTGTATGTAGTACAACTACACTATCTGCAGTTGGTTAAATGTGTGGACATGGAACCGCGAATGCAGAGAACTGTGAACACTGAGGGCCGACTACAACTTATACACAGATTTCCCCCCATGCTGAGGGTAAGTGTCCCTAGCCCCCATGTTATTCAAGTGTCAACTGTACTCTGAGATACAGTTTGGATGGAGCTTCTCAACATCCTCCCTTCTTTTTTGATTTGGGCTTTCTTTGGAAGACAGCTTGGGGTATGGGTTTCATTATAGCTTCTATTCTGTGGCCCAGAGTTTCATAAGGTGGGGGAAGAGGAGAAATACGGATGGGAGGACCTCCACTGGGCTCTGTGTGCTCTTTGTTGGTGAACCTGGCCCCTGCTCTCTCTTCGGAAATCATACTAAATGCTCTGTATCTGGGTTTACTCCATCTGATGGAGTCCTAACCTGTCCCTGAGGAGGTTCTTGCAGGTTCTGTACCTTCCCATTTTGGTGAAGAATACTGGGAAATGGCCAACTCCAGCAGTTTTTTAAACTCTATAGAAATTCTGAGAATTTATGATTAGAGGTAGATGCTGAGTGGAAAATGTTGTTTAGAGGATCAATTCAAAGGGGCATCAATTTATAATAAGATGGGAAAATATCAAGGAATTAAAGTAATAAATTCAGGATAAACTGTCTAAATGTGCCAGATCTCATAGAAAGAGAGAAGACAAAACCATAGAGAAACAGGCAGAACCATGGAATTGCATTTTGGGGATCTCAAAAGTTGGCATCTGGTTAAATGGAGCAAAGGGTGAGCTACATGTGTGCCACTCTCAGGTGCCCTGGCAACTGGGATTTCTCTCCATGGAAACAACATATTTTGGGAAAGCCAACATGAGAAGGAAGTACAGTGAACAGAAACTATTTAGCACCACCTTGAGGGAGGTTCTGCAAGAAGTTTTGGAAGACCCTAGGCCACAAATAATGGAACAGAATTATGAAAGGGAAATGCTGTCTTATGTATAAAGGATTAATTTTGAAATTTTATGTTGGCAAAAGTGTCTGGCTGTTGCTAATTTGTCTCTTTTCCCACCAATTCTTGTCAAGCTGACGTGGGTAATAAATCATGTAATTCCATAAACACATTGACTCACAGTTTCTACTAATTGACTTCAATGCTTAGAAGGAACCAGGACTAGGAAAAAAATAAAAATCATTCTACAGATGCCTTGTATAAAATGGTTTAGGTTCTGCCCAACCTAGCAGGTCGAAGTAGAAGCATGAATACTTTCAGTTTCTAGTATCATCTTCCCAGAGCCTACTATTCATTCTCTCATTCTGATTCTCTTCAAATTGGTAGATATTTACGGAAATTGCCATGATCTTTTAGGCACACTTTCTTTCTTCAGTGACACTTCTGGTGGTGGGGCAGAGTCAGGCTCTACTCCAAGCTACCCCAGATTGCATAATTTTTGTTTGGTTGATGCTGGTGAAGTGTGTGTGTGTGTGTGTGTGTGTGTGTGTGTGTGTGTGTGCGCGTGTGCACACGCACGCTGGCATTTACTATTTCTGTTCATTTGATTAGATACTCATGTAGGGAAAGCCTGTAATCTGGTTTCATTTTATAATCTTTGCTAGCAGTTAGCCTGAGTTTTTTTTTAAGGTTTTCTATGAATCACTAATTTTGTTAAAACCTTATGGCATATGAATTGTTTTCAATCCTTCTCCTTTATTTACATTTTCACGTACTTTTATGAACACAATGATGGCCCAAACTCTATGTAATGTGAATTGAGTCTCTAATGTAAAAGAAAATCCAAATTCTTTTTCTTGGAAAGATATCACACTAGTCACGAAGTCCCATTTCTAGGAAAGGGGGTGATGTCATAACTTAGAAGCAGGAGAAATGACTATTAAGCAAAAGGTGTAGTTCTTGATGAGTCCCTGAAGAGGACTTCCAGTCCCAGACATACAGACAGTTGACTAAAGCATAAAGGTAATGCCAAAAATGAGCTACTTAGATTTTGATAAACACATTAAATAGCAGTGATTGAGGTACACAATATATTTTAAAAGCTGAACAGTTTATCCACATTTCATTCATTTAGTGATTAAAAAAGAAATAGTTAAAAAAAAAAAACGAATAAGCCAAAGTTCCAACTCTTGGCTCTTGGCCAGGAAAACTTCATAAGAGATGACAGCCACCTTCATCATTATTCATTCGGCAAAATAATCCATGCTTAAACAAATGACTTTTATGTGTGCAGCATGTGCTGTGTATTCTGCTTCCAGGTGGAGCCTGTTCAGCCCTTTTTGTGGTTTCATTTGTTGTAGTTGATCCAACTTGGAAATGAGTTGGAATCCTGGTGACCCACCTTGGCAGGATCTGCTGTCTGAGGCTGGAGTGAAGCCCATCTCACACTCACAGCGATATGCACCCGGGACGTTGAGGCATTGTCCATTCTCACAGAGATTTATGTTTTCTGCACACTCATCAACATCTGTTGAAGGAGCAAATTACATCTCTATTAAGTTCCAAATCTCATGACTTTTTTTTCTTTGCTCTATAACTAAACCAGTCTCACTGGCTTGAGTTAGTGCTCATTAACATCAAACAACAATTATCCATATACACCTAAATAAGGGTATACAACTTGATAGCAGAGCTGTTTATGCCCTAACATTCAATTCCATTATGATAAACAGGAGGAATGAGGTGTCTCTCACATCTGTCTCAGTTCTCTTTAATGCTAATTTGATGCATCTGTGTTACACCAACATCATTTAGATATAACCAAGAACATTGGAATTAATCTTAAAATGGTGTTAATTCATTTGAAAACATTACAGTATTAAAATGAACAACTTTTTCACTAGTTCAAGTATTTTTAAGCAAGTAAGGGACACTCTAAGGGAGTGAGGAAAGTTTCTTTCATGCCATTACAATCTCATTAAAATATTCTTATATTTAGGGCCTAACATTTGCCAAGGAGTGTGCTAGCTGCCTGACGTTCATGTTTTCTCTTAGTTCACCAACCCTGTGAGGTTTACAAGAGGAAGAACCTGAGGCTAAGAGGAGGCGACTGATGCCTGGGAGTCACAGTGATCTAGTCTGCGGCTGAGCCAGGGTCTAGGTCCAGCTGTGTCTGATACCAAAGCCATGCCCCTGCCCTCACACCACGGTGCAGAGACATGCTAAGAAAGATGCAGTACCCGAGGTTTAAAAGTAAGGAAGCTTTACAACTGAATAAACATGTTTTCTTAAAGAGGCATTAGAAAACTGTAAGTCTGTGTTTTTGATGTCACTAATTAGAAAAAACTATCTTTTAATTTGGGGTTTAAAGTGTGCACTGAAATTCAACTGAGAAACACCTATCTCTCAAGCTTAAAAGTATCATTCTTTATGTCCAGCAAGATGATCTAGTCTTTTACGTGAATATAATAAGTGGATGTTTTATCCTCAAGGAATGCAGAGTGAATTTACTCACATTCATTAAGCTCTTATGATGCATGTTTCTAAGCTCTTTACTTGTATTATTCCATTTAATCCTTTCAATACCATG
The DNA here is from genome assembly GCF_039906515.1 of Pseudorca crassidens. Lineage (NCBI taxonomy): Eukaryota > Metazoa > Chordata > Mammalia > Artiodactyla > Delphinidae > Pseudorca > Pseudorca crassidens. The sequence continues at coordinate 106,267,549 of NC_090298.1, forward strand.
TGATAAACTGAGATTTTGATAAACACAATAAATAGCAGTGATTGGGTAGGTCATAGATTTTATTTTAAGAAGCTGTATAGTTTTCCCAACATGTCATTCATTCAATGATATAAAAGAAAAAGGGAAATAGTATTTATTATTATTATTACCACCATGTCCATTTCAAAATGGAGAAACTAAGGACACACAGGTTAAGTCATTCACTTAAGGCTATATGGCCAGTAAGCAGCACAGGCAAGATCTGGATCCAGATGGCCTGACTCAGAGCCTGTATTTTTGACCATTATGTTAATTAATGAATAAAAGGAAATGACAGTCACTAAGAGTACATGATAGTAATAAATGCCATTATTTTAAAAAATTTCCAGGTTTTTGTGTTTAATGTAAGCAAAAGATACATATTCACCTTAAGTCAAGTGTAAAAACAGAGGTAGTGATTTCAGCCTCCTTTAACTACAGTCTTCTTCTGATGATGAAAACATACAGAGTGTTGCATGAAAATCAGGACCTCACCCACCTGAGCAGGTAAATCCATCTCCAGTGAACCCTTCGGAACAGGCACAGCGGTAGGAGCCTGGGGTATTGACACACTGAGCATTTATGCTGCACTGGTGGGTTCCATTAGAACATTCGTCCAGATCTGCATGTCAAGAGAACATAGCAATAAAGTTCATAAATGAAAATGGAATATTTAAACACCCAGGAAGATTTTCATTTGTCTTAATTTAAATGTAAACTGGCCCCAAACTGGCCAAATGGAATGTATTTTAGTTTACTGGTCAAGTTGCAGTTCTATATAATTTTCTAAGACCTCAGACCTATGATCCAAAGTGTTCATGCTACAAACATGGGCCAAAATAATTAGTTCAAGCGTTTTGTGAGCTGTCTAATCAACTAGAATTATAATGTTTAAAAGAAAACCAGGCCTAGATTTCTTTCCGATTTCTACCGAGGGTGAATTTTATCATTGGCTACCTTATCACTAAAAAAGGGGTCAATTTTCAAGATAATACTGAATTTCAGAGCAGGAAAATTACCATAGAATTTTCAAGTTCATTTTATAGATGAGGAAATCAAGATATGATTCTTGACCTCATGGAACCCCTAGTCTAGTGGAAAAGACAGATGTTAAACACAGAGAATTCAATTAAATTTAATACTGTCATACATGTACCATGAAGAAAAGTTACAAGGTATAAGGAAATAAGAAGGGTGTCTAATTTGGATTGCAGGAATTAGGAAAGCTCCACTGAGGAAGTCATTTTCAGTTAACTTCGCATCTGAAGGATGAGCAAGAGTTGACCTGCGAACAGAAGTAGGGATGGGTCTTCCTTGCAGAGGGAACAGCACGTATGAAAACACTGAGAAGGAAAAGAGCTTTGATGTGACAAAAATTAAAGGAGGTTAGAGTGACAAAGAACAATGTAGGAGACCAGGGATGAAGGAAAGTGAAGCTGGAGAGATAGTGGGAAGATGCCATAGGGTCTTGTAAACCATGTGAAGGAAGCTGAAGTTTATCCTAAATTCAATGGATTAAGATGACAGTTGTGAAGAAATCAGATCCATGGTTTAAAAAATCTACCTGGCTGCAATGTGGAGAATGGATTGCGGGAGGACCAGAGAGGGAGTAAGCCAACATATGAGGAGGTTCTTTTAGCAGCTAACGGAGAGAAAGGGCTGGGGTGGGGGGCAGATTGAGAGAGAGAACGGTTGTGATGAGAGCAGGGGGATGGAGATGGAAAGGAGTGGAGGGATTTGGATGCCATTTTGGAGTAGAGGTGCCTGGACATGGTTAAATCTTTTGTATTAGCGGCAGGCTATTTTTCGATAGCTGGCCAGAGTGATAGATGGACAAGAAGCACAAAAAAAGAGAGGCTAGAGGAGGGAAAAACAGTAAACAAATGGGACTAGAAAACTGGGAATGGGGATATAGCTGAAAAGTTGTGAGATTAATGATAGAGAAATGGCTGGACTCAAGTGGGTAGCTAGTGGACTTAGTGACACCGTGAGAGAACCTTCCTTAGCAAAGTTATTTAAAAACTATGTTAACTCAAATTCTGGAGTCAGCTCATAAACATTTGACAAGTATAAAACAATTGAGTAGGTAAGAAAGTACATTCAAATTAACTAATATTATTAATAAGAGATCTTAAAATTATCCTTTAATTCTTGCTGCAGGCTTATCAGGTTTTAATGAGTAATCATGGGGAGGTCGGTTTTGCTTGCTTTAATTTGTATTTTAGATAGACCTGGATAATTTTTACGAGTTGCAACATGCCTTATTGTTGAGGCACATAAAACATTGAACGTACCAAGCAGCACTGTGAATGACATCAAGGGTAAAATCCAGTTCCTTGCCTCACAGCTATAAAGGACTTATTAGACTTTGGTCAAGAACTATAAAACTTGGAGAATGGCAACTGCCTTCACATTCTCCTTCTAATCAGGCTTCTTGGAATCCAAGACATTTAGATTTCTCTGGAAGAAGAATTCTATTTTCTATTAAGAAGCTGGTATTGACCACTTACTATAGACCTAGGTTATCTGAAAAAAATCGTTTCATTCCCTTCATTTATTTCACTGGGTTTTAAATCTCACTGTTACTCTATGAAAAAACTGGAAAAATATATTAGTCATGTTTCATCCTACAGCTGTTTGGATTTCTGGCTGCACATCAAATAATTTTTACTGAACAACACCACATTAAAAAGCAGATGCCAACGCATACTGTTGTAATTTGATCATTTATACCAAAGTTAAAGGAAACTCTTAGGCAAGAATTATCTTGCAACGAAAGACAGCCTTTAATTTTCAAGAGAATAAATGAAACTAAGAGGCATGTTCCTATTTAAGTATGTAGGTTAACAACTGTGCAAAGAAGAGCCTCTAGGGATTCTGTGTCTTAGCGAAGGTTATTTACATTTGCAAAATACTCACCAATACATTTGATGCCATTTCCAACCCAGCCTTCTCTGCAGCTACATTTGAAGCTTCCTGGGACGTTTAGACATGAGGCATGCATGTCACAGTTGTGGGCACCAATTTCACACTCATCCACATCTGAGAAACCGTAGTTAATATGAAGATAAGATACAACCTAGTTAATTCTACTTCCAAGAGATTTCTGTATAGGCAAAATTTTAAAGTAAACACAGAGAAAACATTAACGTCACTTTTATTTTTAATATGTTTAGACTCCAACAGGATTTGGAAGTTCATGATCCAAATCAAACAAGGCCTTCCCTGAAAGAAACTGCCAGCCAGAATATATAAAAATAATCACTGGAAATGTTTTCTGGAAAATGACCAGATGCTTTTATCAGTATTATGTATATAGTGTCTGTGTATGTGGTACACATACATATGAACATGCAGAGTTCTTCTTTCATTACTTGCTCTTTCCTGGAGGTGTCAGCTTAAGGCCTAGGCTGCAGTCTAAGTCACCCACCACCTGGCCTGAGCAAAATACCACACTAAAGCCTTGAGCAATGATGGACATTTGGCCCAAAGCATTGACCCTGGGAGTTCAACCCCCATCCGCCCTTCAAAAGGCTAAAACTATTTAGTAGAGAACAGGAATAAGAGATAAAATGAATGGGGTGAACAAAGAAAAAAAGCGAAGAGAGGAAATTTGGGCAGGGAGAAGAGAAGGCAACAGCAAATGGAAAGAGAGGAGGGAAGAGCAGAGAAAAAGATGGGGAAAGACAGGAAGGAAAAGAGTCTAAATATAAGTTTTAGATTAATTTTTGTTAGTTTAAAAGAACTGTAAAACTCAGCAAACACCTGGGATTCCTCCAGGTCTTTTGGTGCTTCTTCCTTACGTATATCTCCTGTTTGGGCAGGAGAAAGTGAACGCTGCCCCAAGAGCTATCAGGAGCACATCAGAACCATGGGGGCGAGATTCCACACCCATTCTCCCACTCCGTGACCAAGCACGCAGCCAGGTCTGCGGCTTGGTAGCGGAGACCGTGCTCATCTACCACAGAGAAGAGACAAACGCATCACACATGCTCTGGGCCAGTTACTCATCACATAACTGTCACAACCTGGTGTGGGTGAAAGTACAAGAAATTCCAGGGAACAAATGATGCTGAAGGTTAACCTCTGAAATATAAGAAACTGAAACACAGGGGATACAAGCTTGAGACCTACCTGTGCATCCCGTGGTCCCCTTCTTTACTGAATATCCCAGCTGACAGTGGCAAATGAAGGATCCCTTGGTGTTCTCACATTCCCCAAACATGCAGATGTTTGAATTTAAGTCACATTCATTCACGTCTAGGAAATTGATTTTCAACACCTTGGTTAATACTTGTTTATTCTAGTAATTCAAAAGCTATCTTTTAAACTGAATAGCATACTAATGAGATACACAAATAACGTTTAAAATATAATGTATTTGCAGGACACAGTATTACAGATAAATATATTGTCTTTAAGGATTTTTTTTTCAAATAATTCTTCCTTTTTGGCTTTCACATCTTCTAATACAATGGTTTGAATTTTAAAAATAACCAAAAAAGCCTTTTCTTCTTAGGTGCGTGCGTGTGTGTGTGTGTGCACACTGTACATAAATATTTATCCTGTTCTTATGGTACCCACCAATGCATGTTTTCATGTCCATTGAAGCCATGAAGCCATCATAACACAGACAGCGATACTCTCCAGGAATGTTGGTACACTGCCCACCATCACAGATATCAGGATTATTTTCACATTCATCAATATCTGATGATACAAAATCAAAATCAAATGAAAAACAAGGATGACTTTTATTAAGCTCATGCATTTTTTTCCATCCAGTTCCACACAAAATATGTGGAGCCAGATTTGTAAGATAAGATTAACCAGATGTACAAAGTCTGTGTATTTTCCTTCCTGTACCTGCACACGACCTCCCATCTGGCATCAGGGCATAACCTTCACTGCAGCTACATTCATAGCTTCCTTCGGCATTAGTGCACTGGGTGTCACAGCCTCCGTTCATTATCATACATTCGTCAATATCTGTAAAAACATTGCCACCACGTTACTTGTCAGAGATACTGCCTTAAAAAAAAAAAAGAGAGTTTTTCTACTTCTTCTTAAACAGACAATGCTCCAGTGACTTTGGATTTTTCATGTTGATTGATCATTGTAACATTAGCCTTTCTTAGTTCCTCTCACTTCCTTTTAGACAGCATTTCATTTGACATTCAGCTCCTGTAACCTAAGATTAAAGAACTCAGATATACCATATAGGATGAAATATATAGAGAAATATAGGATGTTTCTTATTATAAAACCAAAGGTTCCTCTGCAAAACCACCAAACCATGGCATCTGCCCCCATTCTTAGATTTGTTTTTAGGACAAAGGACTCCCATCGGCGTCACTATATATTCCGTGCCAGAAGCATTCCTCCACTGACTTGAGAAATACAACTTCCAGACCTGCCTGGTCTACCCTTACCTGTACAGCCCTGCCGGTCTGGCGTGGCCTGGTACCCAGCATTGCAGGAGCACTGATAAGTTCCAATCATGTTTACACATTTTCCATTTCTACAGAGATTGTCACTCAGGGAGCATTCATTAATATCTATAAAAAGATACACAGAGTTAATGTTTTATGAAATCACAACACCACTTAAAGTATCAAGAACATGCAGCATCAGAGCAATGGTCTCCAAAGGGCTTTATTTACTTCAGGGGGAAGTAAGATGGTCTCTTGCAGCAATTCAAAGAAAACGCCAGAATCTATATTTCTCTTAGTTCTACCTGCAACAGTGCTCTCCAGTGGAACTTTTTACATTGATGGAACTGTTACATATCTGTGCTGTCCAATATGTAGCTGTTACTGAGTGCTTGAAACATGGATACTGTGACTAAGGAACTGAATTTTTAACGTTATTTAATTTTGATAAAATTTAAATAGCCACGTGTGGCTAGTGAGTACCACATTAGACCACATCCACCTAGCACATGCCAGAAATAAAGCTTGTTAATACTTAATCTATGAATTTACACTGGCACCCTCAGCTGGTCTTAATTGGATGGTTACGTGTTGTCTAAATAACATGAAGGTTCCTGAGGGAAGACAGCTGGTTCCAAAAACAGAGGGGCTGAAAATAGGGCCCTCAGTTTTTAACTTTTCATGGCATTGTGTTTACAGGGCCTGGATAGGTGGATTACAGATTATATTGCCTGTTTTTAAGTAAACTAACCCTTATAAGATGGGCAGATGCCTTAAAGAAAACGCCTGCAAAGATCTGTGGAAGAAACTAGTACTAATAATGCAAAATGAGAAGAGCAAGAAAATGGTAGCGTGACACTTCCTCACACAAGTTACCCGTCAAACACAATCTAAGGTAAAAATCAGATATAACAAGAAATTCACCCCAAATTCTCAAAATTACTAAGAAGACAATGTGGCAGATTTATGTTTATAATCATGAAATATTTATTTTATTGAACATGCAAAAATACATATTTTATAATGTACATTATATCATTGAGGGGAACTTTTTTTTTCAGCTATAAAACCCATGAAGGGCTTCCCTGGTGGCGCAGTGGTTGAGAGTCCTCCTGTCGATGCAGGGGACACGGGTTCGTGCCCCGGTCCGGGAAGATCCCACATGCCATGGAGCGGCTGGGCCCGTGAGCCATGGCTGCTGAGCCTGCGCGTCCAGAGCCTGTGCTCCGCAACAGGAGAGGCCACAGCAGTGAGAGGCCCACATACCACAAAAAAAAAAAAAAAAAAAAAACCATGAAAACTAATTAGCAAAATAAATTGAACTTAGAAACAGATCTCTGGATCACTGGTATCACAACGATGAATAAATATTCTGTAATTATCTGTGTGAAAAAGCTTTTCGAACTATTAAAGTGGAATTAAAAATATTTAAAACCTTCACCTTTTAAAATGTCTGTTCGAAAAAAGAAGCAGACTCACAGATACAAAGAACAAACTAGTGGTTACCAGTGGGGAGAGGAAACGGTGGAGGGGAAAGATAGGGGTAGGGGTTAAAAAAAAAAAAAGGGTTATTATGGGATTATACAAAAACATGAATGCAAAACTTCTGAGAATTGTAAAGCACGATAGAATTTAAAGAATCTTTCATTGAATAAAAAAATTTAAAAAATAAATAAAATGATCTATGATTTAAGATTCACCTAATCATTAGCATAGCGATATAAATATGGGTTATAAATAAATACATGAGTAGTCGGGAGGTGTGCTCAAGCTATGTTTTTATTTGGGGGTGTGGGATCTGTCTATTTTAAACTGTTTTATTTGCTTACACTTTCAAGAAAGACTTACTGTGAGGAAAACATTTCCTGGCTAAATCAAAGCTTTAAAGCCTATGGAACGCTTCTTCAAGACCAGCCGTGGTCGCACCTACATCCTCCGCCCCCCATCCCCGAGCTCAGGGCCGGTAAAGAGGCCTCAGTGCTTCTGTGAGGAGGGGGTTGGAGCGTGAGCTCACACACAGGTGAGCAGACCCTGTGATGACTGACATGGGGCACCGAGTGGATCCTTGTGCACAGGTGTGCACACAGGCAAACTATCAGGGAGCAGCCCTTCCAAGGGGAGCAGCTGTCCCATCCCAGCCGACCCGGAGGAGGGAACTACAAGGCCTGACACAGGGTCCCTTCCACAGGGTCCTTTCCAGTGCGCTTGTAACGAAAACAAGGGGAACTGGGGTAAGCATCTTCTAAAGACACAGCCTGAATCCAAATGTACAGACTCTGAATTCCCAAATTTTAATCTGTTAGATTTCACAGGCCCAAACCAACCAGTTCATGAGAACGACCTCTGAGCTTTATGATATTTACCAGTTGAACTGGGAGGGTTTTATGTGCTGAGGAGACAAACTCACCCACACAGTCCTCACGTGACGGTGACAGCTCATGTCCCAGTGGGCAGTCACACTGAAAGCTGCCCTCAGTGTTCACACAGGTGCCACCCCTACAAAGGAGAGGGTTACGTTCACATTCGTCAATGTCTGAAAGGTAAAAACGTGAGAGCCATTAAAGAACTCTGAGGAAAAAACGTTCACGCACACAGCATGGGAGAAAGATTCATTATCTGAGGTCATTGTGACTCAAACATGAGACATGGGTTAATAAGAGATGGGATAACGCTCTCCTCACTTTATGATCAGCAGATAAAAGGTTAAAGTTCTACTCTGAAAAGATAGTGAGCTATCAAGGCTTTTACTTGTATGAAATGAGCAGGCTCATGAGAGGTAAAAATAAACAATATTCGCTTTATATCACTCTAAACTCCAGACACCATATGTCTCTATCTCTAATCAAAGTGAAAGAAAACTCTTAGATTGATCACTTTCTGTATCCCATGAGCTGAGTCCTATAAGTTGCTAAAAATCAAACGATGGGCTAAAAGGTGGGCAATGCCAAGAGTGTTTGTAATAACACCCAAGTAAGGAAAAGGACATGGGATTCGCATGACAATATAAATTTGGGGGTCACCACCCACTACCATACATTTTCAGTGACTCCCTCCTCAGCAGTTAGTCTGTGGTGACTTCAGATTCTATAAATAAGCAGAACCCAGTCTCAATATCTCACTGCCATTAAGGCACCGAGGGCCTGGGGCTCCCCAAGAGCTATCGAGGAGCGGATTTCCTGTCTGACACTTAGATCTGTTCTCTCTCTCACCACAGCTTCTTGCCAAGCATGCTGTTCACAGCTCTGAGACAGGCCAAGGTCGCACTAAGGAGTCTGTGCTACACCGGTTTGCAGACCCGAGCAGCTTACCCATGCAGTTCTTCATCATCATGAACCCGCTCTCGTAGCCTTCGAAGCACTCACACTCAAAGCTGCCCGGCGTGTTGACACAGATCCCACTCCCACAGAGGTCAGGAGAAATCCTGCACTCGTCAATGTCTAGTTCACAGGGTTTAAAAGAAATTCAGAAAACCAGAGTGAGATGAGAAGGTGTTAACAAACAGAGAGGTTTGGCCTTCCGAGCAAAAGTGCTGGAGGAAGCAGGGGCGAGCCGTAGAAGGATGCGTTTTCAGGAGGTCACCTCGAGGGGGACAGGGCTGCAGGCATATTCCTTTCCCCAACTGCCAAAACTGTCACAGCCAATGGGCAGGGGGGCCCTTTTTGTCCTTAAGAATTCTGGAATTGTGGATTTCTCTTTGTGGCTTAGAAATGATAACAGAAGGATGAACCAAGCAACTGGGATATGAGCCGACCAAGGCAGGTGGCAAACGAGGAAGCAGTGGCCATATGGATGGAGTCCCATGCAAAACGCAAAGCCCACGCTGGTTCTGCTGCATTAGCCCATGTCCGCCCCTGGTGCGGGCGTGAGAGGGCTGCTGCCTCTGAGCAGGGGTGGCTAGCCGGCCACAGAGACAGCCTCAGAGGCAGATGCGACCACTGAACCCTGAGCCGGAGAACGCGCCTATATGGCAGGGCCGTGGAATATGCCCCAACTGTGTTTCTGCGTCATATTCAGACGGAAGAGCCTACTGATTTAATTTTAAAATTAAAAACAAACGATAATGATGGGCTTTTGCATTTGTCAATTTTTACATACTACAGTAAATAAGAATCTTTAATAGCAGCACTTAGACTCTCAAAAATAGGATTCTCTGAGAAATCTCCCATTCCTGAAATCAAGATTTTCAATAGAGCAGTATGTCTGTAAAATAAGATTAAGAAAACATGACTTGCTTAAATATTTTTGTCAGAGTGGGAAAAATGTTTTTGCCAGCATCTGTTTATTCTCGTGAATTTAAATTTTTAAGTTTTTCTGTCACAGGATTTATAAATGGCTAATTTGCACACATTCTCTTGCGGGGGGTAGGGAGGGTAGTCTCAGCCCCTGCTTTCTCCCAGCTTTTGTTTTCTTTCTATTGATTTTTCCCAATTGCAGGACATACTGAAAAAATGCAGGTACTTTCTTTTAAACAAAAGTCTTAACAAAATTGATTGATTCAATTAAGCAGGTAATAATATGCACACTAATTCTCTTAATTTTTATCTATCAGTATCTAGGAACTGGTGATGAGAGCCATATGAAGAACACAGAATAAGTTCAATGGCAGACGAGGGACAGATTTTGGCTGATGTGATGTGGTGGGAGCTGCATAGTGTAGATTATGAACTCTGGAACCAGATGACTGGGCACAAATCCCACTTCTGTCATCTTCTGGGTGTAGGGGCTTGGGAAAGTCACTTAATTTCTCTGTGCCTTAGTTTCTTTATCTGTAAAATGGGGCATGTAGTAGCACCTGCCTCATAGGAGTAAGCGAACCAATGTTTCTGAAGTGCTGAGAACAGTTCTTGTCTCATAAAGAGGGCAGTATATATGAAAGCTATTCGCTGTTAAGAATTAGCATTTTGGAGGAAGTGGCTTTTGAACTGATCCTGGAAGATGGCATAGAAATTCTAACTTTAAAGATGTACAATAAATAGAAGGGCAAGAGATAAAATGCACAGATGAAGAAAACTAATGCATTTCAAAGAACATCAAGTCATAGAGAGGCTGATAATGGGTGCAAGTACAGGTAAGATAGGTACGGTTACTGAGGGCGCCAGCGTGGGGAGCAGAAGATGGGCCTTACATGCTGTGAAGAAGGGCAGCCAACCGTGTCCCACTGTCCTTTCACATTGCATCCCACAACACCGCAGTGCTCTCAACAAACTTCTCTTATACAGTATAAACGAGTTGAGTTTCAGAGCCATTAAGTGACTTGGCTAATTTCACACCAAAAACAGGGCAGTCAGAACTGGAAAACCTTCTTTATCTACGTCTAGGATCATCTAAGTCAATAGAAGTTGTTTTGAGGGAAGTTATACAATCCAAGCCCTGCTTTAGGATGAAAAACCTGGTGGTTGTAAAAATGAAGGATCTAATTGGAAACTTACTGGGGTGGGAGACGCTGGAGGAACCTGCAGTGTAGTAGAGACTGCGATGTGCTGCCCAGGTCCCCCTTCAAGAAGGAAGGACTCACGCGTCCTTGCCCTCAGCTGTCGGGACTGCGGCTGGCAGAAAGTCCTGAGGTGAGAACTGTCTTCAGGAAGCACCTCAGCTAAGCGGACCTTCCTCACAGTCACACCCCTTCTTGGGGCAGATGTATGCGGAGATTCATCATGCAGGTACATAAACACCTAGCCCCTCCGCCCTAATCAAGACAACTGTGATGTGCTTCCCAGATGCAGAGCTCCCGGGGCAGGTGGGCTGAGGACCACATTAGGATTGCATCACAGCCCACTTCTGCTTCCTTTCCCCCCCTCCCAAGACCAATCCTTAATAACCTTCGTGCCTGCTAATCTCTGCTCAATCTGTTTCCTGAGGAGCTGAACCTACAGCAGCAATAGTGTAGAAGAAATAGTACAAGTACTTGAAATAACCATTTTGATGGAAGAATATACATAACTTTTTCACTTTTCTATTGGGAGAGGGAGGTGTCAAAATTAAGTCTGAGGCTTCAATCCTGAGTGAAATGATACTATTAATATATCCAAGGAAGTCCCTAGGCAGAGGAAGGGGGGTGGGACAAAGGGAGACGAAAACAAAGAGTAACTGTCCAGATGGGAGTTAGAAATGCAGGAGTGGAACTCAGGAGGACTAGAGAGCTATAGATGGCACCTAGGAGTCAGCTCAACAGAGGCTATCCAAAAAGGCGTGATGGTAGATGCAATTCTGAGAGGCAGAATGTTGAGAAAGCAGAGGATTTTGGAAAATGCCCAAGGGATGGAAAATGCCAAAGACAAGAAGAATCTGGGAAGATTAGAGATGGAACATCATAGTCATGATAGGACAACTCAGACGGGAAATACCATGGAAGCTAAGAGAGAAGAAAATCAAGGAGGGGGTTGGCCAGAGGTCAAGGAGAATATGCACTGAGAGAAAGATTTTTTTGAACTTGGCAAAGGTGTTTTTTAAGAGTATATATATATGTGCCTGAAGGAGGGAGGTCAGCATGCAGGGGCTACAAAGCAAATGGTTACTTAAAAGAGAGGAATGAGAGGTGAAAGTAGGAAAAGAGCATGGTAGCTTGAGGGAAAAGGAGGGCTGAGGAGACGCTCTGCACTTGTTTACAGGTCTAGGGAAAGAAACCAGTAAAGAGGGGGAGATGCCAGAGAGAGAGGAGTAAACTCCGCTAAGAAGGGCCTGGAGAAGAAAGAGGGAAGGAGAGTGAAAGCAGAGAGTTTTGCTGGAAAATTGCAGAAGAACATCACATTTCCTTCTCTGGAAATGGAGGAGAGAGTAGGGCTGGAAAAGGACATTTTATACCAGAGAAGAGGGTGTGTGAGAAGGGTCCTGGCAATCAGGTTTGACTTCAATAAAGAAGAAAAGGAATGAATAGCGATACGAGAGGGTGTGTAAGCCAGAAGAGGTTTAGAAGTGCCCCTAAGAGAAATTTATTAAGGGACGTAAAGAGGTGAATACAAGTATCGCTCAGCAGCAGCAAAGGCCTGGTTGGGGGCAAATGCAGGGACCTCGGTCACCTTTTCTCAGGCTCTCCCCACCAAGTTCAGCAGCCCCGAATGGAGAAAACAGTGGTGAGGGGGTTAGGAGTCGGGGATCGGCATGGAAGGCACGGCAGAAAGACAAGACGGCAGAACTCCACAAGACCAGATGGATAGTTGTGAAATGCTCAGGGGATAGTCTAGGCTGGGGAGGGCCAGGAGTGAATCACTAGGATCCTATGGAGTACGAAGCTAGGAAGAAGTCAAGAGAGACACTTCAATGGAGATCAGGAACGCGTAGTGGGGGCAGGAGAAAAGGGAGAATTCCAAAGAGAATATGTAAAACGAGAGTTCTGAAAACAAGACCTTGGAGACATACTTCAAGTGTTTGGAATAATTTGTTATATTACCTAATAGAAAAACTTGGAATTTTGTGTATTTTCTTAGAGAGAAGGATAAGGGTATGGATATGGATTGTGACTGAAGCATAATATTAAGAAAACTGCCCACAGATGAGGAAAATAAGTTACAACTTCTCTATTACAAACCTTAAAATTTGTAACAGAATGTCAAGTTTATACAAGTGTTGATTTAATGGCTATATTATTTAGTACTCATATATTCTGAAAATCCTATTGTTATACTGTTCTTGTAGGTAGCACAGATATTATTTTCATGCTCTTTTGCAGCTCTCTCACAAGTTTGCTGGAGAAGTGGTTTAGGCATCAGGAAAAGGAAATAAAAAGAACAATGTACATGTTCCTAGTGAGAAGATGGGCTTTTAAAGGCAGTACTTCCCAATAGCAAAAGAAAGAGAGCCAAGGTTTACCCAGTACAACAGAAGAATAGTCTCACCTGTGCAGTTTCTTTCCTCCAAGTCTAAAGCAAAGCCACTATTGCAACGGCACTTGAAACTTCCAATTGTATTCCTGCACTTTCCATACGTGCACATCCCAGGGAATGCTTTGCATTCATTGATATCTACAGGCAGAACAGAGCTGGAATGTAGAGCCAGTTGATATAGAAGAGTAGGTCCAGCTTATCCTTAAGCTGGGATGAAGTGAGAGCATGGCATGGACATATATACACTACCAAATGTAAAACAGATAGCTAGTGGGAAGCAGCTGCATAGCACAGGGAGACCAGCTCGGTGCTTTGTGACCACCTAGAGGGCTGGGATAGGGAGGGTGGGAGGGAGGCTCAAGAGGGAGGGGATATGGGGATATATGTATACGTATAGCTGATTCACTTTGTTATACAGCAGAAACTAACACACCATTGTCAAGCAATTATACTCCAATAAAGATGTTAAAAAATAAAAGGGTAGGTCCATCATTTTAAGTTAAAAATCTAACATGATGGAAAAGAATATACTCAAGTAAAAATGGGGGATATCAAATTTTTCAATGATTACATTGATGCCACACAGGAAGTGCCAACTGTGAAAAAGATTCTGTATTTTTACTGAACAGTTCTGATCCTTTTATTTCTATTTGTTTTGTAAAGTTTAGGGGAGATAGAGAACTTTTTGCAACATCAGGGCTGCATCTTATCAGGCTGTGCTGAGGAAAGCAGCAGTACAGTAGAAGGCTGTAAGAAAAGTGAGATTAGCTGTCTTTTTTAGTATCTTCACTTCAACACCAACTTGTACAGGTGATTTATACTCCTGGGCCATAAGGCTGGTTGCATGTTTTGTTTAACAAAGAAAATAAAGTGGGAAATCAAATGTTTAAGGCAAAATCAATCTTCAGAGAATGCGGAAGGTGAGCTTTAGTGCAGAGAGACCAAATGCGCTGCTGACGGTTACCTTTGTAAAATGGCCTCCCGGTAAGAACGTCCCCTCTGTTAGCAAAGCCAGGCCCCCGGGGGCACAGGGTCTCGTACTCCGTGGTGCCAGGTTTGGGGCACTCCTCACACTCAGTGCCCCAAGCCGCCCCGACTGCACAGCAGCAGGCATCCATGCGGAACTTCCCAGGAACAGGACGGACGCATTCATCCTCATCCCACTTCAAGTAACACTGCTCCATGCGGATATCTACAGGGAGAGGGAACCACAGTTTGAGATTAAGCTGTAAGATGCACTGAACATTCACATACCAAATACCTGCTTAGGCCCTGGGATGAGGCCAGGCCCTGGAGACACACTAATGAGTAGGAGACAGAGTCCCTGACCTCCTGAAATGGATACCATAATGACAGTCATTTAAAGAGAGAACAGGTGGGTTCTCCTTCAGTGTTACCTAATTCTCACCTGACACCTTCAGGAAGAAAAGGTTCCCTTGGGATAAGATTCCTTCTTATCATCAGCTATGATCCTTTTTTTGTATCACTGACATCAGAAAGAACAAATAACTTTAGCATATTTTAGGGCCACTGAAATATGAGCAATTCTGTGATTAGTGGGGGGAAAAAAGCATTTGAATTACATATGTTAAAAGTTATAAGAGCCTGGTAGAGTAATCCTGTGCCTTTACTACTGAGTTTCATATCAATATTTACATCAGGAATCAAAACACTGTCAACATATGGCCTGTGAATGTTTTGATTTTAATATTAATTTTGGAAACCTTTGGATAGTACATGTGCTTTACAGTTTGTTGCAGTCTTCACTACTCCTTATTACCACCTCACTCATTTATGTTAATTTCTTGGCCCCTGCAAGCATCTGAGTTTGATTTAGATCAACTTCTATCAGAGCAGTTTATCTCTTTTGTTCTCAGAATATTTTCCATTTTCATATGCCAATCTCTTGAAACCTTCTCACATTCACAGCCACGGTAAGTTATTGTAGCAAAATCTAAGTAGTGACAAAAAGCATTTAACGACAAAGATGTTAAAAAAAGAAGCATTTAACAGAAGTACAAGGATGAAGAATCCGATATATCCTCTTAGAATATTACAAAGGCATGATTTTGAGTGATATTACTGAGAATTTATTTTGCTGAGTGATAATTTAAAATCAATGATATAAATTCATATATAGCATCATTTAGTTACTGAAGGCAATTTGATTTCATTAGTTATTGGACCATACTGATACTATTACTTTGTCATCTTCAAAAGATACTTTACATTTTTCTAAACTCTGGAGATAATTTAAGAATAAAACTCCAAAAAGAAGTTTTCTTTATAATTGGACTTTGGATATTATAACTTCTAAACAATTCCATATGATTTTTTTTCCAAATGATTTTACAGTCATACTTTGTATCCAAATTTAAATATGCTGTCAAAACTTAGTTTAAAATAAAATTTGTGTTAATTATAATAACTAAACTGTATGCTGTTGCAAACTTTTTTCCTACTACTAATTTTAAAAATCCCTGTTTTTAAAATACTTTAAAGATCTTTGAATAGAATAGTTTAAAAATATTTATTATAGAGTTTTGGAATAATTTTTAATATATAATTTTTTGAATACTTAGTTAATATATAATTTTAGAATACCTATTTAAATACCTTGAAGATCTTGGAATATAATACTACCATTGCTCACACTTTGTCTACAAGCTTAAATTTCAAATACAAGCCTATGTAAAGTTATTTTACAAACTAAAAACTTACTGTTTCATAAGATATTGGGAAAAAATCCCTTAAGTAAATAAAAAATTGTTCAGAGACAACACAGAATCAATAGAAGTTTCTCTTTCAATCATGAAACTTAAGTTTAGTCAAGAATAACGCTGATAAAAAATAAAGTCAGCTAGGCATTTCTATAATACAATGCTGACAGAAAGAGCTTCCTTATTTAAAATCTTTAGAAAATAAAGCATTAAGAAAATTTAAATTCTGAAGATGGTAAAGGAAGAGGTAGGATCAGTCAATGTTTTCACACAGAAGCCACATCCAAACTTTGCCATGACATTCCCCCCTGTCTTGTCAAGGAGCATAGCTGCAATGGGCTGGTAAATGTTAAACTTCAAACGCGAGTCTCCCATTTTTTTCTATGTTCAAAATATACATAGTTCTCTTCTTCCACTGACTCAGTGTGAAAGACTAAACAGTCTAAAATATCTGATTAAAGAACTTATAATTTGTGTGTGTGTGTGAAAGTTGGGACTCAAAAATATATTTGTACGGCCCACGCTCATAGAAGCATTATTCAGAACAGCTGAAACCCAAGCATCCATCAACAGATGAGTAGACAAATAAAATGTGGTACATATATACAATGGAACACCACTCAGCCTGAGGAAGGAGAGAAATACTGATACATGCTACAACATGGATGAAACTTTAAGACACCACACTAAATGAAACAAGCCAGTCACAGGAGGACAAATATCGTATGATTCCTTTCCTATGAGGCACTTAGAGTAGTCAAATTCATAGAGACAGAAAGTAGAAGCATGGATGCCAGGGGCTGGGAGAGGGATAAATGGGGTGTTAGTGTTTAATAGGTACAGAGTTTCAGTCGGGGAAGATGAATTTTTGAGATAAATTTGAGAGTATACTAACTTTCTGTATTATACAGAAACCATTTCATTTAAATTCATTCACTTGAAAAATATCCTCTGGTGAGTTTCCCCCAAATATCTCACTTAAAGCAAGTTTTCCAGCTATAGACCAAATAGTTTTGGTCAGGCCACTCTCCAAAAAAATAAGAAAATTCATGCTTGGTTTCATGCATAAAACACAAGACAGCATGGACTTACCCAAACACACACGGCCAGTTCCATCCAACGTAAGGCCTTCAGGGCACTCACAATGAAAAGATCCTTTGCTGTTAACACAGCGTCCATTTGGGCAAACGCCAGGAAACACCTCACACTCATTAACGTCTGCAGGGAAATGAAGCAAGCAGAGAGAAAAAGATGTTACAAGTAGAAAAAGCAGGTGTAGTCTTACTTCCTGTATAGCATATTCATTCTGCAATACAATGTGGATTATTACTTGAGTTAAGCAGAAATATTCCACAACAAAGTCACCGGGTTTCCTGGGTACCAGCTGTGAAAACTACCACAGTCTTGCCCGTCCATAAAACACATCCCAGACATACACCTTTGCCAGCTGTTCTGTGCCTTAAAGGCTAGTGATGTCCTCACAAAAATTCATCCAACAGCATAAAGAGGAGAAATGGGAAATTCTAAGCTGTTTCCTAAGAATATTATTCTAAAACATTTGTTGACTACATCTAGTATTTTTATTGAAATTCCAAGGTTTTTGAAAGTGATAAATATCTCCAAAGTGTGAGAGTGAATGTTAATTTTTTTTTATTAATTTTAAATTCTTTTTTTTTTTTAAACCCCACATTTGTTTATTTATTTATTTTTTTGGCTGTGTTGGGTCTTTGTTTCTGTGCGAGGGCTTTCTCTAGTTGTGGCAAGCGGGGGCCACTCTTCATCGCAGTGTGCGGGCCTCTCACTATCGTGGCCTCTCTTGTTGCGGAGCACAGGCTCCAGACGCGCAGGCTCAGCAGTTGTGGCTCACGGGCCTAGTCACTCCACGGCATGTGTGATCTTCCCAGACCAGGGCTCGAACCCGTGTCCCCTGCATTAGCAGGAAGATTCTCAACCTCTGTGCCACCAGGGAAGCCCCAGTGAATGTTAATTTTAAATACTGCTCTAAAGACTTAACAATGTCATTCAAGAATGTACCCACCTTCACAAGTAACACCTTTAATCCTGGCAAACCCTCTTGGGCAAGCTGTATCTGTGAGAACAAAGGACACATTTTTAATTCATTACAAAAAACACAACTGTCTTAAGCTCAAGAAACAGTATAATGGAATCTAAATTGAACTAAATAAAAACCACAATCTGGGCTTTAGAGGCAAAGGACTCCAGCTGCCCTCTGTTCAATTCAGTGGAGCACATGACATGCTGTGGTAACTCCATTGGTGTTGACCCATATTGAGATTCTCATAATTTTTCCTACAATTTCCTTTTGCTTTCACACTGTCAACCAAATCACAAGTAAACAAAAGATTTAGAGAAAAGAGACATCATGCTCTACCGGGACACATGCAAATAAGAATATTGGAGGATACTGATAGTCACCCAGTAGCTAAATTCTAGTTGATTCCCTTCCTTATCCAAACTATTCAGAAGGTCTGCTTATAGTAAAAGGATAAACCAAATACATATTTCAAGAAGTGAATACATTTTACCAGAAAAGACAACATGTTGGGGAGGGTAATGATCTTATGGTCTGCCTCATGGTGGAAATATACAGAGAAAGAGATGCCTATTGAGGAAGAAGCTTTCCGATGCGAAGCCCAGAAGCCCGCTGGCCAGGCTCCTACCTAGTTCACACCGCTCACAGGGGCTCCCCCAGGCAGCCCCGAGGGTGGCGCAGCATTCGGATTTCAGAGTGGCTCCGTTAATGTTCACCTCACAGCGGTTGTCCTGGATGTTGAGCCAACACGTCCCTTTCAGGCTGTCTGAAAAGGAATAGGAAATAGTGGGGAGCTCTCATCTCTGAAGAAAACAGAACTCAGTTCTATACACCAAAGGCATTATTTAATAGTATTAAAAAACAAAACCTTATTTAAAAAACTTTTTTATAGACATTTACACGTACATGCATTTAAATATAGCATATTACATACATGAAAATTAAATATGGTACTGTATATATTTCACACGATATGATAATTAATACAATTATATCTATGGGTATTCCAGGAGCAGCTGCTACTGCCCACGATTTCGTACTGGGATTTGCAAATACAGGGCATTACTGTTATAAGATCATTACTTGTATGAAAAATATTCATAAGACTTATTCTTTATGGCAGATACTTTGATATTTAAGATTTTATCAAATAACATTCTCCAAATAATCTCCTTCTCTCCTAATTCCCCACCAAATAAACCACACACAATTTCCGTTCTGTTGGAGAGAAGCCAGTGTCTCTCCAACCGAAGATAATTATTTGATGAATAATTTGAATAAAAGAAATCTTAAAGATAAAAAAAATAAACATCACTCATAAAACCACCATTAAGACACACCAAGGCTAATATTTGATGTATTTTCTTTCAGGCATCTTTCTATAATACATATGTATAGCCTTATCTCTAGTTCAAAACGTAACACGTTTATGATAAACTACTTGAAGAAATAGCAGAGAAAATATAAAAATCACCTGTAATCTAACCATCCAGAGGCAACTACTCCTAACTTTTTATACTATGTTTCTACATCAGATTTAAGTTCTTCCTTAAATGCCCATTAAAAAGCCAATTTTGAAGCAGAGAAAAGGAATCCAAAGTTGACATGGCAAATATTAACTGGGTAAAATAAATCATATGTGAAGTTTTCCTTGCAGTACTGTGGCTCTCAGTTTACTGTGCATAACATTACCAAGCTTCTTGTTAAAATGCAGACTCATAAGTTTCCAGGTGTGTGGCCCAGGAGTCTGCATTTGACAAGCTCCTGAGGTGATCCCTCTGCAGATGATATGTAAAACAATTTAATAAAGCTTAATAGCGTAGTGTGGTCACAGTCTTGGAAAACAATAAAGAAAAAGGCTATTCCTACAGTATTTTTTTTTTCATTTTTTAAAATAGACTTTAATTTTTAGAGCAGTCTTAGGTTCACAGCAAAACTGAGCATAAAGTACAGAGTTCCCATATACTCCCTGCCCCCTCACACACACAGCCTTCCCCACTATCAATATCCCACATCAGAGTGGTACATTTTTTACAGTCAATGACTCTATACTGCTATGAATATCGTGTACAGGTTTTTGGGTGGACATAAATTTCAGGTCATTTGAATAAATACGAATGAGTGCAATTGCTGGGGTGTATGGTAAGAGTATGTTTAGTTTTATAAGAAACATCCAAAGTGTCTCCAATGTGGCTGTACCATTTTGCATTCCCACCAACAATGAATAAGTTATTGTTGTTCTACATCCTTGTCAGCATTTGGTGTTCTCAGTGTTTTGGATTTTCACCATTCTAGTAGGTGTGCAGTGGTGTCTCATTGTTTTAACTTGCATTTCGCTAATGAAATATTATGTGGGCATTTTTTCATATGCTTATTTGCCATCTGTATATCTTCTTTGGTGAAGTGTCTGTTAAGATCTTTAGCTTATTTTCTAATTAGGTTGTTAGTTTTCTTATTGTTGAGTTTTAAGAGCTCTTTATATTTCAGATAACAGTCTTTTTATCGGATATGTCTTTTGCAAATATTTTCTTCCAGTTTGTGGCTTGGCTTCTTATTCTCTTGACCATATCTTTTGCAGAGCAGAAGTTTTTAATTTTAATGAAGCCTGATTTATTAATTACTTCTTTCATGACTCATGCTCTTGGTGTTGTATCCAAGTCATTAGCAAACTTAAGGTCATAATAAATTAATATAAACATAGACATTACACCCTTCACAAAAATTAACTCAAAATGCATCACAGACCTAAATGTAAACTACAGTATTTACTTTAAAACTCATCTAATAATAAGGTCAAATAAAGTTATACTGCTAAAATCAACAATAAAAAAAATACAGGGCTTCCCTGGTGGTGCAGTGGTTGAGAGTCCGCCTGCCAATGCAGGGGACACGGTGGGTTCATGTCCTGGTCCGGGAAGATCCCACATGCCACGGAGCGGCTGGGCCCGTGAGCCATGGCCGCTGAGCCTGCGTGTCCAGAGCCTGTGCTCCGCAACGGGAGAGGCCACAACAGTGAGAGGCCCGCGTACCGCAAAAAAAAAACAAAAAAACAACCAGAAACACAGAAAGGGAATTGCAGTGAAACTGGCAGGCCCATGAAGGGAGACGTTGTAATCTGATTCCCTATGGAACAAGGTAGTGGGTAAGAGGACATTACCTACAACCCAAGCCCTCTCGGTCAGAGGATAAAACAAAACAAACAATTCTGTCCTTGACGGAATACAAAAAGTTATGGGGCAAGGCTGTGGGGAAGAAATAGGCGGTCCGTTTGCTTTTTTCTGTTTTGAGATTCAGTTTGGATAAAAACTGTATGCAAATGAAAAAGATTTGCTCAAATGCATTTGTATCAGGTCTCAAATTACAGGTTTTTTAGAGGCTTAAACCTGTACATTGCATAGCACAGAGGAAACTGAGATGCTTGTGTAAGGCTACTGTGTATTGAAATGGTCTTTTAAGGACTGGGTTAATTACTGATTTATCACCTTGGCTGTAGTCATTTTAAGTAAGATATATTGTAATAATATTTGCTAATATTTATTGAGGTAGCAACAAGCACTGTTAAAAGCTTTCTATGTATTAGTTTATTTACCCATTAAAACAACCCTATAAGGTGTGAACAACTTTCAGATGAGAAAACTGAGGCACAGGGGTCAACTAATTTACCCAAGTAAGGTCACCCAGCTAGGAGAGGGTCAGCATCAAGATTCAAACCTGCGTTGTATGATTTCAGAGGCTTTACTCTGCTTCTGTAGGCTGGTATTGTATCAACACTGAAAAGTCCCCAAATCCATCCATACATACACATATACAATCCATCTCTATCTCCTGACTGTTTTTTCTTTTGTGTGTGTACCTATATACCTACACATACACACACACACACACACACACACACACACACAGAGTCACAATATAGACGTAGTTATATAGTCAGAGGTTGGTTAAGATCTCTGAAAAAAATAAAGCAGGGAAAGCAGATAAGCTAGAGGCTACAGTAAAAATCAAGAAGAGAAATAATGGTGGCTTGGACTGGGGGTTGTTGATCTTGGTGGTGAGAAGTGGTTGAAATATGGATAAACTTTAAGTACAATCAATAGGATTTACTGATGGATTAAATGTGCAGTTTGAGAGAAAGGCATCAAGGATGACTCCAGGATTTTAGAGGCTGGCAATTACAAGAATGGAGTTACCATTTGACAAGACAGAAATGATTCTAGGAGACACAGATTTAAGCTGAAAGATAGAAATTTGCTAAGTCTGAAATGTCAACTAGACACCCAAATGGAGACACTGTGCAGATAATTAGAAATACAAGTCTGAAATTAGCAGACAGATTAAGGATGGAGAGAGAAATGTGAGTCAATGTAGAGGCCATCTAAGCATGAGTGTAAGACAGAGAAGCAAAGAGGTCCAAGGACTGACCTGTGAGACATTTCAAATTGGAAAACAGGAGAATATGAAAGATTTAACAAAGGAAACTGAGAAAACAGGCCAGAAAAGTGAAAGGAAAAGAAGAGGAGGCCATAAATGAAAAAATTCTTGAGAAGGGATGAGTGATGAACGGTGCTAAACGCTGCTAATAGGCTAAGATGAGGAGCATTGCGCCTGTCATGTCCATGCCCAGAATGCAGATCCAAGCCAAAGATGAGGGAGATTGGACTAGATTATGCAGAGCTATCAGATGTGAGCAGTGTAATGCAGGAAAGATTAACCAAATTTATTGTTCTATTATATTTAATCATTTCAACCAGCATACAGCAGTCTCTTCAAGTAGTTTCTAGAACAGTTCAAGATTGGTTTATACTTAGGAAGTTTGCATAATATCTTCTAAATCCCTAAATATTCTTTGTATCTAACTAATTCATGTACATTCTGACAATTTTAAAGTTTTAATTATATCAGGGAATTTTTAACCAGTTCTAAATTTAGAGATTTGGCCCCTACCAAGAACAGCTTGCAGGCTAATTACTGATTAAAGCCATTTGACAGTCCTATTAAAAAGTACATTCATAATATTTCCTAAGTATATTTTACTATTAACTCCCTTTTTAAAACTAGAATTCTGTTTTTAATAAAAAAAGAAGAAAAAATGATGTCTAAAATTTTAAAATATTAAGTAAATTTCTTTCTGAGCAGCTTTAGGCTGGGATATTCAAATATGATCACAATGAATGAAAACACGTAACACGTTGGCTGAGAAAAATATGGTGGTGTTTAGGTGTCCAACATAATGACTTGGAAATAGAAAGTCTTTGTTCCTTTTCATTAATAACTATAATGGTAAAGGCCAAAATCATAGACATGTTTATGACAAAGCAAACACTAAGATATCTTTGATGCCCAAGTGGCATACAGAGTTAGTTTTCTGAGACATTAATTGACTAATGCTGAGTTCATTTCCTTCGCATAATAAAACGAGTCTATCTCAGTTGGAAACTGTGGCTTAGCAAAAATATTTCTGTCTTACCAGATCCAACCCACACGTCCTCCCCCCAAACCAGGAATTCTGTGAGAAAAAAAAGTAATGCCCTAGGCAGATGGCAGTCTATTTCCTAGTATGGAGAGCTGAGCAAGGCTCAAATTTCACCAGCTGTACCTCACTGGGAGATGAAGAGTTGGCATTTCCAAAGGGAAGGTTTTCATTGAAACTTTGGACTTGGTCAGTTCTCCTCCTGTGACAAACAGGTACTCTAAGCATCCAGCTAAATATTGCTAGCATCAGACATAATACTGAAAATACTATTGTCTTTGGAAAATACTAAATTGAAAATTGATATTGAATAAATAACAAACAAAAACAGCCAATTTATTTGGCACTATGTAAAACTGAAACATCTCCCTAACTACTTGGAAATATATATTTAGTTCCCTTTAAAGGTGGATACTAGGTAATAATATGAAGTATGTATACTTAGCCAGTGTAGCCATAGACACTAGAAGCAGGAAAGAATGACTGGGATCGTTTTTTCCCTTACATATGCTAAATGGTTGCTTATAGTGATAGATCAGACTATTTCATTTTATATATCTCCTATCGTCAAAAACTGACCTTATATGTTTTGAGATACATTGAAAGATGTCTTGGAAGTTTTGGAATCTTTCTCTCTTAGAGATTTCCCAAAGCAAGAAAACAGTTATCTTCTCTTCCTTGGAGCTCATAAATTTATGATTGATGGGAGAAATGAAAAAAAACAATAAATTCTTTCTATTTGTTTAAAGTTTAAACTCTTCAAATTCTTGTTAACTGAGTCCAAATGCGATCACATTTCTGTTTACCATTGAAGGTTGTTTATAAAATGTATGCAGTAAGGATTTGATTGTATTGATGCCTAAGGCATTCCTGGGGAATGAATATAAATATGTGTGTGGTATGGAAATGCTTATAATGTATAGCATAATATATATACTTATAAAAAAGGAACGCTTCCCAGAATCTAACAAAATATAAGAGCCTGTCCAGTTTATGCTATCATGTTGTACTCCCATCTTGATAACAAGAGAAAACAACTGAAGTAACTCCTAATTATTAGCTTCCTGTGATCGTGTTCTGTTTTTATCCACAGAAGTCCTGAGGTCTCTGCTTATCTTTGTAGTGAAACTGAAACATCAGCACCATGTATGAATCTTACCAATACAGATCAATCCTGTAGAGCTGAGTTTGCTGCCAGGAGAACATTCACAATTGAAAGATCCAAGGTTGTTCCTGCAGGCCCCATTGACACATGGGTTGCTTTCACATTCATTTATATCTACAATCCAGAAGGAAAAGATTCTGTTAGAGCTGCCATGTGTTTCTGGAAAATATTACTCCAACAAGCCACGCTATGCCAGAATGTCTGGTAAGCTTGGCTCTTGTAATTTTAATATGGTTCTATGAGGCATAAAGTGAATGGGGAAAGGAGAAGTGCATTTTACGTGTGAATACACATGTGCACGGCCGGGGACTCAGTAGGACTATAGGAATCAGCCTATTTTGAAAGGGTTTAGCATCTAAAGCTTCACTGTTTCACTACAACTTTACATAAATTGGATTCATTTTCTCCTATAATGAGATGTAATTTTCCTGTGGGAAATCTGAATTCTGATTCAACGGAAAGCAACATATTCCTGGGTGCAATGTGTGCTGTGCACAAAAGTGACTGTTTCTGTCATTTGTGGCTCCGAGAGGTTTTGGAAGAATTTAAAAAGCCTGTAGTAGAGACAACATATCACAATGCTGGCTTTAATTCCAAATTTCTGGATACAAATCAGGGAATAAGGGATGAAACTTTAATACTGGGTACAGCATTCTCCTCTAGCCCTTATCCACCTTCCCGTTCACATTTCCATGTTTGGTGTGAGACATTTTTGCAGGCCTCTCACTGTTGTGGCCTCTCCCGTTGCGGAGCACAGGCTCCGGACGCGCACGCTCAGCAGCCATGGCTCACGGGCCCAGCCGCTCCGCGGCATGTGGGATCTTCCCGGACTGGGGCACGAACCCGTGTCCCCTGCATCGGCAGGCAAACTCTCAACCACTGCGCCACCAGGGAAGCCCCCTGGTGTGAGACATTTTTAAAGCACAACTGATTGTGCTAAAATTAAAAAGAGAAAAAAATCTTTTAATTGTTTTAAATAGACCTTTACCATCATTAATTTGATCTGAGTCCTAAATCAAATCATATACCATAATCTAAACAACTCCTGTTGACGGTCAGAAGTATGACGGTCAGAATTAGAGTATGCCTATGTTCTCAAGTGGTGACTAAGCAAAATGTCAAGCCAATAAAGTTAAATAGCTTAACATGAGTTAATTAAAAATAAATACAAGATTTAGCTAAAGTGTTTAGAAACAATATCAAAGACTGACCTTCAATATAAATTAAACCACTCAATTTAAGGAAGAGAGACATGGATTTCTTTCTGTATTTGGTTAACTATCCGAAACAGGTCAACATACCTCAAGATTTTTTTTTGAACACTACAGTTTCCGAGTTCACCATAATACTTATTTTTTTCTAAACACCTCTTTGAATTAAACATGAATACTATATATACCAAGGAAAACATGCAAATAAATAACTAGAAGATTGTAATGTTTACTCTTGAACATCTCAAGTCAAATACAAACTAAACTGGTTCTGAAAAGGCAGGGCTCACTGATTTTCAAGTCTATGGACTTGAAATGCAAATTTAAAAATCCATGCGGAAAACAGTTATGTTCCTTCTTTGCTATTTCAAAACTACTAAAGAAGTACCCAGGTATAAAATGAATTCAAGTAGAAATTGTGTGAAGAAATATAAATGCATCTTTCTTTCAGGTCATTTGTAGCAAGAAGGCCTCTTAAAAGAAAAATACAAGAGCAGGTTTTATAAATATAGCACAGATTTGGAATGAAAACATCTATTCCAGAGTACTAAAATTCTTTCAATAAAAACACAATGTAAAAAAGAAATCAGCCAAAAAAGCAGCAGATACCTAATCTGAAGACAGATGATATATTACCTACTAATTTTATTTGTAAGAAGCTCCCCCAAAAGAAAAATGTCAGTATCATATACTTTCAAAATCCCTATTTTATATTAAGCAATTATGAACTCAAAAACTATAAACACATGCCATGACAGCTACAAATATAAACTGTTTAATTTTTCTTTAAATACAATGTTTTTATGTTATAAATGTCGTGGAACCAGGAACTGAAACAGTTCACTGTACATTCCTGGAAATAAACTTCAAAGCACATCTGGTTTACATTTAACTAGTTATGTCACTGGAAACACAATCTAAACCACAGTGCTTGCTATAAAAATTTTAACTTTCACAGACTCTCAGAGCTCAAACAAAAAAGTAAAATAAATTTTTGTAACTTCAGTTTGAAATATCAAAGAAACTTGATCACTGCTATTTATTACGTATTTAAAATAGCCTGTTGAAAACATGAATGACAAGCAAAATTAGTGAATCTAGCAAATATATATAGAGAAAGCTAGAATCGGCAATGAATTGGCTGATAATTCCCTGCCTAGTCTTTGGAAATTAGTTTAGAAAGAATAGCATGCAGAGAACTGCTTCAGGCAGACAAATTCATTGTGTGAATGCAAGGCTGGAAATAAGGAGGACACCCAAGGGAAAAAGATATCCGTGGTCTGCAGGTCTATTTCTTTTTTGCAAAACACTTAATAAAATGCAAATGACTTAATAGTGGGAAGAAAGTGTAGAAATAACAGTTATTTGGTTGGATTTCTCACCATAAATCAATTTTATTTCCACAAATGTCATAAGGCTAGAACTAAAATATTTCTCTATCATTTCTCTTTTATTTACATAATATAAACTTCTTTCTTATAAACGACAGATAATAAAACATATTTCGTATTAAAGAAAAGGCTCAGGTTTATCAGGAACAATTATCCTTTGGACAAAATAAGTAAAGACCATGTTTTCTAACCATCACTGTTGCCTGATTTGGTATTAATATGCCTTAATATTTATGTAATCATCCAATGTCATACTATTAAACACCATTAGCTCCTACTCTTCACTTTTTCACGTAAGTAGGCGAATCCCTTTTATTTACCCTTTGGTATTTCACCTCTCAGTACCCTTCAACTTCATCTTACTCGTTAAAATGGAAGAAATATGCTATAAATATCGATGATTTGGTACGCAAACCAAAGTGACCAAACTGAATCAGACACCAACCATTTAGTTCCCCGTTATGTGTCTCCCTCACAAGAGCACCAAAGGGTTCTGTTGCTATGGACAGGGAAACCAGTCCTAATAATCATCAGCTTCCCAGTTAAATCAAGATGATACCCTTAGCTATTCTTGCTTTCAGAGCTTCCTGACATTTAACAGAAGCTTATCTTCCAAGAGACAATAGATAAAACTGATAAAGGGCAGTGAGAAGGAAGTGTAGAAAGTCGGGGATAAAAACAAAATGGAAAGAAACACAATTCTTGAAATCCCTTCTCCCACCCTCCAAAAAACTCATGGAGGAAATATGGCTAGAATTTTTTTTCTTTTACAAAGTTTCTCATGGCAATTTTGAAGGATAAGAGGTGTTGAGGGGAGTGGGTGCTAGAAAATAAAGACTCTGGTTGAATACATTTAAGAAGCTTAGGCTAAACACATATTATGTGAAAATATTCAAAATTCTTAAGCGTGCCCCCTGTCGTCTCTGCTCATCTATGGACAGGATGAATCTTCAAGTACTTTAGCTGGGAATGGAAAGTGCGCTTTTCTTTGAGCAGCTCCTGCCACAGGTGGTGGATAGGAGGGGAACTCAACAATTAACAGAACTAAGTTCAGAAAAACTGCATTTTATGCCGAGGTTTTCTTTTTTCTTCCCTTTTTTTCTTTCTTCAGGTTAATTACTGCTTTTCAGTGGTCCCTCAAATTCAATCCAAACTGAGAATTGCACTTTGTGATTGCATTTCATTGACTTCAGCTAAGTCCTTTGTGTTCTGGCATCTTGTTTGAGTCCTAACTTGTTTCTGTTCATAAGAATGCTTTGAAGTTAAACAATAAGATGAAGAGAATGTTAACATCTTTTTGCATAATATTACTATTGCAGTTTTCTTGGCTATGAAGTCACTAGGAAACAAATACTTTAACAGATAAAAAAGGGCTACTCCAAATAACTAAAGATGAAATTTTTTTTTTGAAAAGGTTACTATTCGGAAGTAGTTATTGGATTTGAGAATGTCATGGGACACTTCTGTAGGCCCACACAGTGAGACTTAAAAGGAACAATGACTAGTAGTCATACCACAGAGTATTCTGAAATACACAGTACTTTGATCAAGAAACAAAAACATAATTGAAGGCACTCATTGCTTAGCTGGTATCTACTGAAAATGAGGACTTTCCTAAGCATTTAACTCATTCATGTAACTCCCACTGAAGAAAAATGAGCTTAAAAGCAAAGGAAGACGTTTTTAAACAGTGATTCACGATCTTTAAGCCCAAATTATAACTTCAAAATTTTCAAATGCAAAGGACAATTTTCTTGGACTATAAATTTAATTAAGGTGACCATTTTTACTCAAGCCCCAAATATTTTCTGGGCCAACCTCTGAGGTCTATCAATCATTTCATAAATAAAATGCCTAAGAGCTGACTTTGCCATTACAGTGCAGGTTTCCCCAGGCTAATGTGTCACAGTGGTTTTAAAAAGGGAAAAACAAACAAAAATCTGACATTTTATTAGCAAGTAAAACAAATTGGCTCCTTTCACTTTTTTTTCCCATTAAATTCAAAATGTTTGGTGATATTTCATCTGAATGGGACAAAACTGATGGTTTTATAAACTGGGTTAGGTGCATGCTATTTCTAAAACTGGCAGATTAGCTGAAAGAGATTATACAATTTTAAACATATTCAAACAACATTCTTTCTGCTCTACTGCTTCATAACGTACTTGTGGTTCACGCATATCGAGGTGCTTACTGTTCACAACGAAGGAAGATGGCTCTTACCTTCACACGTCTCTGTCTCAGTCCTGAACACATAGCCAGGTGGGCAGGTGCAGCTGTAGCTCCCAGGTGTGTTTCGGCATAGGCCATTGTCACAGAGCAGTCTGTTTACCAGGCACTCATCAATGTCTGGAAGCAACCGTTAGAAGACAGGAGACACACACAGTGAAACAAACAGCACAGTGATCAAAATGTTTTATTTCTGTTGTTTGTTTTTTTCCTCACCCCATACCTTGACTCAGTCTCTTCGTATCCAAAACACATTCCTGATCCTAAGCAAAATATATTTGGTTTTACTCATATGGAACATTCTTATTCTTGTGGCTACTTTTAAGATGCTTTTGAAGTTCCTGGGAGGTGTGTAATGATTTGGAAAAGGCACATTACTACTTTGTTCTTCATTTACTTACTGCCCCACAGCGGTATTATACTTTAAGCACCACCATAATCTCCCTCATGATTGTACATTTTATCAAGTGGCTGAATCACTATTTATTTATCCATTAGTCCATGCTATGGGTTGAAATGGGTCTCTCAAAAAATATTTTGAATCCCTAACCCACAGTACCTCAGAATGTGACCTTATTTAGAAATAGGATTGTTACAGAGTAATCAAGTTAAAATAAGATCCTTCAGGTAGGTTGTATTCCAATATAGGTATGGACACCAACAACTGGAGTCCATATGAAAAAGGGCAAATTTTGACATAGGGACAAACACATACAGAGGGAAGCTGATGTGAAGACACACAGGGGAAAGATGGATGTGTGGCTAGAGTGACACATCTAAAAGCCTAGGAATGCTAAAGATTGCCAGCAAACACCAGAGACTAGAAGAGGAAAGGAAAGACTCTCCCCTAGAGCCATTAGAAAGAGTGTGATCCTGTTGACACCTTGATTTTGGACTTCTGACTTCCCAAACTGTAACAATCAATTTCCGTTGTTTTCAGCAACCCCGTTTTGTGTACTTTGTTAGGGCAGCCCCAGCAAACTAAAACTGGAATTCGGCTTCATTTTTATTTTTAAAATCTAGTTTTAATTTTATCAAAATTATGCACGTACCTACTTTAAATAGTTGAGTAGTGCCATGAACCATGTTCAATGTGTGAATGCTCACTGAATCTCCCTGTTTTCAGTAGGGTACTCATGTGCTCAACTGTACTTGGACACTATGCTGGAAGCAACTTTGCTTCTGGGGAATAAAAACTAGCTGGTTTGCGTATTTTTATAAATGTTCAACAATCTCTGGCTGGTGCCCTTCCCAACAGATATCAAAATCTGTTATAAGTACATGATATTTAATATAGCTTTATATATCCATCTGTATGTATGTCTTCAACCCAAGGTGAAATGGATATATAATAACATAAATCAGTAATAAAACCCAGAGCCATAAACATAGAAAAATGTATTTCTTTCTAATCATAATCATCAAGACTTGGATGTAAGAGTCATCAGTGGTTAGATGTAAAAATTATTATATATAATAATGGATGGAATAACATTCGTTTTATAAAAGTGAACTCAAGTGCTCCACGGGAAAATCTAGATTCTTCACAAATTCTTGAACATACGAACTACATACTTGAGTTTTTTCAAACATTCCCTTATAAATTACAAAAGGAAACACCCATCTCAGTTATCATGTTTGGATATTTTGCAGCAACTGATTCTTTATAAGTCAACCTGTAATATTTAATTTTCTTAACTTATTATTATCCACACTGCCTCATTAATTTTTGAATCCCACTTCCTAGTGAAAAATTATAGGATTAAGATATATGCAGATATAACAGGCCGATAACTGACTCTGTCCATTCACTTGGGAAAAAAATAATTTAAATACTAAATTGTGCCACTAAAAAGTTTGTTACTATGTAACAGCATTTGTTTGATTCCCATATTTTTCTATCTCTGCACTAAAAAGGAAACAAGAAAAACTGTAAGATCTCTAGTTTTACTCATTTATTTGTAGTTTGATTTCTCCTATAATCCATGGGATTAAACTATACAAAAGGCTCTTGTATAATAAAACAAATAACTTACCAATACAGTTTCTTCCAGAGGCATCTGGCTCATAGCCACTGTTGCAATTACAACGGTAACTACCACGTAAATTTTCACAAATTCCATTGGCACATATATCAGGATCCAGAGCACACTCATTGATATCTGCATTAAATGTTCAGAGTTTAATGCTCACAGCCACTTACTGTCTGTTGATACATGTATGTCTAGTAAAGAGCACTCAAAATACGTAGTGTCTAACCCTGCAAACCCCCAATTTGCAATTCAGAAAGGGAAACGAAATGAAAATAAGGAGTGAGAATAAAATAGAGAGATATGGGACACTTCCTGGTAAGTCAAAAGAAAAATGAAGGGAACCGGCAGAAATTCAAAGCATTAAGCCATGTAATGTGCTGGCATTTATGATAAAATTAATAAAGAAATTTATAGACTGTTGGCTCAAAACCCAAAGGAAAACTCAACTTGATAGGTATTATAACCATCTAATTAAAAGGCAAAGATTTATTAGGGTGTCTGTATAATTTTATGGTCCTGAAGGCCTGGAATATTTCTATTTTATTATCATTTTTTATAGTCAACTAAGTAATATGATACTTATTAAATGTTACTCATTGTTGATAAGTTGAAATTAATGGAGAGGACAGTTCAAATGTGGATGCTTGAGAACACAGTGTTTTACAACAAGCCATGAACATGACTACGCTCTGTCACCCGTGGGCCGTGGGACTTGAGGAATGATGTGCTTGTATGAGCAACCATCTAGTTGCAATGGCTCTGTTGGGGAGGCCATATTGAAAGGGAATAAAAAAACGAGTCAGCATAAAATAAAATTTTGGTAACTATGCTCAAATTTTAATCCTAACTACTGTGTTCTAGAATTTGGGAAGCCTTAAATACTCCAGAAATGTTAGTCTTTTAATTTAATTTTTGGGAGAAACATCATTGTAAAAGTTTGCTCCTTTACTCTGGTTTCTGACGTTCTTTGCAAAAAAATGTGATATTTACTGTCAATCTATAATTTGTCTAAAGTCTCCTCAAACATGAAAGTATTAGAATATATATGTAAACTAAAGATTAATAGCACCCTACAATTTTATTTTAAAAAAACAAAGGACACTATTAACATATAAAATAACTTTATAAACACATATGTACTTAATGTTCAAGTTCTATATTGTAATTTTGTTAATCATAGTGCTAAATTTTAAAAAAGAAAACTTTAATGAAACCTTGTACTTCTTTGGTTGGACAGAAACATTTTAGTATTCTTAGTCATAAGTAGTCAATTTATTTTTAGGGCAGTATATCTCAAATATCTCTTAAAGATCCATATCAAATATCTCTTACAGATTGTTTTTGTTTAAACCATGTCAGCACCATTATTTAACATTTTTCTTTAAATTGACTTGTTTTTCTTTTTTTTTTTTTTACAAGCTCTAGCTTCTTCTTAAGTGACGGTATCCATAAAATCATGGTTGTAGTTTGTTAGTGACATTTTAAACAATGCATGTTTAACAGATAAATATTTATCTACTATGAAAAATGTACATCTACATACTTATTGATACCATCTAGCTTATAACCATTGTTCTAGGAGATAGTTTATTTTATTACTTTATACTGATATATTTTTATAATATTAAATACATCTTATCTATAATATTATAATAATAAAACTATAAAACTATATAATTATTATAAGATTGAGAATTGAATAGAGCTACCTCTTCCATCCACAGTGATACCTACTCCACTACTACAAAGACCGTGGAATTCAGCTGTAAGATAAAAACAAATAGAGAAATCAAAAACTCTAAATTATATCTGTTCCATACACAAGTCACTTACATAACTCCAAAACTATCATTAAGAATTACCTGCAACAACTTAAAATGAAAAGGACCATTTTCTAGCACAAAATTATTTTAAGAATTCCAAAATCACAGGTAAGCATAAAAATGTAAATAAAAATAACTGTGATTATCACCCTGAATTTCATTAATATATTGATAAACATTACAAATATTTTCTACTTATGTAAACTTTAAAAATATCTAAATTGTACAACAGAGATTGCTTTTTAGCTTTTCTTCTCCTCTCAATAATAAAATAATAGAAAACACGTAATAAATAGCATTTACCACGTGATGTGCCTGGTGTTGTTCTAGCATTTTGCATCTAATAATTTATTTAATCCTCCCAATACCACAAACTAGATACTGTTATTTTTCCTCTTTTAATCCCAAGAGAGCTTGGATAGAGATGGGAAGTAACATGCTCAGGTCATAGAGTTTGTAAGTGGGGAGCAGGCTTGGACCCTCTGTACTCTACATAGACATAGACATACTCTACATAGACATTTCATGTAATAGCCTATTTATAATAAAGACGATTTAACATCTTTTCTCAGTTATGTGGATCTACCACACTCATTCAATCAATCTCTTATTGATGAAATTAGGTTTGTTCAACTTTCTGCAATTATAATAAAAAAATACAAAGTTCAATTCTATCACTAGGTTAATCTCTTGGAAGTAAAACTGCTCAAAGTTTATGTCTCTTTTAAGGTTTTTGATAGTCCCCCTCTCCCTAAATATCCCAGGTTACCCTTCTAACACCAATGTAAGAGAGTAGCCATTTCTGTATATCCTCCCCAACACTGGGGAAAATCAATCATTTGTATTTTACCAATCTAATAAACAAAAATGACACCTTTTTAAACTTTTCTTTTAATTTTAGATAGATTTCTTTTAATTTTTATATGGCACTCTACCATTTGCCTTTCTGCTTTGTGAAGTTCTATGTACACTGTACTTTTTTCTATAGAGGATTTCAACTTTCCTTATTGATTAATGTAAATTCTTTATAAATTAAATAAAATATTTTTCTACTTTATATGTGTATTTTAGTCTTTGGGGTCTGTTTTGAGTGTCCTTTATCATTACAGGATAACAAAAAGTTTGTATCTTCTACAAAAAAATTATTTTGTAACATTTAATGTAGGGAGCTAACTCCATATTTGTCCCAATATTTATCAACAATATTAATTACTTAGTTTAATTTGTTCTCACTGATCTCAATGCTATCTTTATTGTGTCCTATATTTCCACTTATATTCAGAACTCATTTTATTAGCCACTAATCTTTTTACCTAGTCTTGTTATCAATTTTTGCACTTCTTTCATAATATGCATAATTCACTTAACATTTTAGGGGAAGACTTCCTTCATTAACTCCTCTTTTTAAAAAATGTCATACTCAGTAATTCTTCCCGAGGGACTCTCACCATTTTGCTAAGGTTTGAACAGTCCATTTAGGATTTTTAACAGAATTACAGGCCACTTCCTTTGCTGGAATTCATTTCTTCCATCTTCTACCTGGGAAGTTCTTATTCCTTTTTTCAAGACCAAAGTAAGCCTCCACCCCTCTGTGCAGTCTTTCCCAGCCTCCCCAGGCAACTAACTGCTCCTTCCTTTGTGCTCTCCCAGTTCTTTATGTCCCTTTTAAGCCAGCAATCATACCAAACTATAATTTATATGTTTGCCTACCTATATTTTCAACTATTCCCAACTTTAAAGGAAAAGAGATTGTGTTTATTTCTGATTCCCTACTGTACTTACATCTATTCAATACAGTTTTCATAAAAATATGAATAAACAAGTCATAGAATAGTCAAAGAATTAAACTGTTTAATGTGCCTATAATTCATGACAACATTCAGAAATAAATTTATGACTTTCTGGAACTACTGATATTCCTGATAGACTGGAACTTCTGATAGACTGCAGCCTAAGACCATTCTGTGTAAAGATTAAAAATAAATAAAACCAGGTTCTCATGAACTTATTATAACCTTGAAAGTGATACGTAAATTTTATGCTATTTATCTTCAGAATGACAGAAGGGATGGAAGATTTTGAGGCTAACATATTCACGTAAAGAATCCATTGTAACAGTCATAATTGGATCATAAAATAAATAAATAATCATAAAATTCACCGTGTGTTCTCTCTGCCTAGAGATCATAAGTAAAAACAAGATAGATCTCTTTATTATATGCTTCACATGTCAACACAGATTTGGATTTCTTTTCTTCCATTAAAAATAAAGACAAAACACTTCAGAGCCGAGGTACTCTGGCCAAATATCTAATGTGACATTTCTAGATTCTTTATCAGGTGTGAAACTGGCGAAGGTGACTACCTGAATTTTTAGCAGGGCATGGCTGGCAGGGCTCTCCAAAACCATAGTCTGGATTGGCACAGCAGCATTCAGACTTGGTCACTGCACCAGGAAAAGGACGGACACACACTCCCTTCTTGATTCCACCATAGCATGTACTGCGCATGTGAGTATCTAAAGGAGACAGAAGAACAATGATTTGAGACAGTGATAGAGACAAAGAGATTTCAAAACTGAAGGCTTCTTGTAACTTAAGTGGTCACTATATGGGAAGCTTCTAGAAGGCATCTGCCACTTTTCTTTTTCTTTGTATCTTTAGCATCTCATAGTGTTAAGAAATCAACAAATGTTTGTTGAGAGAGGGAAAGAATAAATGCATTATCAACAATTCTTTTTTTTTTTTCTCCAAGAAGTTTTATGTGCTACACAAGCATCAATTATCCCACTTTTCCTCACGGGCCTGTCATTGAGCCAGGTGTATTTCCACTGTTACAAACAAGATTTAGAGCTCTAATCACTGACTACATTTAATATCATTTCTATTTTAGAAGTTCTTATGAACAATGAAGTGCAGTGCAGTTAAACTACCTTGAGATGATACTGCTTGGTCATGAACTTTCTTACTTAAATTTCTGAGTTAGGTGACCTTTCTCTTCAACCCCCAATTTACTGTTGTGACTGTGTTTTAATCATTGCAGACTCTCAATAAATCCAGTTACACAAATAATATTCAATAACTATCATTATGTATCTGTGGCATTGTGCTTGTTGCTTTACAGACATTATCTTGTTGAACATTCAGGCCAACAACTCCATAGGATAGTGATCGTTACCCACTTTTTATAAATGAGGAGTTTGAGGTTCAGAGCGGTTATATAAGTACCTCAAAGCTGTAGACTATCCACTGTCTGACCTGGAATTCAGACTCAGGCTTGTGTGACCTCCAAAACTTTTCCTCTTTCTACTATGTCCTGTTACACCCCAAAGTAGCGTATCCTGCTTAGTTCTCTCATTCTAAATTCTCATAAAATATAATACAACTTTATGAGATGGTAAATGGTGAACTATAAAAAAACTCAGATCATCATACAGGCCAGAGAAGCAGTAGAGCTTTTAAGCAGTCTATTGATATGGCAATTCCATCAAAGAGATAACCATTATTATAAATATCTATAATTATTCATAACTTGTTGGAAATAACTTTATCTGCTTGTTATGCAAAGTGAGTCACCTATGTCTTACAATGTGGTGATGTTTCCCGTTAAAACAATGAGATGTGTGGCCGCATTAAACAATGAGATCTGTGTATGCTCAGATAGAAGAAGGTCATAAGATTTTACTACTCCAACCCTGGGAAGGGGACGTGCGTCCCTTTCTGCTTCTGCTATGGCCTGGTTTGGCAGTCAGCTCTGAGTTACACATAAGAATAGGACTCAACACAATGACAAATATGCACAAATACCACATAGTTCATGATTTTCAATAAGATTTTTGTGAGTTCTTAGGATGGTACCACTTATCTCAAAAGGCATCATAGAATGGTCAAAGTTATTTCTGTTTTCATGTTAAGAACATAAGCCAGGAACAATTTTTAGAAGCAAGTTGATAAAAAGCCTATGGTACTCACTTCTATTTTTAATGAAGACAGTTGACTTTTTCCTTTTCAAAGACCCCACACTGGAACCTTAGTTCACATTATTCTCTTCAATGTAACCAAGCCACTGTTCCCAGTGGACAGGATTAGAGGTACCGATACCAGCAGCACGATCAGAACATGATCACATGAATATTTTGGTGGGTGACTCGACTTCATCCTAAGCTATACCTGTTCCATATGTTATCAAATTTCTCCATGTCTTTTCTTTCTTAAAACTTGGAATTGCTAAAGGATTTTTTCATGGAATTATCATACTTTATCTTTACCAAAGGTAAAATTGGTATGGACACAAGATGCTAGCTGTATTTTACATTCTTTAGTATCAACTTTTCTTTATAGCTTAAAGCAGCAACTCTAAGACTATTTTTGATGTAACATCACTATTCCGATTTAACAAAACAGTAATAATTGTAGTAGTTAACTTATTGGGCATGTTTTATGTGCCAGACATCATTCAAGTTTACACAAATATGTCTAATGTTAACATATTTAATCTTCAAAAACAACTAGTGAGCAAAGGAGGCACAGAGAGGTAATGTGTCTTGCCTAAGGCCTCACAGCTAGTAAATAGCAGAACTAGGGTAAAGAAAAAAATTAACCTTTTACCTGACAGAACTGTCAAACAGCGTTCATGAAGATATTGAAATACTAACGTAACAGGATGCTAAAAAGGAACTTTAAGCTGAAATCCCATGGTGCTAAATATCATATAACAAGGTGAATTTTGAGACTCCATCCTGAAGGAAGTAGAGATGGAAAATTGGTTGCCAGGTCCTTAAACCCCTCCCAATACCGAGGATACAATTTAGAGAATAGCAATTAAGAGAAGAGTTTTTGAGGAGGATTTTTTTGGAAGAGCCAGATTACAAGTTGGGCATGCTTCCATCCTCACCCCTGGTCAAGAGAGCAGAGCTTCGCAGGGAGCAACTTGAAGAGCTTTGCACCCAACTCTGTCAGGGACACGTAGCACACAGAGGAGAGTGGCTGCTATTCCCACTGTAGAACCTCTGTTCACTCGGTTCAGAGGGCAAAGGGTGGCACGTCCTATGGATGAGACATGGGCCACACTAAGTGAGGTTCCTAAAACGACTACGTGGAGGGTGATGAGACACCATTAGATCTCTGTCTGAAGTGGACTGCAGAAAGACAAGACGTTGAGCCAGGAGTGGCCACCAGGAGAAAAATGCAGTGTCTGCATCTCGGGAAGGGCAGGCCAACGCCCCTGACATAATCATGAAATCACCCACGAGGAAGAAATTGGCTTTAAACTTGTGTGAAGCCCAGAAGTCTTGAAGCCACCCTAGGACACTGTCACTGCTTCTGCCTTCTCACCTTTCCTCCTGCACTTGAGCCTGTGGAGTCAGAAATGTCTTCCTCACGAAGGTCTGAGCTTGGGAGGGAAGTCGTAACTTCAAATCAAGTTCGAATATTAACTATTATATGATGCTGGACATTCTAATTGCTAAATTCAGATTATTTTCATTACCTAAAGTAGTCATATAAATTTTTGCTATCTAAAAATAGTAAAGTAAGGGGCTGCCTGAGTTTTCTTCCTTACTTATTGGATAAACTGTTCCCATTGAATAATTAAAAATATATTTTTAAAGGATTGAAAAAAACAAAATACAGTTGCCTTTTGTTCATATCCTGCCTGTGAGTCATGCTTGTTCAACATACTAGTTACAATAGTAATTTAATTTTCTGAAAATAAAAACCCCCATCGCACTCTCTAGGGAAACAAAAATGAACAAACAAAATCTAGAATTAAAGTGCTAACTCTAATAATAATTCATAGCAATGATTCATTTCTAACCTCAACAATCAATGCAACTGAAAGCATTTCAAAAGGCAGAAGACATGAAGAAAAAATATCTAGCATGTTAAGGGAACAGTAATACATAATTTTACACACAGAACAAATAGTGTTTTTATTTTAAAAAGTTTAAGTAACCACAATTGTGAAAAACTGGAGAGCGTTTCCCAAAAATTTCTAATGCCTTTTCTGTATGTGGACAAGAGAAGGAATATTTGTGTTTGAACACTGAATTCCTAACAACTACTCATATGTCGGTTGCTTAAAAGAAAAATTATTTCTCCCTCTAAAACTGGTTTTGTACTCACCATACGTTTCAGCAAAAGCATTTAGATAAAGGAAAAAAGCAACTGAAAATATTTTAGCTCTCTAAGCAGCAAGGAGCTACATTCTTCTAGTTACTGTATTTGAAATAGCCCTGAACGAAGTGCTGACAATCTTGTAAGCTGAAATAAATCCTAGATTGGATAGAGTGGGTGAAACTTTAAGTGGTCAGATTATTTCCATCTGCTGTTGCCTCTTTTTTTTTTAACCTTCAGAATCCAAATGTTTTGATTCCCATAGGTAAGAATAAAGTAAAACCAACTATGTCTGAGAAAGACTTTCATTTCTCTCAAATATACTTTTAAACCAGTGAGTATGTCTGCCTTTTACTATGTGACCTGAAAACAGATGGTGCACAATGGCTAATTCACCCTAGAAGTTTCATGAAAGTGCTTTGGAGAGAATACGGCATTCAATGTATTTTTACAACAGACTCACTCTGCTCTTGCTATCGTTAGGACACGTTGGGTGGGTTTCGAAATGCCAATGACATTTTCATCTTGCCTGCCTCTTTAAAGCTGATGCCTGGTAACTCAAAAGTATCCAAGAGGAATTCTGAATGGTTTCAAATAAAATATACATTCTCTCTCATACTCTTCCCAGGTTTCTATCATTAGTTACATACACAGTGATGAAGAATAACTATTTAGAAACATTTCTAGCTTTTGATGTACGTCGAAGTTCTATTGTATAAATTATTTACATTTAAAATTTTGTTCGGGAAAAAAAGCAGACTCACAGATATAGAGAACAAACTAGTGGTTACCGGGGGCGGGGCGGGGGAGCGGGCAATATAGGGGTAGAGGAGTGGGAGCTACAAACTATTGGGTATAAGATAGGCTCAAGGATATATTGTACAACATGGGGAATATAGCCAATATTTTGTAATAACTGTAAATGGAAAGTAATCTTTAAAATTGTATAAAAATAAAATTTAAAAAAATTTTTAAAACTCAAATGGAAAAATAAATAAATAGATTTTCTTGGGATAAAAACAAGAATTTATTTAGATACAACTACAGTACCCATTTCAAGTCTTATTTGTTATTAATTATAAAATATAAATCCATTGTATTTAGAGATGTGGTTATCTAACACTATGAAGAATGCTGGTAAAGGACAATTTTTTTTTACCTTCTCCAGCATTTATGACTTGCATCTCATCAGAGGCTTCTGAAGGGAGCTGGCCGGGCTCCTTGTCCATTTCTTTTAAACCACTTTATTAATATATAATTCACATACAAAGAATTCACATATTTAAAGTGTACAATTCAATAGTTTTTAGCATATTCACAGAGTTGATCATCATCCTAGCTGATTTCAGAACATCTCACCACCTCAGAAATGCCTTTGGTGATCATCCCCTTCTCCCACCACCCTCACCCTCTCTTGCTCTAAGCAACCACTAATCTGCTCTGTCGCCACAGATTTGACCTTCATGAACATTTCATTTGGACTCGTATACTATGTGGTCTTTTATGTGTGGCTTCTTTCACTTAGCGTAATGTTTTCAAGTTCATCCATGCTTTCGTATGTGTCACTACTTCATTCGTTTTTATGGCTGAATATGATTCCATTGTATGGATATATCTTTATCCCTTTTTCAAAGATCATTTGGTCAGTGGGGCCATTACAGAATGTTTCACTTACCAACACACACGCGTCCATCCACACCCACAGCCAGGCCTGGGGGACAGTCACAGCGGAACGACCCTTCATTGTTGATGCAATGCCCATTCATGCAGATTCCTGGGGTCTGGCACTCATCAATATCTGCCCAGAAGGAAACACAAGCCGGGCCATTACTGGGTAAATTTAACTTTCCTACAGAGTTCACCTGTTGCCACCACTCTACATTATCAACACTTTGTTTTCAATTTTATAATTTGTGGAAGAACACACAGATGTGACAACAAATCTTATACACAAATGCAATTCTTTCAAACGTATTTTTCAGAAAGACTGAGTGAAAGTTGCCTCATTTTACCACTTAGAAGAGTCTCACAAATTCATTTTTCATTATTTATTTGGCAATTCAGCTTAATATTAAAGATATTTAACTCAAATTAGTTAAGTGAAACAAATTCTTCAAACTGAGGTCAGTGTTTGTATTTAACTTTTAGTTACACACACATAAAATTCTAACTAAGATGCTGTTTTAATTCAATTAGTTCATAATAACAAAATAATTTGGGGTCTCCCTTGTAATTTTCAATTCAATTGCTTGAATTTATGAACTGTAACCCACCATTAAATGGTTTCCCCCCAAAAGGGAAACAGCCTTCCAAACACGGGGCTGCCAAATCATGAGCATTTCAAAATTTATGGATTACAGCATTGGTAATTAAAAAATTAATAGAAAGTTCAATAAAGCAGGAACTGGTGAGATTTAGGTGATCTTTATGTGAGTACTTAAGTTTCTTAAGAACTGCTAAAATGTTACATGCTGTAATGTCATGCTACACACTGAAACAGAATGCTAATCTCATACCCTGTGATTAATCCAAGTCAGCTCACCTTGAGATGACATCCCATGCATGAGATCAATCAGCAAAGCTACAATATTTCTATTTAATACTGAACTCCCCTTTCCTGAATAGTCAAGAAACTACTTTTATTCAGAAATACAAGAATGAGTCTTGATTTTTCACTCTCTACTGTCTCCAGAATTTCACTGAAATTACAGGGATTGGTTATGAGTATTATTTGGTATTCAGATAAGTTTGTATAATTGAAGACAGAAAGCATCCATGGAGTTAATTTTGTCTAAAAGAAGAAAACTGTAAATAACTTGTTTTTAAGTAAAAACTGCAAAATTTGTTCCATCTTACTAAATTCCAATTGTGAGTATAAACATAATACAGTCTTATTTATTTGCAAGAGTCATATATTTTGCTTCCTAAAGTTATCGCTAGAGCTTGGCCTTCAAAAGGGTTTTATAAACAAAACAATTGCTAGGAATATTCAAATTACTTCTACATGAAATCGATGTAAGATTTTTAGGTAATGATATAGTAACAAATGATCCGTGGATTAGCTTATGGAAAAGATATAATGCAAAACCGGTAATGAATGACAGTGGAAAATCTAGTCCTGCGAACACAAGATTTTTTTCTTCCTCTTTTTTATTGAGGCAAAGAGTAGACAGAAATTATTTCTATATCGTCTTTTCCAGACTTGCTAGAACCAATCTGTCATTCCCTTAATTCTTCCTATGCCATTATTATTTTTGTAAAGATATTAGTGTTCCATAAACCACAATGTATGTTTTTCTAGGAAACTTCAGACACCTGCCGTACTGAATTAGCAAGAGATGTGAATAATACAAAATCCACATAAAGAAACTGAAGTAATTCTTGCATGATTGATTCAAATAAAAAAGATGGTTTCAATCATGGTTACTTTCCTATCTCAAAGCCATACATACCAGTGCAGTAACGCCCATTTGGAGCCAAGACAAATCCTGGTTTGCAGATGCACTTGAAGCTGCCATCTTCATTAATACACATCCCATTCAAACACATGTTGGTAGTTGTACATTCATCATGATCTGCAGAAGGAGAATGTGACTTACACCACTGGCCTTGAGGAAACCAGTTCCCCCTCTTTCTACAAACAATCACTAGTCA
Source organism: Pseudorca crassidens (assembly GCF_039906515.1). Classification (NCBI taxonomy): domain Eukaryota; kingdom Metazoa; phylum Chordata; class Mammalia; order Artiodactyla; family Delphinidae; genus Pseudorca; species Pseudorca crassidens. The sequence goes on from NC_090298.1 coordinate 106,310,681, forward strand.
TATTCTACTGCATAAATGAGCCATGTGGTCATGGATTTTTTTTCTTATGAATGCCAACTGACTGAGGGCAAATAGTGTAGAAAACATGAAGGACCTTTAGTGTAAAGGACATAAAGAAAAAGAATTAAGGAACCTTTGTGCTTAGTTTCTATTAAAACCACATGAGTAGTGTTTTATTTTGATTACCAAAAAAGTTAATATGATTTCAGGGGATGTTTATATTGTATGAGAGAATAAAGCAATGACAACCTCACTGCAAGTGAAATGATCTGGACTTTCATTAGTTGGTGAAATACATGTTGCTGTGCAAATAGAATATTTCTGTGGAGTACTGATATTTACTACACTGTTAGACATCACCAGGACCAAAATTTAGAGGTTTGATTATCACATATGTCAAACATTTTTATGCTTCCCCAGATTGGAGGTGGGCCTTTTCTATTTTGTCAGTGTTATAACCCCGACATTCAAAATACAGTAGGTGCTAATAATTACAAAGAACAACTGCTACTTACAATTAAACATATGCCACACAGAAAATTTCCAGAAGTAGTAAATTATTCATTTGTTATGACATTTCCCAAAAACCTGTCCCTTCACTTTAATAGTCTTATGTTAAATGTATTTATATTTTACCTAAGTCATCTGAACAACTCTCACATATGTGTTGTGTGAGCTTTCATGAAAATAGAATATATAAATAAAAATGTATATCCTTTAAAAAATATTTTGCAAGGGAGCAGGCAATTTCCATACCAACACAGTTTTTTCCATCTGTAGTTAATTCAAAGCCAGCATTGCAAATGCACTGGAAACTTCCATCTGTGTTCACACATCGACCATTCTTACAAAGAACCCCATTCTGGATGCATTCATCAATGTCTGGGAAAATTAACAATAGCCAAATATTAGTCTTTTAAAATAATTATAGATAAAGACAATAAAACAATAAATGTAATTTTAAATATCTAGTTTATTTTTACATGTAATATTCAAGATCATGTTGCTTCTTCAGCAAAATTTTCATTTCTCACCAGCTTTTTTCTTGGATACGTAGGTTTATGCAATTTTATAGCCCTCACTTATAATAGCTGAAGAGGGAAAGAAAGAGAAAAATGAAATGGATGTGCAGTGAATGTAGGAGAGGGTGGACAGTGCAGCTGGAATTACCGGTGCAGTTGCTTCTGACATAGTGGTTGAAGACCTAAAAGTCAGAGCAAGTGATATCGCTTATATGTGGGTTCCAAAAAAATATATGGCACAAATGAACTTATTTACAAAACAGAAACAGAGTCACAGGTGTAGAAAACAAACTGATGGTTACCAAGGGGGAAAGCAGGGGGAGGGATAAATTGGGAGATTGGGATTGACATATATACACTACTATATATAAAATAGGTAAGTAGTAAGAACCTACTGTATAGCACAGGGAATTCTACTCAATAATGTGTAATGACCTATATGGGAAAAGAATCTAAAAAAAGAGTGGATATATGTATATATATAACTAATTCACTTTGCTGTACAGCAGAAACTAACATAGCATTGTAAATCAACTATACTCCAATAAAAATTTATTTTTACAAAAGTCAGCAAGGAGTAAGAATGAAGTAACTGCAGAATATCTGGATTAAGAGCTACATGACAAAAATTGCTGGAATAGGGCTTCCCTCACGGCGCAGTGGTTGAGAGTCTGCCTGCTAATGCAGGGGACACGGGTTCGAGCCCTGGTCTGGGAGGATCCCACGTGCTGTGGAGCAACTGGGCCCGTGAGCCACAACTACTGAGCCTGCGCGTCTGGAGCCTGTGCTCCGCAACAAGAGAGGCCACGATAGTGAGAGGCCCGCACACCGCGATGAAGAGTGGCCCCCGTTTGCCACAACTAGAGAAAGCCCTCGCACAGAAACGAAGACCCAACACAGCAAAAATAAATAAATTAATTAATAAGAACAAGGCACCAACACCTGCAGTTTAAAAAAAAAAAATTGCTGGAATAAAGTGATTCAAGTAACTGCCAGGGGATGAATAGGAAATGAAAAAGAAGACAAGCAGAGTCATCTGCTAAAAGAATTTTGGGATGAATCAGTAGTGAGGGAGAGGTTTGGACGAGGATGGTGGGCATAGCAAGGAAACTGTGAATAAAGAGCAGGTTAGATTTGGTGTCCGACTATGTGTGAGGTTCAAAGAAACAGAAGTTGAAAACGACAATAAATCGTAAGCTCCGTTAATCAGAGAGCAGTAATGCTACTGATGTTACTTGGAGAAAGGAAGCTGTGATCTAGGGAAGGAAGAGAAACCGAATTTTTTTTGTGAAGCCAGATACCACATTGCCTGTGTTACACATGCAAAAAGTGTTTATGTTTGAAGAGAGCACTTTGAGGGTAGCATAAAGTAAATCTGTAATAATGTAACAGCATTTATTTCATTCCATGTCTTATTTTAATATTCACTTTTAACCCCAACAGCCTGGGTCACTATATTTCATGGAACATCATCATATGTGAAAGCAAACTGCCTTACCAATGCATGCTTGCTTGGTGGGAGTCCTCTGGAATCCAGCATGACATTTACAATAATAGGATCCAGGTGTGTTAACACAATCTCCATTAGTGCAGGGATTCGATGTGCATTCATCAACATCTGTGAGTAGCAAAAGAAACCATTATAGACTTCACTCCATTTCTAGAAATGTTTGTTTAAAGTACATTTAGGCCTCCCAAATTTAAGAGAAGGCCAGTCAGTGGTAATAGTCTAAATATCAGAGTATTTATAAATGAATAAAAATTCCTTTCTTCAACTACAGAGGCCAGTCTGGAGATTTACAAAAATAACACCTATTGGAGAGTACAAGGGAATTTGCTTTAATCAAGAAATAACAACTTTTCAATTTGAGTAATGCACAATGATTAAAACCATGGACTTGGGAAAGACACAGCCACGAGTTCCAATACGCTAGAAAATGCTTATTATCTAAGTAATCTGGGCAAGTTAATAGCCTCTTTAAAGCTTAGTACAGAGTTAGAAGATAATTAAAGATTTTTAAAGATATATATTTATATTACATGTTGACACTTCTACTAGTTTTAAAAAAGAGACAAATTATGGAATTTTTGTTAACTTTTTTGTGAACTCAACTATATATATGTAACTATGCATCAAGGCTTGGATAATATTTTGAAGTAAAAAACAAAGGATGGGGTAAAAAAATGGAAATTAAGTAAAACAAAGTCTATTACATTCAGTAGCTTCTGGTTTCTTTAGGATCTTAAAATTGGCACAGGGATTTTTTTTTTTTGTATGAAACCAAGTTTTATGCAAATACTAGTTCTGGTCCCAAGTGTGAGAAACATCACTGCTTTCCTTCAGGTTCTCTAAGCCTTGATTAAATGCAAACCCATCACAGAATTCAAGGACTGCACAACCAAACAACTGACTAGACAGTGAAGATTAGTCAAATCCCAGAGAAATCAAGTTTGCCAGTGTTAGAAAAAGTTTAATTCATCTTCTTTCAGCAATGCCCACTAAATATTATTTTGAATGCTGGAGAATTAAAAACCTGGCTGACTGGTTAGGCATAGTGACTTGCCATTTCATATACATGAGAAGCCATTAACATATACAATTTCAGCTAAATTGGAGAATACAACAATAAAGTCAATTCACAGGTTTACCATTTTAATAGACAGATTACTCCTTTCACAGATGTTCTTAAAAGAGGAACTGTACTCTACCAAACTCACCAGCTTCACTGATATATACACTCAGACTGAATGCAATTAAACCCTCTCTGGTAAAAGAGGAAAAAAAAGAATCTCATAGCAAATAAAAACGACAAAGGAAAACAGGATTAAATACTTTTTCAATTCATCCAAAGATGCCTTCAGCCCATTAAGACTCACATTTACGCTTTTGGTTGATAAAATCAATTCACTGAGCCAAAGGAATGAAGCAATATGAGAAAAGACAGAGCTTAGAGCATTAACAAGCATATCAAGCATAACTAATGGTCTGTCCAACTGGCAACATTACCTTCACTAGGCAATGCTGAAGATCCCTTAAATTCTCTGTGTACCCAACATCGAAATGCAACGATTAGAAAGGTGTCATAGATGTATCATTCTAGAAGCATCATTGTAAAGCTCTGTTCTAGTGAAGAACATGAGAGACCATGCACCCAACCCCCTCTTTTTAGGTAAACCTTCTGGGAAGCAGGGTCCTTTTCCTCCCCTTGAGAACCTGTTCCCAAGGTCCCACATTGCTATGACAGTTCTGCCAGTTATTTTGCCATTTACAGCCCTGATTCATTTCTGTTTCCTTAGCCCCTTAGGGACCTCACCAAGGTTACAGCACACGGAGAAGATATAGTAGTTCACTTATTTATTTCTTCTTCGGAAGTACAAACAGTCACCAAAAACTATTAGTGACTTCACAATTCCATATGATTTTAAAATCCCATTTGTTTTTTTGTTTGTTTTGTTTCCCAGGATTATTTTAAGATTTTAAGTTTTAGGCTAATCACAAAAGACCACTGCCACATTCTGAAATGTATATTTCATGCTTTTCCTTTACTCTGAGTCTCAATGCCTATTACCTCCAAATGATCACCTTTGTTTTGCCTTGTATAGATGAACAGAATTTAAATATTACAGTCTGTACACTTTGATTCCTTCCTCTGTTTTCACTGAGGACTGAATATTTTTAAGCAAAATTCATAAGGATTTTAAACTCCTAAAATAAATGAAGTAATTGAGAAACACTGATTATCAAAATGGTTAAATTCTCAGATACTACTGTGGTAAGAAATGTCTACCCTTGAAAAGTACTTTATATTCCAACTTAGAAAACACTTTTAATTTTCAAGGGCTGTAAGATTACCTTTGCTCAACAGAAACAAATTATTTCTTACTATTCCAAAATAGAATGATTTGAGTTAAAAACTCACCTGGGTGCTAACATGAACTAAATGGAGGTCTTTGGCTAATTTTTACAGAAAATATTAAGCTTATGGCCTATTTTTATTTGTTGGTTGATGAATCATGCAGTGATACATGAAGAGCAAATATTAATAGCAAAACAAAAATAGTCAATCAAATTTCAGTTTGATAGATTGTAACTGCTTATGTATGTGCAAGAGGGAATGTTTTGTATGTTGTATACTTATAATCATATTTTCTGGCAGTAAAATCATTCTTAAGTCATATAAGTAGAATAAATATATCAGTATGTCCTGGTGTTCCAAAAATAACCACGTGGTCTATCACTTAAACAAGCACCAAGTAGTATGTGCTAAGGCAGGACTGATGCATATGGTTATACCCTGCACAACCCTGGGGTGTGCTATTTACTTAGATTATGTGAATGGTACCCTCTACAGCTGGGCGGTGCAAAACCTGTGCACCTGTATATAGGGACCCTGGGCTAAGCTTTATTTAATCATTCTGATCTTGTGTCTCTGTACACAGTTTAGAATGATTGATTTTTCCAAAGCACCATATTTGGCTTACATTTTTTTCATAGTCATAGTGCACTTAGATGTTTTCAATTTTACTTGGGAAAATTGTGATACTACCTGTCTCTGTTCCTGGCCTCTCATCTATATTTTATAACAGAAGACCTGAACCCAAATCTGGTATTTAGGGTTATGCTAATTACAAAACACATACATGATTATTTGCTAATAAGATGAATAAATAAAAGAATAACCTCAAAATGGTTCAATCCCCATGGTCCTAAAACTACCCTTAAAAGATCATCAAAACTCTCTTCATTGCCAAATACAATAGTGGTTTTGTCCTCACTGTATTTGATTTTTTTGCTGCACTTAACACTTGACACTCCTTTTCTCTTGAAAGCATACCGTTTCAAGGCTTCAGTGCCATGTATTTTCAGATTATTTTGCCAGCTCTCCAACATTACTAATGTTGCTGGTACACAGGTTTCCAGCTGCACTACTCCTGTTATCTTTTTACTCTTCCTGTTGTTCAGCCTGGCTGACAATATTCACCCTCATGGTTCTAATAAACACCTCTATGTTACTGACTACTAAATCTCTAACTCTAGTCCTGAACACTCCTCTTAGCTTGAGACCTCTATAATTAAGTACCAGAGACACCTAAAACTCAACATGCTCAAAAAGAGACTCATCAACCGCTTCCTCCCAGTCTCCACCTTCTCTTGCATGTTAATGATGCCACCGTATATCCAGTGTTGTTCGGCTAACAAGGAAGGAAAGGGGGAAGCAGAGACAGAAATCACAACATTTAGGACCAGAAAGGGAAGGGGAGTCTTGAAGTGGTCCAGCTCAGCAGTAGGTTAAGGGAGCACATGGAAGAGCATGCACACAGGAGAGCCCGTTTGGAAATTAGCTTTACTTCAAAAGACTTTTTAAAAATCATATTCAGCTCAACTTGTTCCTGTAGTCTAAAAGCTATTAGAAAACCAAGAATTAAAGAAGCATGAGCTTACCTATGCAATCCCCATTTGCATCCTGCTTGTAACCCATGTTGCATTCACATCGGTAGCTAGAAACAGTAGGTATGCAGCGTCCATTTAAACAGAGATTAGTATGGTGCTTACATATATCTATTGTCTGGTTCAGAATAGCTAGGGAAAATTAGAACACAAATGATATTTCATCATTCCAACATGGATTGCTTTTCTTAAAGTCGATTTTTAAGAGGATATTTAATAGTATATTATTTAGGTGTACATATCAAAAGCCCACATTATCCTATATTTTATTAAAACTTTAACGTTGAGAATCTAAAAACTATTCTTGAGACACATGGTTGTAACTTGCACTTGTTAATATACATCTGGAAACTTTGCCCATAACGGTGTCTTTTTAAAATTTCAGGAATGTTCTACTGTACATTTGAATGCTTTCCATTTCTTTTTTTTTGTAGTTGAATATTCAGATATAGTAAATAGGCAATATGCCAAAAAGAATAAACATAACACTGTAGGACATCATTAAATATTATTAGCAAGAGCAGTTATTTTAAAAAGAATGAACTGAAATGTCAAGCACACCAATGCCAATTCTGGCAGTTCTCAATTTCTTAAGTTATTCAACAAAAAAGGGCGAAGAAAAGAAAGATATTTCATTATAATATTTGTATAGGCACAGAGCAAGATTTATTCAGTCTATCTCAGTTGAGAAATGGTTCTGGAAAACAATTCAAAGGTTGTATGATCAGGGCAGCTGCAAGCAGCCAAATGAAATACACTGGAACCGAAAAACGTGATCTTTAATGGTGTCATCTGGACTTGGAATATTACCACGCTCTCATCTCTATTTTCAAAGAGAACCTGGGTCACTCATTCTTTTCTCCAATTTAGAAAGTTTATGGAGCATAAAAATAATACTTTCCTAAGATTCTGTTTTACTATATTATGTTTTAGACCTTGAAATAAGTTTCTGCACACACACACAGACACAAACATACTTTGGCAAAAAAGTTAGATATTATAAAATTATTTAAGGTGGAAAACCAAAGAGTCTATGCACAAAGTGAACACTCACTTAGTCCAGTGATGATGGGCCCCTGTCCCCCGGCCCCTACACCGGCTCCCCCAACGCCAGGAGAAAAGCCATTGCTTCCAGGAATGGGAATGAAGCCTGTCCCTCCTGGGCCATAGCCATTGCCATTGCCACTTGGAGCAAAGCCACTCCCCCCAGTGCCTCCAGGTCTGGAACCAGCACTCCCTGGAATCCCTCCTATTGGAAGTCCATCCATGCAAAGTCTGCGATATTCCTCTAAAAGAGAAGAAAGTTCAGTTAACCACAAATGAATGGATTTCTGCATAATAAAGGCAATTTGTGTACTGTAATAATCATTTTAGGTTATCCTCACTTGATGATATGAATAAGTAAGTTATTATCTTAATAAACATTTTCAATGCTAGCAGTGGCAGAAAAAGATACAGATGTTTCAGAAAAAATTAAAATATGTATACCATATTTTAACTGAGTTGCATAACCAAACAATTATCTACACATTTTGATTTTATGTCCCTAAGTGCAACTCATAAAATTCCAGATATAACTGTAAATGCAAGAAATTTACTTGAATGGATGAAAATTAAACCTTTACGTAATTCATTCTGTATGTTTGGTTTTACTTAAATCTCCATCAGTATTGTACCTACACATTTTTCCTACCTCTTCTCTTCTCTTTAAGGGATTAATATGGCTTCAGAATAATTTTTTTCTAATGTGGATTTTTAACAGAAGACAGTATTTAGTAAACTTTTAAATCTGCTCATTATCTGTCCAAGTATCAAAGCTGAGGGAAAAGAAGCAAGAATATAGTGATTGCCTTATTTCCTTAACTGTTCTCAGAATCAGGGCACTATATAAGAAGAAGTGAAAACTATTTAGCTCAAGCAATTGTCTGAGTATTGACATTTCTATCACATACTAGTGGAATGATGAGTTTCCAAAATTATATACTATGCATTAACTCTGCTTTTTAAAAATTTTTACTATTCAATTTTGGAATTTCATGGCTTAGAGATTTAGGAAGAATGTGCCTTAATTTTTTTCTCCATAATAGTACATATAGATACATATCTTTATAAGCATATTTCAAAAAGTGTTATTATTTTTCATAGTATTTATAATATAACATGAAGATAATATAATAACATATTATCAACATACCTTTATGTGATAAACACTAATTGTACTTAACTATGCATATTATATTAACAAGAGGAACTACTTCTCATTCATCTTAATTTCCCAGTATAGCTTCAGGTATACAGCAGTTAATACAGCAAAGTGAATGAGAGGTATCCTCCTACCCTTGTATTCTTAATTTTTAAGGTCATTAGAAAAGAGAGGACATATCTTTAAGGATTGGGACACTATAAGCTAAGGGCATTCCTGAAATAAAGTATAAATGAAGGCCAAAATTTGTTATTCAAGCTTCAAATAGAAGATTAGGAGGTTTTAAAACTGAACTGAAATACTGACATTCCAGATAATTATTAAAAATTCTTGCTTAAAGTCAAGTAATGATCAGTTTTTAGGAGTTTTTCTAATATTAACAAAATGGATATAATAAAAACTGATCCCAATAACCAATGCCACCCTAACCCTCACAAAAAACACCCAAGTCATATTGAAGACACTAATAGGAATGCAAACATGACTTGTCTTTAAGGGAAACACTAAAGTACATTATTGTTACTAATTTTCCTAACACTGTCTGTCCTGAGGAACTAGCAGCCAGCAGCTCACCAGAGCCTCTGATGGGACAGGCTTCAGGAATGGTTCCAACACCCCAGCAGCGGCCGGGCTCACAGCAGCATTGCATTTTTGTCATTCTGCCCGGAAGCTCTTGTGCACAGCGACCATTCACCAGGCCGGAGAAACATGTGCCTGTTCTCTGATCTGAACATATGAAAATTAAATAGAAGACATGACAGAATTACCTGGAGTTCACATCAATTATTTCACATGTTAGGAGATGCTAAGCGAAGGGAATTATTTTACTTAATTTCTATTATATCTACTCATTCGTTTAATTTCTATCACATTTATTCATTCCTTTACTTATTTACCAAGCAAATATTCACTGAGCATCTATGCCATGCCATATCCCAGGCATACAAAAATGAAAGACGTGAAGCAGATATGAGCCAACACTGCAGTGAGAAGCCACACCCAGACAGACCCAGAGCTTGAAGGAAAGCGACAACCCAGTCTCAGCCTAGACTGGTCAATTAGTCACCCAGCCAACCTGCAGACATGTACTGCTGTTCACTACTGAGAGTTTTGTGGTTATTTGTTACCCAGTAATATCCACCTGACGCAGGTGCTATTTTAGAAAGGTTGAGCAGAACAGCTCCTTTGACACATCTGAGAAGAGACTTTAATAAGATGAGAGCATGAGCCACACGGTTACCTGAAAGAAGGGCAGTTCAAAGAGAAAGAAGGAGATGTGCTTGACATATGTGAAAAATGAGGAACCCATGTGACTGGAGAAGAGCAGGCATAAGGGGGGTGGAAGACCCTGAGCTCAGAGGCATACAGAAGGCAAGAGCATGCACAGCCTGACAGACCATGAGGGAAGGACTTTCGGATTTTATTCAGAGAGTCAAAAAAATGTAAGTCTAGTTTCACTATATATTGTTTAACTTTTATCCAGATGCTTCCAAGAAGTTTTGTCTGTGACAAGAAGAAAGATGTACCACAACAAACAGGAGCTGCATGTCACTGATGAAGATGACACCATTAATTACAAATAATGCTATTAATAGGGAAGGCCTAAATTTTTTACACTAGATATTGAGTTTAAAATAAATATATTATTTCCTTGAATGGTCCAAAGTATACCTCAGGTTGCTTCTACGCTATTGTTAAAGAATTGGTTTGAAGGTACTCCATGTAAGAATCAGAATGCCTTCCATTTCCCAAAAGAAACCCAGTATGCCCAAGAGCAAAGTACTAAATGTGATGTATGCGTGCATACTTAAAGGCACTGCAGACATTTCATAAACGTTACAAGCTGGGCTTGGATAGGCTGTCACTGGGAATAATTTCACAGAGAGGTTTCTACTCCCAAGAATGATCCAGGAAAATAGTTTTTAGGATATTCATTCCAGGAACCCAAAGTATCATATTCCTAGATTTACTTGATTGCTACACTCCTCAAGAATAGGATGTAAATTAAGATAAGAAAGTCCTAAGCTCTTTACAGTAATCACTGTTACAAAACACATTCAGGGCTACATGGTAGATTGACTGTATTGATCTCTTCAAGGCTCTGTAAGGAGGAGGCTGTACCATAAGACTTGGGAAAAAAAAAAAAAAAGAAGAGTAATGGCTTTGAGTCAGAATACCTAGGTTTACATCAAAATATTATTACTGTTGATTCTGTAACATATCTTTTCTTCTTTATGGAACAGGGCTGATGAGAGAATTAAATAAAACAATATATGTTCTGTTTCCAGCAGAATGGTGTATTAGCTACCCTGAGTGTCTCTCCCAATTGAAACACCCTGGATAAAATATGAGAAATTATTTTAAAATATACATCATCTTGCTGACATCAAAGAACGAAAAAGAGTCTCAAAATGAAGTGAAGACAGGAATCTTAGGAGGTAAGTTCACACCTAGCTTTCGCTTTAGGGTTTCTGCAAAACTCTGGAGATTTTGATTTTCAACTCTGATAATTTCACAAGGGGTTAGAGCCTAAGATATAAAAGCCCAGATTCACCTCGTTAATGCAAAATGTAATAGGAAACTCCCTCATAAAGTAGGAGTCCCAAACAGCTATATCCTTGTTATGTGGCTAATGTAGAGGAAGGCAGCTAAGAGACTTGCCTGTTTATACCTCAGTGCTGGGTGGAGGGAAAAAAAGATTCTTCCTAAAAATCTGAAACCAAAAGCTCTTTCTCACACAGACAGCTCTGATGTCAAAACATTAAGTTTGTGTTCTGAAAAACTTCAAAGGAAGAATATAACATAAAGAGGTCTCCAGGTAGGGATATTCCAAGTAACTCGCAAAAATCAGTACAATTGAGGACTTAATACTGACATAGGTCTCAAAGAATTCCCATAGATAAAGTTCTAGGAAAAAAGGAGTAGCTAACAGCAAAGTAACTAAATAAGTAAGTAAATAAATAATGCACAGAGAAACAAGGCTCAATGAACAAAAACTAGCTGAATAAACAGCAGGTTTCAGATACTGGAATGGTCAAACCAATTCTGAAAATCATTGTTTTTAATTAATGATGATTCATTAAATATTAATTAATAATGAAATAATCTTTAATCTGTTTAAGGCAATTAAAAATCTAAAAATGGGAACAGTAAAAACAAGCCCATAAACAATGAAAGAAAAGATGTAAAAGACTTCAATGAAACTTCTATAAATGAAATGATCATAACTGAAATAAAATGCTTAGTGACTATATTAAGCAGTGTATTGCACATAGATGAAAAGAGAATTACTGAGCAGGAAGATATAGCTGAATATATTATTTTAGTGTTGTTCAGAGAGTCAAAGAGATGGAAAATGTTGAGAAGAGGTTAAGAAGTATGCAGGTGAGGGTGAAAAGGTAATTTGCATCTAATAAGAGTACTAGAAAGAGTCATAAGCAGACAGTTGTGGGAAGGCAACAGTCAACAGATACTAGTTTACAACTTTCTAATGATGTTGCAAGACAACCTCAGATCTAGGAAGTCCAATAAATCCAAAGGAAAAATAAAAAGAAATCCACAGCTATCCATATCACTGTGAAACTGCAGAACAACAAAGAAAAGGTGAAGATCTTAAAAACAGCTAGGAAGAAAAGACAGATTATCGGCTAAGGAATGATATTTAAGTCAATCACTGACTTCTTAATAGCACCAGTGGATGCTAGAACACAATGGAATAGTATCTTCTGTCTTCTGTGATAAAATAACTGTCAACCTAAAATTCTGTACCCCAAGAAACCAAAGGGAAATTAAGTTCATTTTCAGGAAAACACAGAGACAATTTTCTACCAAAAGGTTCTTGCTAAAGGAAATTTTAGAATAGGTGTTTTAGGTAAAAAGGAAAATAATTCCAATGGAAGGTTTGAAATGTATGAAGGAATAAACAGGGAAAATACTTTTAGATACATGGACAAGTACTAAAATATCAAACAATAATAATAATGATTAATTTGTTGCAAACAAGGGAGTGACAATTGACTAGAATTTTTAAATTGGAAGAGGGAGATCAAAGTGTAACCATTCTAATATTCTTTTATTATTTAGATGTGGGTAAAAATACAGATTAATTCTAGGCTTTAAGTTACATATGCATCTTCAAACAGCTAGGATAAGCACTAAAACCACAGAAATAAACTACGTATTTCTAAACAATAGAGGAAAAAGAATGGGGTGTGGAAGAATGGAAGGCAGGAAGCCTGAATAAATCCAAAAGAAAGCAAGAAAGAGAAAGTAACAAAAAAGCAAGATAAATGGGAAGCAAAAAAGAAGATAATAGAAATAAAAACAAATATATCAGTTACTGTAATAAACACAAATAAATTTAAATCTCAATTTAAAAGACAAAGATTTTAAGACTATGCCCCCCAAAATTTAGATTTAGGCTGTTTAAAGAAGCACATTTAAGACAAAAGGAAACAAAAGATTGAGAGGAAACATATCCAAATGGCATATATTTAAACCTTCCTCTCCAACTCACAAAATGTGATGCCAAATAATATGAAATAAAATGAACCAAGAGAAAATATTTAGAAACAGACCAAGAAGAAAAGAAAAAAAACTTTAGAGAATCAATATACATCAAAAAATGGTTCAATTCACCAGGAAAATATAATACTTTTAAACATTCATCACCTTATAACATAGCATCAAAATACATAAAACAAAAGCTTAAAGGGCCACATGGAGAAACTGAGAAATCTACTACCAAGGTGGTACATTTATACAACTCTTTCAGTAACTGATAGACACAGTAGATAAAATCTAGCAGCTCAAGAGAAAATTTGAACAGTACAGTTAACAAGTTTGATCTCATATCTATCCAACAACTGGAGAAAACACAAAACTTTTTCAAGCCAACATGGAAGATTTGCAAACCAGGTAAACTCCTTACACTTCTAAACAACTCATGTGTCAAATACAATACCATACTGAAAATAAGGTAATATGTAAAAAAAATGAGTAGGGGCTCATCAGGAATCTGTACCAGTCTCAGATTTTGGGAGTCTGCAATGTTATTGTGAGGGCTCCACAAATTTATACTTACATTGAACACTGCAATGCAAATGAAAATGCCTCATAATATACAGGCACTATTATGGTTCCTACTGATGGAGATTCCATTGTGACTAACAAATTCATTTAAAATTATTACTGAACATCCAGTAGTTTTTTTTTCATTATGTATTTTCTCAAAGATATTGGGTTATCATCATGTGTGGATCTGAAAACATGTTTGATATTAAAGAGGGGGTCTTCAAATTCAATAAACATAATTAACTTCTGTCCTACACAGTTTGGAAACCGCTACTCAGTCTTATAAGATGTGTTGGAGGAAACCATGTCATTGTTGAGAAGGTGGAGGGGCAGAAAGAGAAGATTCGAAAGTAAATCATAACTTTTTTCCATAAATTCTATAATTAGTCTCTTCTAATAACATCGAGGAGGTAAACAATCTACTTCCAATCCTTTGCATCAAAAACAGATCAGGATGAGATACAGACACATGTAGTGTGATGTCTCACAATTAAGGTCTCTCCAAAAATACATTTCAAAAGGAAGACAGTGGCTGAGAGTTAGGTTCTTTCCTTTGCATATCTGAATTGCATGGTGCTTAGAAAGTACTGTGTTGGAAGTGTGCCATATGGAAGAATAAAAAGGGGCACCCTATAGAACTAACTAAGAGTTGTCTAGGCACATCATCCCTTGAAATAGGGAATTATTAGGGAAAAAGGCAGAAGAAGCATATTTATTACACCATTAGGACAAATCCTTCTAATGCTTGGTATATATTTAACTGTACAATTGATATGTCATAAGTAACAAAACATGTCTAGTCCTCTAATAATCTCCTATCACCCTCGCTACACTCCCAGAAGAAGATTTACATCAAGTCTTATTTAAACCCACACTGAGGAAGAGGAAGCAATCCGTCTCTTCTGATTAAAATATAAATCTATCTTGAAACAAAATAATGGTACTCTTATCAGAGTTTGTTTCATGGCTTGACATTTAGTCTAAACTTGATTTACGTGAACTAACAGTTAATTATACAATGTGATGAAAACTTGGTAAAAGATGGAGGTGGGGCTTACCTTGAAAAAAATACATCTCCTGTTGAATGAGCTTTGCTTATTAAAAATGAAGGGGTCAGCCAGAAAACCCTGATGAGGTTAGCTCAGGTCAGAAGACTAGCGACAGTAGGTGTTCAGTACATAGAAACCATTGCCTCAGACATCAGCCCCTCATACTGGAGACCTGCACTTGTCTCGCTGAGAGTCTGGCGCCAACCTGAGTTCCACTTGATTAATTCTGCAGATTCTTGCTATTCCTAAAACACTTTCATGTTGCTTTTGTGTTTCTATCATACAAGACTAACTAGAACTAGGAACAATGAAAGAAAGAGAACGACTGTGGCTCCTAGGTTTACTTCTTCCTTTAAAATAGTGAAGTTTGTCTTCCTCATTGTCTAACCTTCTCTTTCTAGGACATTCTTTCTTAATTAAAATTACTACCCCTGTTCCACCAGTCGCCTTTTATATGATTTTGGGGTTAAAACTCGAACACTATACTGTTTCATCCCTGTCTCCCTTCCTCCATTAGTTAAACATTTTTAGGAGTTTTGGTTTATCCTTCAAGCATTTGTTGCAAATGCACGCACACACATGTAATCAACACCCATCATCACAAAGAGTGCTGCACAAGGACAGCATATCCTGACCATCACTGTCAGAAGATCTTCCTCATTTCGCTTAAACAGTCTTCCCTCGTCTTTTGTCTCTGTACTGCTCAAAATTCTTGATGGGCTCCACCATCCTCAGGATCAACCTGCAACTTCTTAGCATGGCAGTTAACGAGCCTCAACAATAGAGTCTTCATCTTAACCCATCTTTCCTGTTTTGTCTCCAACTACTTTCTCACTCAGCTCTCTTTCCCAGACAAGCTCTCCTCACCGTCTCCAAGCCCCCTCACTTTCAGCATCTGTACGGCTGCTGACACCTTTCTCTTCGCTCAGTGCGGTCTTATTCCTTTGTTTAGCTGTCATCCATCTTTCAAAGTCTCTATCAGTGCTCACTTCCTTGAGAATTTTAACTATAATAATCAGGACTTTCTTTTGGACTTACAGCACTTATTGGCTAAGAAATTATTTAGCAATTAACGACCCACTGCCTCAAACTGTCTCTTACGTTACTACTTTTCACATTATGTTTTCAGGTTTTGTTTTCTCAAGAATACTCCATGGCAATACTGTGCACTGAAACTTTTGTAAAGCTCAAGGAAATGCACAAGGATATTGTGGCAACATCATATTACCTTAAGGACTTCTAAATGCTTACTTTCATTTTCTGAACTTCACTTGCTGCTGACTGTCACTTTCCAGTCCCCCAAATAGGGTCCCTGCTAGTTCTGTGTGCACGACAGTAGCTGGCACATTAACCTGCATACAGAATTTGCTCACGGCTGCTTGTCAATCATTACTGACTCGCTGACTGCCAGTCACTCTTCTTGCCTCTACTGCAACGTGGAAATTAGGTATTAATAATGCCATGAATATTATAATGACATTGAATTACTAAATGATATAAGGGTCATTAAGTTGTGCTATTAAAAATGCTTCTAAGAAAAAAAATATTAGGTATGGGTGGACTCTTTTTCGAAATGACATATGTTAGTACTCTTTGTTAAAAAGGAGAGCTGTTTCCAGTATATTTTTTAAAACTTGATGGAAAACAGGAGATAAAATCAAATTAAGAATTTGATTTTTATATTTAGCATAAAATGAAATGGGAAAACTATCCTCATTTATAATTAAAATGCCCCACTAAACTCTCCTGCCATATAAAGCTATTTCCTACACATGAAAGAAAAAGGCAGTTTATTGATGCTTTATAATGTTGTATAGATTCAAGATGTTTTGATTAACTAGAATAAGGGATTAGGGCAGCATTCACCATGTGCCACTCTTAAAATAAAGGTGCAGATAACATGCAGTTTCTTACTTAAGAAAAAGCTTTCAGTTCATCCAACTCATTATTGTTAGCATACATGTGGTTACAAAATAAACAGCATGGAAATATTTATGACATATATAATTCAATCATAAATAAATTCCATCTAAGAAAATACAGACTCAGATTTTAAAAAATCAAAACCAAAGATCTCTTACATATTAAAATGCTAGATTTATTTTTTTCATATGTGGAAAACACATACTTATTCCAAATGAAACATAGTTATTCAAAAAATTTTTAAGCTGCTTATTACTTAATTTTAACATTGGTTTTACAATTTTGGAACGTCATTCTCCCCTCCTTAGGGGCTTTCCTCTATTCCTGTGTCAGGATATTGATACTGAAATGAATGGGAACTCATCGTTAGCAAAGAACTCACTGTGCCTCAGGTCTCTGGAGCTCAAGCAGGCTTTCTCACCTTCTGAGCATTGGGGACTGTAACTCAGTGCCATCATATCATGTCCAGCAGGATGCCAAATGATGCAAAGCAGTTATTAACCAACATTAAATTCTTACATTCAATGTCATCTCATTCATTCATTTGCTGGTTTGCCTATTCATTCAGAAAAGATTTACTGAGCCCAAACTTCTAAGGAAGGGACTACATAAGGCACAGGGGACAGAAAGCTGCATAAGGCAGGACCTAACGGAGCTCAGAGTCTGGCCAATGAGTAAAGCACAAATACCTGTGACACTGTGATAAACCCAGAAATGAAGGAAATAAAAAATATTACAGGAAGCGCGGATTGATTTTGCCTGACAAGAAAATGTGGGTTAAGCAGGGATGGCTATAAAGAAATGTGATACCTAAGTGGGTACTTAAAGGATGAGGTGGGTTTTAACAAGCATAGAAGGGGGAAATCAAGATGCTTCAGGCAGAGGAAGTACTGTGGGCAGTGTGCTCATGTACTGCAATAAGAGAAACGTGAGTGTGAGGTATAAGTGGTTAGAGACGAGTCCTGAATACAGGCTGGGTCAGGCTCTAAAGGGCTTTGAAAGTCCAGTAAAGGCTGATAACTTTATATAAAAAAGCAAGAGATAGAGTTTACCATGATTTAATGGTAAACCAAATATCTGACATTGAAGAAAACAACCTCAAAAAATCACTGGGGATCTTGATCATCTGAATATGATGAAAAATATGCTTCCTTTTCAATGCAAAAAAATGAGCATGTGTTGACTAAAGAAAGACTTAGAAACTTAAGAAATGAGAGAGAAAGAAACAACTTAGAAATCTGATATAAAACACTAACATTTGTTACGGCAAATTCTGCCTTCTTACTAGTTGGTCTAGTTGTACAATTCATTCCCAAAGGCCTTCAATTACTCCACATTGTCTACCAAATAAAATACATACATCTTATTTGGCATTTTCAGAACTTCATGGTGATAACCTCACTTATGTCTCCAGCCACATTTCTTTTAGCCATTTCTAGAATATAAGTTTCCTTGAGTCAGGGTCTATGGCATCCAGCCAGTGATGTTCAACGATGACTCCCAAACTGACATTTTTCCAACAGAGTTGAGTTCATGCCTATTTCAAGCTGATGACTGCATATATGCGTGTATGTATATGCACATTCTTTTCCTATACAGTTTAAGAAAATTAAGCCAAGTATAGGTAGTTCTACTAATTTTCAATTCTGTTAAACTATGTTAAATGAATCAGACTTACTATGCAGTGAGCCAACTGGTAACACTGACCCTAAAAACAGCTAATTTGCTCAGTTTTATAGACTTAACGCCTCTATAATGTTTTACCTAGTGTAAGATAGAACTCGGATTCATTCGTGAAGAACAAATAATTGTCATTCAAATCTCATAATACTCCAACGGGAAAGGGAGGCTCCAAATGGACATTGTACTTTTCAAAGCAGACTGTCAGAGTGGTGGTAGAGAAACCACTCATGCTGGACACCTTGATATCTAGGCACAGGGTCTCTGTCACCTTAAAGCAGATAAGGAGACAGTGTAGAACCACAGGTAGCACAGGTGAAGAGAGATCTGGATTCAAATCGTGGCTCCATTTGTCAGCCCTGTAACATCATGTAAGTCACTTTACCTCTCTAAACCTCAATTCCTTCATCTATAAATCAGAATAATTATGCCTATCATACACGGCTATTTTAAGGAGTACATCTTCATTCTCCTATACCTCCTCCTTCCCCTAATGATAATAACAGAAGTAATAAGAAATATTTTATTGAACATTTACTAGAAGAAACTGAAGTATAGACAGGTCAGTAGCTTACCCAAGGCCCCACCACTATGTGATAATGAGGTGATACAGATGTCCAGTGCCTTACACGTGGTATGTATTTCATAAATGGCAGCTGTCAATTTTACTACCACTACCATAGCTTCTTCTTTGACTGCTATTGCTACTTTTCTATTACTATTTACGATGACACCATAGTATTCTGAAGGCAGGATCTCCATTTCTCATGTTTGCTGTTGCACGGCCATAGCATAGTGTTTGGCATATCAACACATTTTATCCAGTGAATTCAAGACTTTTTACTGGTGGCCTAGGACTTCTAGCTTACATCCTGAACCCTCTGTTATTTCCTCTCTTCAACCCAGTTCACTTGGACATCCTTTGGATTTACAAAGTCCCTGGAAGTTAGTTGCTCACACACCCTCCCAGTGGGGATGGGAGACGGTCATTGCCCAGACGGTCATCCTCCAGCAAACTAAGCAACTCTCGTCTTTGGGTGCTGCTTTAATTTCCCTAATTCCTGTACTATATGAATCTTTAGTGCTCTTAAAGTCTAAGGCTTGTTCAAAAATAGATTACCTACACATGACTCTTTTATCTTTCTAAACAAAAGAGAACATGAAAATATATACGCCTTTAATTAAAATATGCTTAAAACAAAATTAAAGGTATCGATTTCTTTTCTGTAATAACTATTTTCACTAGAATAAACACATGCTAAGTAAATAAGACACTACATTCATGATTCATAGCAATGAAAGAACACTTAATTACTACATTTTGTCTCCCAAAGTAGATTTTTAAAAATCTTTCTCATGCCTTTGTGTCTGTTAACACTTGGCAAGAGCAGTGTCTTGAGGAAATCTTTCTTCATTTCAGAAATGGCTTTGACAACATAAAGCAAACCCAGATGGCTTCTGAAACTGAAGTTTTTGCAAAGAGCACCTGGTCGATCAGTCCCTCAATAGTGGTACCGTTTATTTTAAACAACTCTTCCAGCATTTTCCCAGTCATTTTATAATCGTTGCCATCTCCGTACCTGTTTGGGCTGTTCTGTCATTAGAAAGAAGCAGTGTATTGTGCCTTCAAAACTACAAGGCTTACCGATGCACCGAGAGCCATCTGTTGAGGTTACATATCCACGTGGACAAACGCAAAAATAGCTTCCCACGGTGTTGGAACATTCGCCAGTTTCACATATCCCAGGAATGATGCTGCACTCATCAACGTCTAATCAGGGGAAGAAGGAGAAGATGACTGAGAAAGGCCTTCATTAAATAGCTTTTAAAAGGGATTTTTTAAAAAGAGTATGAGAGCACTCATGGTTGATTAGGTCAGATCATATAACCCTGAAGATACTCTTGTTTCAGGCCCTAAAGAATTTCTCACACATATCTATGGGAACTGAGATGAAAGTAAACTCCCATGGCAGTAAAACAAGGCCAACTAAAGCAAAACTCTATATCCTTTTTTTTCCCCCAAATGCAATTTAAATTGGAAATAAGTAAAGATGTAAATGTTTTAGTTTCCATTCTACATCAATTAGGGAATTATCCTACTAGAGACTTTAAAAAAAACACGTGCATGGATGATATTTTAAAATATGAAATAACTACATTTAAAAATGTATAGCTAATTTTCACATTAATTATTTGAACCAATGGAGGGTGGCAAGCACTTTTCTTTTTCTATTTGGCTTCAGGATACGTTTTTGTACTTACATGTGAATATCGGTATATTTGACATTCTGGAAATTAAGTTCAAACCTAAAATAATACAGTAAAATGGCAAAGGGCAAACTTGGGTGGCTTTGGGAAGTGTCCAGTTTTCCTATTGTGCCTCCCTGCACTTATCCATTCAGTTTACTCAATGTTAGGACTAGTCTACTCCCGTTCACATTAATGAAAGGTCTGCTTTCTTTTAAACTGTCCCCAAACCAGAAAACCTGGCCATTTATATAAGCTTTAATGTACTTTTCTTTTAGTTCAATAAGCAGAGAGAGGTGGAAAGTCAACAAAGCTACAATTAGGTACACTGGAAGCTACTTGTTAATACATTTAAAAGGAAATGAGCCATTGTGAGGAGAATCCAGCCACAGATGCCTGGGAGTTAGCTGTCCTTTTTAAGGAACAGAGCTAGCAAAGATCAGTGAATACAGGGAACAATTATAAAAGCCATAAGCATAGATGATTACTGAAAAGTAAACCTGAGCTTTTAGTTTTGTTTTAGATGCATATATATATATACACACACATATATGTTTAAGTGTATCAATAAAAAGCAAAGGAAAAATTATATGCTAATTGTAAATACAAGGAAATAAATTTTAAACCCCACAATTAAAGAATGGTTGACAATGCCTTTCTTAAATTCCTCTATTGCTCTATTCATCCTTTTTTCCCGCCGTTTACTGACAAGTCATTCTTGCCTACAAGCTGTATCATGAAATAACTATATGCCTGTGTCTTCTTGGAAAGTTCTTAATAAAAAAGTTACCAGATTCAGACTTTTCTGAAATAATATCTTCATTAGAGGCTTAACAGTTAGCCACTGAAGGCACAGTGGTACAAATCATAATCAATTCCCCTAGAGAGCTCAGAATTCTAACATGAATTGGTTACATGAGAAGCAAACATATAATGTGGTGAAAGAGTTACCATCAGATTTAATCCAACAAAATGAAACCATATGTGCAAAATTAGGGTCTGCTGCATCCTGTGTTGCTATCTTAGTGCAGGGCATCTTAATAAAACCGAATGTGGATTCAGAAGAGAAAGGAAACTAGAACAGCTATACTCTAATCACCAAATAAACTGATAATCACTTCTAGATAAGGAAGACAAAAAGAAAAAGAGAATAGCACACAGTAAAGCAGCAAGCACTACAAAAGTGAAGGACCAAAACTTTCCTTCTGATCCTCTTATATCCAAAGTTATGACAACAGTCAAGGCACTTATGGAGCCCAGGATTGATCCAAATTCTTAAAAATTAGGAATCTTCATTTAGTCCTTAATTTAAGTATTTACTCTTATTTTCAGCCATTTCCTTTCATAATAAAAAACTTCTTTGTGCTCTACTTCCAAATAGCCTCCTGACAACAAAAAGAGTAGAAACTGAAAGATGTTTGACATTTTTCTTTTTTAAGTGGAGAAAAATAACCCTGGAACATAGAAGAACACATGGAATGATATTAAATTTGTGGGTTTTGTGTTAAATATTTTATTTTACAAAAACTCCATGTTTCACAATTCTCCTTAGAATTAAGTTAGAACCTTGAAAAGTTAGCTTCCAAATAATTATATGTAAAAGGTTCCCAGTAAAGTATTTAAGAATTCTATATGAACAATAGGAATATTTTTCATTTATTTTTGGGCTAGGCTCCCCCTCAAATTTTAATAATTAAAAAATTTGGTGCTTTGTGTTTTTACTGATCAAAAAACCCTGCCTTTCGATGTGCCCAATATTTATTCATCAATTTAAATTTAGTGTTGACATTTATGTTAAGAAGGATACGTGCATTTAGCTCTTCTGTAATAATAGTTTTTCAAGACCATACGTCACAATCAGATTTGGAAGTAGTATCTTCACAAATACAAAACATACATTGCCTATGTAGGTACAAACAAGTAAGCCTAATAGGGACAAGTCTATTCACAGGAAAAGGCAGTCTTAATGGGAATTCATTTCATTCACGTTCTGCATACCTAATATGCTTCTGTCCATCTCCCCTTGAACTTTTTAAAAAACGTTTATTTATTAGTTTGGAGGCTTTGGTCTGTAATAGAAAAACTGATCCAAACTGACATAAACCAGAAATTTAATAGCTTGCATATCTGGCAGTCCAGAAGTGGCAAGGATTTTAGGGTTGTTTTAAGGCAATGTCTCTTGCTCGGCTTCTCTGAGATCTACTCACCTATCTCTCCTCTGTGCTTTGATGTCATCCTTAAGGCTGACTTCCCTGATGGAAGCAAAATGGTTATAGCAGTCTTAGGCTAGATCTTTGACTGGGATATCTAGTGGAGAAGAGAGGGTGTCTCTTCCAGCGGTTCTCTTCTAAGAGGAGGAGAACTTTTTCCCAGGAGCACCCAGCAAATCTTCCCTTTTCTCCTAATATCCTGAACTGAGTCACATGCTAACTCTTTTGAATGATTCCTCTAGCCAGGAAAATGTGCTCATTGACTTAGGCCTGGAGTCCTGAACTAATTACTGCTGCAAGTGGAATACAGTTAGCTTTAGACTAATAAAAAACAATGAAAACCAAAATAAAAGCCAAAAACAGTATGGGTGAATACAACTGAAAATACAGCATAGTTGAACAATGGAAAGTGTACCAGTACGGTTGGGAAACTGATGAAGATAAGCTTAGCCAGTCAGCCATATGCTGAATCCTGAACCCATATGAGAGCTTTCCCAAGAACTTTGGCTTTTTTTCTGAAATGATTTAAGGTGTCTATGAAGAGGTTTAAATTAAACAAGAACATTTCACAAGCAAATCAATATTTCAGAAAGATAATCCTTGTGTTTAATGTAGATAGACAATAAATAGTCCAGTGATAAATGATGAGAGCCTGAAGTAAGCTTTATGATGAGGGAGAGAACTCATATTCAAGAGATTCTAGAGGGAGAATTCAACAGGACTTTGCCACTAGATAAATATCTCAGACTTCTGGCTTGATTGAGAAGGGAGCTAATGGCAGTGCTATTAACAGGAAATGGGATACAGAGGGAAGAACACATTTTGAGGTTTGGTTGAGTTTGGGACATTTTGAACAAGACATTTTGAAGAGAAATAGGCAGAAATTCCAACTCTTCAGCTAAAAATTTGAAACTCAGTAAAAAAAAGTAAGGGGTAAAGATGTATATTTGTGGTTTATCATCGACTCTGCAGATTGCTTTTGAAGTTGTAGCGATAAATGAGATTTCCAAAGAAGACACATAAATGAAAAGAATTGAATTTAAGGAGGGAACTCTGAGAATCACCACCATCCAAGGGAAAGTCAAAGGAAGAGAAGCCAGTACAGGAGACTGGGAGGAAGAATCAGGGAAGGTAAAAGCAAGAGTATGATGACAGGATAGTAAGGAAGAACTCTGTCAAAAAAGATGGAGCTTTAAGTGTGCCATGGGAGGGTAAAGAAAGAGAAGGATTGGAAAGTGTTTGGTAATTTGAAGAAGTGGAATACAGGTTTTTTTTGTTTTGTTTTTTTTTAAAGGAAAGTAGATCTAAGCAAAACCATCTGACAGATTTCTGACTGCCAAACCACATAACCTCATATTTGTCAACCAACATTTACAACATTCACTGTAACTCTTACTCTAAGCAGAATATAATGAATAATTTGGTAAGTAGTGCTAAGTGTGATCTCAGATATCACTGAATTCTAAGAACATTGCCCTAGAGATTCTGTCAATTCCAATATTTACATGTCATACATAAAAGCAGTCCATGTAACAATTATGTTACAGAGAACTTAGAACAAATAAAATAAGAAATTTTGTTTAAAAAAAGTGCTCATAGAATATTTTCTTTCCATCCCATGCCAAGGAACCACATGTATTTGGCATATTGCATATAACTTTTCTTTTGGTATAGAAAAAAAGTAAATATTATTTCTCTTCTATGTACACTGAATTTTTATTAATATACTATTTGAAACTAGGAAAACTTACAGCTAAATTTTAAATATAATAAGTTGCTATTTCAAGCTTTTATAGAGACAACAGGCATTTTCAAAATGATAAAATAAGTTGTAATGGAAAAGTAATGTTTGCTTTACCCTTTTCAGATATTGAAAGGATAATGTATATCAATTGCACTCAGAATTTCACTGTATCTTTATAAAGAGCTTTATAAAAATATAATAATTGCATGGTAATACAGCCATCCACCTAAAGTACAAAATTCAACAATTTTTGGTATTTACAGGGTTGTACAACTGTCACTACAATTTAATTTTAGAGCAATTTCATTCCTGCCAAAGTAATTCCACCCCATTAGCAGTCACTCTCCCTACCTCCCTCTAAGCCCTAGGCAATAGCTAATCCATAACTAATAGATTTATGACTTATAACAGCTAACCTGTATCTATATATTTGCCTATTCTGGACATTTCATATAAAGGAACCATAAAATATAAGGTCTTTCATGACTGGCTTCTTTCACTTAGCATGATGTTTTCAAAGTTCAACCATGTTGCTGCAAATGTCAAAACTTCATTCCTTTAATCGCTGAATAATATTCTATTGTATGGATATACCATATTTTAGTTATCCATTCATCAGTTGATAGATATTTGAATTCTTTTCAATTTTTGGCTATTACGAGTAAAGCTGCTATGAACATTTGAGTACTACTTTTCTCTGGACATATGATTTCATCTCACATGGTATGCACACCTAGAAGTAAAATGGCTGAGTCATATGATAACTCTATATTTAACTTATTAAGGAACTGCCAAATTGTTTTCCAAAGCAGCTGTAATATTTAACGTGCTCACTTGCAATGTATGAGGATTCCAATTTCTCCACATCCTGCCAACACTCATTATTACCTTTTCTATTTTAAGGATGTGAAGTGGTATCACATTATACTCTTGGTTTGCATTTCCCTAATGACTAATAACGTTGAGCACACTTTAACGTGCTTATTGATTGCTTTTATATGTCTTCTTTGGAGAAATATCTATTCAATTACTTTGCCAGTTTTTAATTAAGTTATTTTTCTTTTTAAAATTGAGTTGTAAGAGTTCTTTATATATGTCCCATATCTGATACATGATTTGCATATAAATTTCCATATGAACCTTAGGATCAGATTGTCAATTTCTGCAAAAAAGCCAGTTGGGATTTTGACGGGGACTGTGTTGCATCTATAGGTCAATTTGAGGAATACTGTCATCTTAATATTTAGTCTTCCAATCTGCAAACATGGGATATCTTTCATTTAGATCTTCTTTAACTCCTTTCAACAAGGTTTTATAGTTTTAAGTGTACAAGTCTTTCACTTCCTTTGTTAAATTTGTTCATAAGCATTTATTCTTTTGGTCCTATTGGATGTGGAATACTTTTCTTAGTTTCATTTTCAGAATGTTCACTGCTAATGTATGGAAATACAATTCATTTTTATATGTTGATATTCTATAGCAGCAACCTTGCTGAACTGTTTACTGGGTCTAAATATAGCTTTTTTTTTTTTTTTTTTTTGCAGTACGCGGGCCTCTTACTGCTGCGGCCCCTCCCGTTGTGGAGCACAGGCTCTGGACGCGCAGGCCCAGCGGCCATGGCCCACGGGCCCAGCCACTCCGCGGCATGTGGGATCTTCCCGGACCGGGGCACGAACCCGTGTCCCCTGCATTGGCAGGCAGACTCGCAACCACTGCGCCACCAGGGAAGCCCTAAATATAGCTTTTTAGAGGATATCTTCTCCACTTTAGTGGATACCTTACTCATTTTAGTTGATCCCTTATCCACTGAATGTGTGTCATCTGCAAATAGTTTTTCTTCCTTTCCAACCTGGATACTTTTTATTTCCTTTTCTTTCCTAACTGCCCTGGCTAGAACCTCCACCACAATGTTGAATAGAAGTTGTGAGAGTGAACATCTATTTTATTCCTGATCTTCAGGGAAGCATTGATTCTTTTGCCAGTTAGTATGATGTTAGCTATAGTTTTTTATATATGTCCTTTATCAGGTTGAGAATGTACCCTTCTATTCCTAATTTATTGATCATTTTTATCATGAAAGGGTGTCAGATTTTTTTCAAATACTTTTCCTGCATATATTGAGATGATCATATGGCTTTTGTCCTTTATTCTACTTATATGATATATTACAGTACTTGATTTTCAGATGCTGAACCAACTTGCGTTCCTGGGATAAATCCTAATTGATAATGATGTATAATCATTTTTATATGTGGCTGGATTTAGTGTGCTCATGTTTTCTTGAAGATATTTGCATCTACGTTCATAAGGAATGTTAATGAAAATGCTATTAATTCTTCATAAAACTCTCAATTTTCTCTCTTTAAATCAAATAAATAGATTTAAATTCAGCATCTACCATTCATTCATGAACTCATTAACTAATTGCTGATTAAAGTCCTTTGTCATATAACATGTATCAGCCATACATAATCTCTAACCATCATGAATTTATAATTTATTAAGTAGGTAAATTTAAAACAAGGCATGATATGATTGATTCCACCATATAAGATTAACAATATGCTACTTCAATTTAATTATGAGAAACAGGAAAAGTTCTTGGAGGACATAGTAGTTGATAAAAGACCCTAAAGAATGGGGCAGAATTTAAACAGGCAGAGAAGATGGGAAAAACTATAAGCCAAAAACTATGGATGAGGAATGAAGACTTTCCCATGAGCTGCGGGTATTTATAAGGAGTAGAAGATACAACTAGAAGGTTAGAATGACATTCTCAAGAATCTTTTCTTGCTCTGTAGCAACAAGGAGCAACTGAATCACTAAGCAGGAGAAAGGGAATAAGAATATTACTTTTGGGGGACTTCCTTGGTGGTCCAGTGGTTAAGAATCTGCCTTCCAATGCAGGAGATGCGGGTTCGATTCCTGATTGGGGAACTAAGATCCTACATGCTGTGGGGCAACTAAGCCTGCATACTGCAGCTACTGAGCCTGTGCACCACAACTAGACAGCCCGTATGCCGCAACTAGAGAAGGCTGTGTGCCACAATGAAGAGCCCACATGCCACAACAAAGACCCAGCACAGCCAAAAAGAAAAAAAAAAAACGGATTATTACTTTTGGCAATGCTTTGTGCCAGTGTTGATAAAGAAGAACAGTGCTAGGGTAAAAATGGGGTCAGAGGCAGATATGGTCTAAGCTCCAGTTAATGAGGGTGGGACTAGGAGAAGAAAGAATAAATGAAAGGGAGACCTTCAAGATGGCAGAGGAGTAAGACATGGAGATCACCTTCTTCCCCACAAATATATCAGAAATACATATACATGTGGAACAACTTCTACAGAACACCTATTGAATGCTGGCAGAAGACCTCAGACTTCCCAAAAGCCATGTGAATGACAAGGTCTTGGTGCCCCGGCCGGGTGTCAGGCCTGTGCCTCTGAGGTTAGAGCCGAGTTCAGGACTTTGGTCCAGCAGAGACCTCCCGGCTCCACATAATAGCAAACGGCGAAAGCTCTCCCAGAGATCTCCATCTCAACACAAAGACCCAGCTCCACTCAACGACCAGCAAGCTTCAGTACTGGACACCCTATGCCAAACAACTAGTAAGACAGGAACACAACCCCACCCATTAGCAGAGAGGCTGCCTAAAATCATAATAAAGTCACAGACACCCCAAAACACACCACCGTACACGGCCCTACCCACCCGAAAGACAAGATCCAGCCTCATCCACCAGAACACAGGCACTAGTCCCCTCCACCAGGAATCCTACACAACCCACTGAACCAACCATAGCCACCAAGGGCAGACAGCAAAAACAACGGGAACTCCAAACCTGCAGCCTGCAAAAAGGAGACCCCAAACAAGACAGAGAAACACACAGCAGATGAAGGAGCAAGGTAAAAAGCCACCAGACCTAACAAATGAAGAGGAAATAGGCAGTCTACCTGAAAAAGAATTCAGAATACTGATAGTAAAGGTGATCCAAAATCTTGGAAATAGAATGGAGAAAATACAAGAAACATTTAACAAGGACCTAGAAGAACTAAAGATGAAACAAGCAACGATGAACAACACAATAAATGAAATTAAAAATACTCTAGATGGGATCAATAGCAGAATAACTGAGGCAGAAGAACAGATAAGTGACCTGGAAGATAAAAGAGTGGAAATAACTACTGGAGAGCAGAATAAAGAAAAAAGAATGAAAAGAACTGAGGACAGTCTCACAGACCTCTGGGACAACATTAAACGCACCAACATTCACATTATAGGGGTTCCAGAAGAAGAAGAGAAAAAGAAAGGGACTGAGAAAATATTTGAAAAGATTATAGTTGAAAACTTCCCTAATATGGGAAAGGAAATAGTCAATCAAGTCCAGGGCTTCCTGGAGTCCTGAGAGTCCCATACAGGATAAAACCAAGGAGAAACATGCCAAGACACATATTAATCAAGCTATCAAAAATTAAATACAAAGAAAAAAATATTAAAAGCAGCAAGGGAAAAACAACAAATAACATACAAAGGAATACCCATAAGGTTAACAGCTGATGTTCAGCAGAAACTCTGCAAGCCAGAAGGGAGTGACAGGACATACTTAAAGTGATGAAAGGGAAAAACCTATAAACAAGATTACTCTACCCTGCAAGGATCTCATTCAGACTCAGTGGAGAAATTAAAACCTTTACAGACAAGAAAAAGCTAACAGAATTCAGCACCACCAAACCAGCTTTACAACAAATGCTAAAGGAATTTTTCTAGGCAGGAAACACAAGAGAAGGAAAAGACCTACAAAAACAAACCCAAAACAATTAAGAAAATGGTAATAGGAACATACATATCGATAATTACCTTAAATGTAAATGGATTAAATGCTCCAACCAAAAGACACAGACTGGCTGAATGGATACAAAAACAAGACCCATATATATGCTGTCTACAAGAGACCCACTTCAGACCTAGGGACACATACAGACTGAAAGTGAGGGGATGGAAAAAGGTATTCCATGCAAATGAAAACAAAAAAACCTGGAGTAGCAATTCTCATATCAGACAAAATAGACTTTAAAATAGAGACTATTACAAGAGACAAAGGAGGACACTACATAATGATCAAGGGATACATACATAATGCACTACATAATAATCAAGGGATCAAGAAGAATATATAATAATTGTAAATATATATGCACCCAACATAGGAGCACCTGAGTACATAAGGCAAATGCCAATACCCATAAAAGGGGAAATTAACAGAAACACAATCCTAGTAGGGGACTTTAACACCCCACTTTCACCAGCGGACTGATCATCCAAAATGAAAATAAATAAGCCAACACAAGTTTTAAACAACACATTAAACAAAATGGACTTAATTGATATTTATAGGACATTCCATCCCAAAACAACAGAATACACTTTCTTCTCATGTTCTCATGAAACATTCTGCAGGATAGACCATATCTTGGGTCACAAATCAAGCCTTGGTAAATTTAAGAAAACTGAAATCAT
Source organism: Pseudorca crassidens (assembly GCF_039906515.1). NCBI lineage: Eukaryota > Metazoa > Chordata > Mammalia > Artiodactyla > Delphinidae > Pseudorca > Pseudorca crassidens. Next base: position 106,340,795 of record NC_090298.1, read on the forward strand.
ATCAAGTATCTTTTCTGACCACAACGCTATAAGACTAGATATCAATTACAGGAAAAAAAACTGTTAAAAATACAAACACATGGAGGCTAAACAATACACGACCAAGAGACCACTGTAGAAATCAAAGAGGAAATCAAAAAACTACCTAGAAACAAATGACAATGAAAACACGACGATGCAAAACCTATGGGATGCTGCAAAAGCAGTTCTAAGAGGGAATTTTAGCAATACAATCCTACCTCAAGAAACAAGAAAATTCTCAAATAAACAACCTAACCTTAAACCTAAAGCAATTGGAGAAAGAAGAACAAAAAAACCCCAAAGTTAGCAGAAGGAAAGAAATCATAATGATCAGATCAGAAATCAATGAAAAAGAAATGAAGGAAATAATAGCAATGATCAACAAACTAAGAGCTGGGTCTTTGAGAGGATAATCAAAATTGATAAACCATTAGCCAGACTCATCAAGAAAAACAGGGAGAAGACTCAAATCAATAGAATTAGAAATGAAAAAGGAGAAGTAACAACTGACACTGCAGAAATACAAAGGATCATGAGAGATTACTACAAGCAACTCTATGCCAATAAAATGGACAACCTGGAAGAAATGGACAAATTCTTAGAAAAGCACAACCTTCTGAGACTGAAACAGGAAGAAATAGAAAATATAAACAGACCAATCACAAGCACTGAAATTGAGACTGCTATTAAAAATCTTCCAAAAGCCCTGGACGAGATGGCTCACAGGCGAATTCTATCAAACGTTTAGAGAAGAGCTAACATCTATCCTTCTCAAACTCTTCAAAAACTTAGGGGAGGGAGGAACACTCCCAAACTCATTCTACAAAGCCACCATCACCCTGATACCAAAACCAGACAAAGATGTCACAAAGAAAGAAAAGTACAGGCCAATATCATTGATGAACACAGATGCAAAAATCCTCAACAAAATACTAGCAAACAGAATCCAACAGCACATTAAAATGATCATACACCATGATCAAGGGGGTTAATCCCAGGAATGCAAGGATTCTTCAATATATGCAAAACAATCAATGTGATACACCATGTTAAAAAATTGAAGGAGAAAAACCATATGATATCCCCAATAGATGGAGAAAAAGCTTTCAACAAAATTCAACACCCATTTATGATAAAAAACCTCTAGAAAGTAGGCATAGAGGGAACTTACCTCAACATAATAAAGACCATATATGACAAACCCACAGCCAACATTGTTCTCAAAGGTGAAAAACTGAAACCATTTCCATTAAGATCAGGACCAAGATAAGGCTGTCCACTCTCACCACTATTATTCAACAGAGTTTTGGAAGTTTTAGCCACAGTAATCAGAGAAGAAAAAGGCATCCAAATCGGAAAAGAAGAGTTAAAGCCGTCTGTTTGCAGATGCCATGATACTATACATAGACAATCCTAAAGATGCTACCAGAAAACTACTAGAGCTAATCAACGAATTTGGTAAAGTAGCAAGATACAAAATTAATGAACAGAAATCTCTTGAATTCCTATACACTAATGATGAAAAATTCGAAAGAGATATTAAAGAAACACTCCCATTTACCATTGCAACAAAAAGAATAAAATACCTAGGAATCAACCTAAGGAGACAAAAGACCTGTATGCACAAAACTATAAGACACTGATGAAAGAAATTAAAGATGATACAGATGGAGAGATATACCATGTTCTTGGATTGGAAGAATCAAGATTTTGAAAATGACTATACTACCCAAAGCAATCTACAGATTCAGTGCAATCTCTATCAAACTACCAATGATATTTTTCACAGAACTAGAACAAAAAATTTCACAATTTGTATGGAAACACAAAAGACCCCAAAGAGACAAAGCAATCTTGAGAAAGAAAAATGAGCTGGAGGAATCAGGCTCTCTGACTTTAGACTATACTACAAAGGTACAGTAATCAAAACAGTATGGTACTGTCACAAAAACAGAAATATAGATCAATGGAACAGGATAGAAACCCCAGAGATAAACCCATGCACATATGGTCACTTTATTTTTGATAAAGAAGGCAAGAATATACAATGGAGGAAAGACAGCCTCTTCAGTAAGTGGTGCTTGGAAAACTGGATGGCTACATGTGAAAGAATGAAATTAGAACACTCCCTAACGCCATACCCAAAAATAAACTCAAAATGAATTAAAGACCTAAATGTAAGACCAGACACAATAAAACTCTTAGAGGAAAACATAGGCAGACATAAATCACAGTAAGATCATTTTTGAGCCACGTCCTATAGAAATGGAAATAAAAACAAAAATAAACAAATGGGGCCTAATGAAACTTAAAAGCTTTTGCACAGCAAAGGAAACCATAAACAAGACCAAAAGACAATCCTCAGACTGGAAGAAAATATCTGCAAACAAAGCAACTGACAAAGGATTAACCTCCAAAATATACAAGCAGCTCATGCAGCTCAATATCAAAAAAACAAACAACCCAATCCAAAAATGGGCAGAAGACCTAAATAGACATTTCTCCAAAGAAGATATACAGATTGCCAACAAACACATGAAAGGATGCTCAACATCATTAATCATTAGAGAAATGCAAATCAAAACTACAATGAGGTATCACCTCACACCAGTCAGAATGGCCATCATCAAAAAATCTAGAAACGATAAATGCTGGAAAGGGTGTGGAGAAAAGGGAACCCTCTTGCACTGTTGGTGGGAATGTAAATTGATACAGCCGCTATGGAGAACAGTACGGAGCTTCCGTAAAAAACTAAAAATAGAACTGCCATACGACCCCGCAATTCCACTACTGGGCATATACCCTAAGAAAACCATAATTCAAAAAGAGTCATGTACCACAATGTTCATTGCAGCTCTATATACAATAGCCAGGACATGGAAGCAACCTATGTGTCCATGGACAGATGAATGGATAAAGAAGATGTGGTACATATATACAATGGAATATTACTCAGCCAAAAAAAGAAACGAAATTGAGTTATTTGTAGTGAGGTGGATGGACCTAGAGTCTGTCATACGGAATGAAGTAAGTCAGAAAGAGAAAAACAAATACCATATGCTAACACATATATATGGAATCTAAAAAAGAAAAAAAATGGTTTTGAAGAACCTAGGGGCAGGACAGGAATAAAGACACAAACGTACAGACGGACTTGAGGACACAGGAGGGGGAAGTGTAAGCTGGTACGAAGTGAGAGAGTGGCATGTACTTATATATACTACCATATGTAAAATAGATAGCTAGTGGGAAGCAGCCGCATAGCACAGGGAGATCAGCTCCGTGCTTTGCGACCACCTATGTGGGTGGGATAGGGAAGGTGGGAGGGAGACGTAAGAGGCAGGAGATATGGGTATGTATGTATATGTATAGCTGGTTCACTTTGTTATAAAGCAGAAACTAACATACCATTGTAAAGCAATTATACTCCAATAAAAATGTTTAAAAAAAAAGAAAGAATAAATGAAATGAATATAGCACCTGAAATCAAAGCGAGCGTATGGGAAAGGAACAATAAGGCTTCATTACTGAGCTAATATTAATAAAGTTAGTGAAGTAAAGAAACTATATTTTTGGCAAAGTTGATGGTTTCAGCATTAACATTTCAAGCTAATAATATGTAGAAAGCAGCTGAAAATTCAGGCTAAATCTTTAGAAAGTTATTGGCATCTATCTATGGATAAAGACAGTTGAAACCATCAATGTGAATATAATCAGTGAGATGAGAATATAAAGGAAAGAGAAGAGAACATAAGAGAGGGTGTTAAAGATAGTTACAAAGGAGGTATATTCACTTGAAGGAAGAAAATCAAGCGAGAATAAAGAAAAAGTAAAAAGGTCACCAGAATTATTGAAAGTCTATTTAAATTTTAATCAAGTCAAGTGTGGTAGGTAGAATAATAGCCCACCAATGACATCAGAGCCCCAATCCTGGAGACCTGTGAATATGTTAGTTTACATGACAAAGGGGAATTAAGATTATTAATTGATTGGTCCTGCAATGGGGAGAGGACTGTGGATTATCTCGTCCTGGCTGCAACATAATCAAAGGTCCATTTGAACGGAAGAGGGTGGCAGAAATGTCAGACTCAGTGAGAGGTTTGAAGATGTCACACTGCTAGATTTGAAGAGAATGGAGGCCACTAGCCAAGGTATGAGGTCAGCTTCCAGAAGCTGGAAAAGTCAAGACAATGGATTCCCCTCTAGGTACGCCAGAAGAAATGCAGTCCTGTCACCACCTTGATTTCAGCCCAGTGAGATCCATTTTAAACTTCTGATCTCCAGAATGTAAGATAATAAATCCGTGTTGTTTTAAGCCACTAAGTTTATAGCAATATGTTACAGCAGCGATAGGAAACTAATACACCAAGGAATTATATTTAAGAAGAAACAGGGTAATCAAGAATAGCGAATGCTATGAGGGATTCAAGAGAATAAAGGTAATTTTACGAAAGGATAAGAAACAGGTGCTAAGGAACTTAAGATTGCTGGTACAAACTAAGCTTTTAGGCGACTGTAGTGAAGAAAGTCAGAAAAAAATGGTATAGTGAGATGTGACCAAAGAGATGGAGGAGAGAGCTTTTGTGTTAATGTGGTTTAGGATGGCCTTGATTGTAGGTAAAGAGTAAGAGTCAGGGGTTTCCCTGATGGCGCGGTGGTTGAGAGTCCGCCTGCCAATTCAGGGGACACGGGTTTGTGCCCCGGTCCTGGAGGATCCCACATGCCGCGGAGCGGCTGGGCCCGTGAGCCATGGCCGCTGAGCCTGCGCGTCCAGAGCCTGTGCCCCGCAGCGGGAGAGGCCACAACGGTGAGAGGCCCGCGTACCGCAAAAAAAAAAAAAAAAAAAAAAGGGTAAGAGTCAGGAAAGAGAAGAGATGCAAGCTAGAAAATGAATTTATTAATAGCAAGAGTTAAAAGGAGTCTAGAAAGGTGATGGAATTAAGCATGGAGCTAGAACATTCTACTCTGGAAAGATGGGAAGACACTTCATCAAAGGCAGAGAAAATGGAAAATGAGGATGTAGTAATAAAGGGAATCTGAGGTTGAATAAGTTCATGTCAAATAGCTTCAGTCTATAGAATAAAATAGAGCACAGATGTTACAAAACTTTAATGTGCATAAGAATCACCTGGACAGCTTATTAATCATGCAGACTTTAACTTCTAGTCAGGATTTGTTGGTACTTCACTTCTGCTCCAAACACGGAACAATGACAAATAATATACAAAAAAGACAAAACAAAAAGAGCCAGCTGGTTTCAAAATACAAGATGAAAATTTCCTTGGACCAGAAATAGAATTGCTAAGCTGTAACTACAGCTGAAACCAGGGGTTTGCTGGACTCCTTCCCCAGAAGCTGGCTGTGATGGGCAGGAGATCAGAATTATCCCTGATGACAATACGGTGTGATAAATACTAAAGCAGGAGTAGTGCAGGGTGACAAGGGAATGCAGAGGCAAAACAGATCAGGAGAGACTTACACAGGAAAGTGACAGTTAAACTGAAACATAACAGGCAAATAGATCTAAAACAGGCTACAAAAATGAAACAGAGTATTGTTATCCAAGCAGAGAGAAGAGGGCACAAAGACAAGGCAACAAAGTGCACGACTTGAAGAACAAGTAAAAGTTAATGTGTCTGAATCACAGACTGCATAGAAAGAAACAAGCCTAGAGATGTAAGCAGAGGATGACATGCAGAAACTGTCTCGAGAACAGGAGACTAAGGAGGGATATGACCAAATCTGTGTTCTAGAAAAACCATCGTGGCTGCAATGTGGAAAAAAGATTGAGAAGAACAAGTAGGAGATAGGGAGACCTCAAAGAAAGCTGTCTCAGTAATCCAGAAAAGAGACCATAGTGATAAAGGCAGAGTGAAGCGGATGGATTCAAAATATATTTAAGATGTGGAATCCATCTAAATTCTTGGTGATAAAATGGTTGTATCAGGAAAGAGAGGTATTAAGAGTGCTATCCAGATTTATGCCTTGGGCTAGAAAGTGGGTAGTTGGGCCAATCACTGAGACAAGAGACTTGAGAAATGCTGGTAAAGGTACACACAGAGAGTTTGAGATAACTGGGGGGCATCCAAAGCATACATGTCTGGTACGCAGCTGCATACAAAGGTGGGAAGCTCGGGAGAGATCTAGGTTCTGTTTCTGGGAGCCAATTGCGTATAGATGTTGTTGTTGGTTTTTTTTTTTGGCGGGGGCGGCGGGCAGGAATGTCAGGTAACATAAGAAATGGAGAAAGTCCACCTAGTGAGCTGGCTGAAATTAGTTTCACTTGACTGGTAGGGATATTCTCTAGGTTACAATGGGTTCTAGAGTAAGTCAGAAGAAACAAAGAATGACTGTAGATAATCCCTAAGTGTGATGTGAAAGGAAGAAAAAGAAAGGGCAGTGGCTCAAGGGAAAGACGGAAAGGAAAGGATATTTTTTTAGGATCATGGAAAACACTACGATCCACTGTACATCCAATGTATGGAGGACTAAAGCTTGTTATCTACTACGTAATATCAATATTTTTGTGTTATTTCAGGGTTTTACTATAGTATGACTATATATACCTTCTTTGTCCCTTTTCCTCTAGTTATAGGGAAGTATATTTAAAATACTCTGTGTGATAACATTAATAGGCAGTAAAGGAACCTTTTAAATTAAAAGGTTTTTTGTCCGCTTAGGCAAAATAATAGCATTTTCTTCTATGACTGTAGCAATGTAATGCATGGTTCCTTTTTGGCCTGAAACCAAGAGTGCATCTTTCTAAATACTAATTTGGAGTAACTCAGGCATGAAGTAATGGCAGCAAGAGGCAATTCTATCAGAGTGTTTTTAAGACTGCAACAACAATTGGAGAGCTATTTGTATTTCAAAATACATGAAAATTTCTGATAACATAGTCAAACAATATGAGTTTAAATTTTTGGTCTGCATCCCCAAATGATATCTCTTGGGAAGTGTAGCTATTTACCAGGTGTGGTTTTTCCTTTTCTTCCTATTTTTTCTTTTTTTTATTTACTCAGGGTGGCAATATTTTGTTACCTTTTGTTAGTCCAAGACAAATAAGACCAAATTATTTACAGGCTGCAAAATACTAAAGGCTTAAAAGGATGACATTGAGCTTCTGTAAAAGAATATTTCTAACAATTGAGTGATGAATTGTTTAAACCATGTCTTCTCAAATCTTTCTTTCTTCCAATTTTCTCTGCCCTCCATAATTATCTTAAAAATTTTAATATAGAAAAATTAAATTGAAAGGCTCTTTTAATGTTGAGTAAAACCTACAATTTTAACAACATAAAAGTCAGGAAATTCCAAAGTTAAATTCACTATAACCATTTGGACTTGGCAAAGGTGTAAGCATTTAATATTTTCTGTTCCCATTTTTTCTTTTAAACATCAGTACATTAAGACATAATCATAAAACCCTTGGGATTTTTAAATGTGTTTTGGCATAATGTAGTAGGAATCTTAATTTAAGAAATCTTGATCTTTCATCAATAATTTGATGATGCATCAAGGCATTTATTTTGTATTTTCTAAATAAATGGCATTAAGTGAAAATGTGTCCTACCTTCCATTATAGAATTATTATATAAATATTCATTAGCCTCTGTGCTTTTCATACTTATCGCCATAAAAGGAAATAAATTCAACAAAAATGGTATGCCCAGTTACTAAGACACATACTATATGCAATTCTTATTAAAAAAAGTTAATCTTTGAATTGTTACAGTTGTATTTTCCTGGGTTTGGCTGATTTCCTTATTCCCCTGATAGATTTCATTCATATATATCCAGTTTAAATTCAATATGTAACTGTACATACACTGAACTGCACAGACATATCTGTGTTTGTGCACAGATTGGATTGTGTAGGTGTAAGTATGCAGGGGTCACTCCTAAGGCTCACTCAGCCTGTAAAGCACACAATTTGATTTGCTCAAGGAGGTGATGGAGTTGCATAAATCCAACAACTCATCCACTAGCATTCTGTGTGCAAAGTGGCAAATTCAAAATGGCTGACTGGGAAAACTCACCAAGACTGATTGGACCTCACTGGGGTCACACTCTGGGCTGACAGAGCACAGACACATTTGCACAACATATTGAATGACTGCTTTACAGTACAAGACAGAATTGTTGCTTATCCACAGGAAGTAATCTGGACAATTCTCAAGGACACTGAAGCACCTCAGGGGTCTTCACTGAGATTCTGAAAGACCTTCATGTTTGAAATTCACTTTTCTTTAAATTACTCACAGGATCTGTCTGATGATTTATGCAAAAGTTAAATGTTTGCCTGCAGACTTACAACTGTAAGTCATGAAGTTGAAATGTTTTCAAATAAACTGAGAAAATATGTGGTAATGAGTATTTGAAACCGTAAGGGTGCAAGCAGAAAGTAACTTTTTATTTCTCCCACTGCCATTTTGCACATTTTCTTTTGACCAGTTCTTTCTTGACCCTAGGAAATTTCAGGCAGCTCCCTTAGGTTTTCCTACCCTTTTTAGATGAACAAAATGTCTGCTCAAATGCAACAAACCACATAGTTCTAATTTCTCATCCAGTTAAAGCTTTTCCTCCTTCCCAGTTTGAGCCTGCAGAAGCTTAGAAGCCTTCAGCAGTGGAGATGTGGTTGTCTTTTTTCCTTCTATTTTCCTATTCCTCCCTCCCAAGACAGCAGCTATTAAGAGTTCTTTCAATGCTGTAGTGGGGAGGAGAGAGGACACGTACTGGTAACAAAGATTTTACTTGGTTGGTGGAGATGTTATCTCACAGATTTTTCCTTCTCAGTCTCCTTTGCTGGTTCTTTCTCATCTCCTGGACCTCTAAGTGTTGAAATGTTCTAGGGCTCAGCCCTTGGATTCTTCTCTATCAAAATGCTCCCTTTATGATCTATCTATTCTCGTGGCTTTAAACATCAGCTACAAGCTGAAGACTCCCAAACTTATATTGTGAGCCTCGACCTTGCTCTGGACCTTAACCCATATACGCAACTACAAATGGCTACCTGAATGTCTAATAGGTGTCTCAAATTAACCATCTAAACCTGAGGTCATGGTATCTACCCCCCCACCCAACTATGTACCCCCCACAGATGTTCTCCATCTCAGTTAATGGGAACTGTGTGACCTCCCTTCGGAAAACCTTGGAACTACTCAATTCTTTTGTTTCCCCAGCTCACAAGTGACCCTCAACAAATTCTGTTGGTTCAACCTTCAAAATACATGAAATTCAACCATTTCTTATCACGTTTACCAATAAACTCCTGGTCTAAGCTATCATCAAAACTCACACTACTGCAATAGCTTTTTAATTGCTCTCCCTGCATCCACATGTTCCCTTATCATCTTTTTAACCACCCAGCAGCCAGAGCAAATCTTTTTAAATGGAGGTCAGAATATTTCACTCCTCTGCTCAGAACTCTCCATTGACTCTCATTTTGAGAACTCAAATTAAAGTCCAAAGTACTTACCTGGGCCTGCAAAGCCCCACAAAATCTGGCACCAGACTGCATCTCTAAACCTGTCACTTCCTAGTCACGGTCCTCCTTACCCCTGTGCTCCAGTCACACTGGCCTCTTTAACATTCTCTCCATCCCTCAGGCATGCCCCTGCTTCAGAGCCACTGCACTTGCTGGTCCCTGTCAGGCATCCACCTCCCCTCACAGCCATGGTTTTCCCCTCACCTCCTTCACACCCTCATTCTCACCCAGCTTTGATTTTCTGATGGCTTTTTCACATCTGACAGACATGGTGTAGATTTTTACTTGTTTACTGTTTGTCCCTTGTTTTTACAATGTAACCTGCATGAGAGAAAGGATTTTTATCCGCTTGTTCACTACTCTTTCCCCAGGGTCTAGTAGTGTGCTAGGAACTCAATAAATATTTTTCTGAATGAATGATTCTGGCATCAGTGCCCTCTGGGCATGGTGGCTACAAAGCCTAATACTTTTACTGATATTTTGGGAAACCTCAATGCTGAGGTCTCTCACTTCTCACCGCTGAGCCCAGGGATACCTCCTCTATCTGACCACTTGTAAGTCTCTCAACAGCCCCAGTTTTCTGACAGTTTATCCCCAGGCTAGGATCACCCACCCTACAGGAATCCATGTGGCAAGAGCTCTTTTCAAGAACACCCAACCCATCTCCTTTCTGTGGGGTCCTCACTTGGGAGGTGGGAAACTCATGTATCTTTTGCCTTTCAAACTCTGGAAATGCAGAGCAGAGAGTCTTCAGATCTGGGTTGGGCTCCACTTCTTTTGTTCCCCCTCCTACACTCTAGTTCATGGGCAACACTTTCCAAAAAAGATCCTCACTACCCTTCAACTTCTTTAAGGATTCTCTCTTTTTACACAGCCGAGAGGTGAGGGATGAACCAATGAAGGCAGAACAATCTTCCCCTTTCTTTTCTCCCTCATCTCACTCCATTGTTCACAAGTTATGCAAATGATAAAGACAGTAGTTACATATAATATAACAATATTCCTAAAAGAAAAACACAATCAAATTTTAATTAAGTGTTTAAAGAGGAGCATGTCCTAGAATATATTTTACCATGAGATCCACATACTTTCTTGATTCTAGATAGAAATATTAATACTCGATTAACTAGTCACTACAAATAGAGTGTCCACACTAGTACACAGGATTTATATAAAATGCAACATCACACTTTTTGGAAAAAGAAACATCAACATGAACAATCTTCTATCTTGAAGCTATAGGGAATATTTTTAATGTAAAATCAAGTTTCAAACAAATGTCAGAATGCTATACTTCCTGTTTTTGTTAGTTAACTATAAAAAATATTTTTTTATCATATGGTAAATTAAGGGAAAAATATTCC